>NC_056526.1:139302062-139478871 GCF_019175285.1 Sceloporus undulatus | reverse complement strand
CCTGTACTCCCATAGGGGAATATGCATCCTATCCCAGCTTTATTATGTTAAAATGGCTCAGTACTATGTCTCAGATACTTGTTCTGATTTCATGATTAAAGTCTGTATTAAATGAAAGCTACCTGCTGTTGTTTAGTTGCCAAGCATGATCTAGACTCTGAATAGCAGCATGAATCAAGGAGGCAGGGGGGAACCCAAACAACCTCCTCTATGTAATTCATGGCACTTAGCAATTCTTTTTGTACTAGGAGACAAACCTGCACACTTCGAAATCATCAGACAAGTCATCATAAAACACAGGAGGTTTCTGAACTGCGACGTTCACAGCAGGCCCTGTCCCAGCAGGTGCTCCATTTTCTGGAAGTGTCAAAATATCACTGCCAGAGCCTTTCTCTGAACCACTTTCCTCCTTGGTTGCTTTTCCTCGCCTAAGATAAGATGAAGGCTTTGGATCCTTGTGGCTGCACTTGCCCTGATATTTTCTACATTGTCTCAAAGAGCTCTTTGTATCCAGAGAGGACACAGATGATAATGAGGGGTTTGTTTCTTTACACCTTGAAGTCTTTCTCCTACGGTGATTTAGAGTTTGGCCTTTGGGGTCTGTCTTCTCTTCTGGCTTCTTTTCTGCATTTGTTCTCATTGTGACAAGTTCAATAGTATTCTTCACAGAATGCTCAACAGGCTGAGTGTTTGAAGTGCTTCGTCTTCTCATTCTTCTAGGCATGGTGGCTCTCTCTTTCTTTCTAATCAGGGCCCAGTGATTCTCATCTGATGATGTGGAATCAAATGATGCTTTGCGCAAGTCATTCCATCTTGGATTTGAAACTTTGAGGTGCAACTTGCCATCCTTCTCTTTCCTTTGCTGTTCTGCATGATCAGCATGTTCCTCAGCCTCCTTTCTTCTCCTAACCCTTCGTTTCACTTGTTTCTTAACAGGTTCTTTCCTAGCAGGATTCAGCACCATGACAGGTGATTTTTCAAACTTATCTTCTGATATGTCATGCAAGGTGGAAGATCTAAACAAAGCAGTAAGCAAAGATGGATGGGAAATGAGGGAAAAAAAGGAGAGAGAAAGAGAGAGAAATAAAGCAATAAAATAAATAAGAGGTATGGATTTTTTTAAAATGAAAGAACTATGATTAAAATAGGAAAAAAATGGAAGGGACATAAATACAATATCAAAAATGACAAACAAAAACTACTTCTGAGCTCAAATCCATGAAGGGGTTAGGAGTTAGACCTATACATTTTTAAATAAAGAAGACTATGCCTCAGCCAGATTAGGAACACTCATACAGCACATACCTACAAATGTCCTGAGTAGAAGGGCAGACCGATAACCGGGACTGGCTCCTGGGAGCTGTTCCTGTGGTAGGACTGCTTGCCTGTTGAAACAAGTTAGATAATTTGGAATCTTTATCCATAAAATAAAGCATAGATATTTTACTACTTTTCCACATGATTAAAACAAAAATTAGCTTGTGCAGCTTATTCACGATGCTTGCAGATATACACAATTTGTAATACAGGAAGCTACTGCAAAAACAAAACCCAATTGAGGAACTAAGTATGTTCCAAAGGCTATACCGCACGTCACACACATATTTTATTTTTTTGAGGAACAAACTTTCAGAGACTGAGGTTTCAGTTTGCAGTTGGGTTTAGTTGCATTGGTGTCCATGTGTGAGAGAAGGGGGGGGGGGGGGGGAGAGGAGAAAACAACAGCTGATAAAGATCAACAATGCTAAGGCTTCATATCAGAACAAACTGAAATGCATTGATACTGTGTTGTGTGTTAGATCTGGGGCAGAACTAGCATCACTTTTCAGTGTGGGAGGGCAGAAGCTATGTGAATAGTAAAGCTTATTTTTACATGTATCAATGTACCACCAAGGCAATCCAGAAACTGAATGAATGTGAAACTGATAAGCCTCAGACAGTCTTAAATTCACACTGAAGCTCTGCAACCTATTATGGGATCAGGCACCTGAAGCAAGACACTTCCACTGTGTGAGTCCTCTCACAAGTCTTCCAGAGCAATTTTCAGACTAACAAGCCGAGTGCAAAATGTGCTTTGACTGCAAAATAACTGATTTACTCCACTAGAAGCTTTCTGGAAATATAATTTTGAACAAAAGCAAACTACAGTAAGCTCTGTAGTTACCTGGGTGCTTATTTTATGCATAAAATTAATCAATCTCAAAACTCTGAAATTTAACTTTAACTTTAACTGGTAAAAACTTCGAGATTAATCAATGTGCTGATTTGGTATGTAACCCTAGGCCTTACAAACACCATCCAATGACATACATTGAGGAGAGTGCTCAATTTTTCAGCTTCTTATAATAATCAGATTATTTTAGGAGAAGCTAAATATTTTGAACTCTTTTTTTAAAAAAAAATCAAGTGAAATTTTGGCATCAGCTTTGGACACCAGTCATAATGTTTAAAACATATGAATTAAACCACAGTGAGTAAACCAGGGATGGGAAACTTGTAGTCGTCCAGCTGTTGTTGGGCTGCAACTCCAATTATTCCTTCCCACTGCCCATGACAGCTAGGGCAGCTAGAATCTGGATTACACTAGCATCCAAAGGGCTCCATAGTCCACCCCTGAACTGGATAGGTTGTTCTAGATGTTGCTAATATTGTTGTGTATGCAGTTGTTTCTGTATACAAATTCATGTTCACACCACAATGTTCACTTGATCTCCACGAATTGGCTTTATGTATCTTTTGATATGGGTAGAGATACACATTTACATATGAGGGTGCTGAATTGTGAGTACTGTGTGCTAGTAGAACCTTTTAAGGCTACAATCCTATAATTACCTACCTTGGAGTTAAGGCTTACTAAACTCAGTGGAACTTACATCCAAGCAGGCAAGCATAGGATTGCATTGATGTGTTTCCAGTTGATCCACAAATCCTCTGAGTAAATAGTACAGTAGAGTTCAATCAGAAATTGAACAGACCTGGAAAGTTTTGAGACTCTAACCTCTTCAAAAGTATGTAAGTGACTCATTTAAGTTTGATCACTGCCTTTTTGGTGTATTACATTTCTTTGATTTTGTGATTCTACAAAGAGATATAGAGATTCCACACTGTCAGCCAGATGTGTCATGTTGAAGCATGTGAAGAAGCAGGTAAAATGAGATGTTATTAATAAGCAAGAAACTATCATTTAATCCTCTTGAGAACTTTCTCCATATATGTTTAATTTCAATTAAAATGTTTCTGTAAGAAGAACCCGAGGATCAGAATAACAGGAGAAAAAGGAAAGCTGTAAATACTGGGAACAGCTGCTGGGTATATGACACAGATAACATTTCTTTCTTTTCTCAGCATCTGTGATCAGTTGCGGTAACTCATGTGGGAGTTAGACATGTCTATCCAGAAACGAACATGGACTTTTTTGTATGAGTAATAATTTTTATGCTCCTGCAGTTTGCCACTTGTTTTCTTGTTTTCATCTTAGAAAACAGGGCTATAAAAACAGCACACGCATTCTGCTTCTACTAGTTTTTTGGACTAGTAACTACTTTGTTAAAAGGAAAGGTAGGAAGAGGAATCACTTTCTTCACAATCTAAATAACCAAGATAGATATTAGGCAAATGCTTGGGGTTTGGGGAACTACGCAATTACTAGATACAAATCTTTGTAGATAATGAAATCCCTTCTATACTTTTATGACTCCTCTGCTAAATGACATGGATACATTAAAATTCAATACTGAGAATTTAGTTGAAGTCCCAGCCTTCTTTCATCTAAGTCCTGAGTGTGCAGCTTCTGAGCTGCAGGAGAAATTCATGCCTCTGGCCTTGCGGTGATCCATCATTGCAGCTGACTGGCATGCCAGGTGCTGGAAGTAGCCTTTGCCAGCCAGTGGAGCAATGTGCTTGGCTCCAGAGGGCTGAACCCTAGTGTCAGACCTAAGGGATACAGATTTAAATCAGGGTTGCCTCCAGGAACATGTAAAGCTGGGAGCACATTTATTTACCCTTCCATGTAATGTGCACAAAAGGCTGCTGGGAACTAATGGGGGAAAGAGTTGTATTTTCCTAGATAAGCCAACATTGCATTGTGCAAGCATGTACTTTGTCATTTTTGTAAGTCAAAGTCATTCTTGGCTAACAAGTATGTAGCTCCCCCCACCCCCCACCCTATGAAATGTTAAGCAACAATAATAAATAACATGAATAATCAAGGTCTAGTCAGGGAAGTGCTGTAAATGAAGGAAAATGGAAAGAACAGAGGTTTTGGAATGGATTACAGTGGTGCCTCGGGTTACGAAAGTAATTCGTTCAGCGGCCGCTTTCGTAACCCGAAAAGCCTTCGTAAGCCGAATTGCCATAGGCGCTAATGGGGAAAAGCCGCGTTTCGTGCGAAAAAGCCGAAAAAAGCACCAAAAATTTTCTTCGTAACCCGAAAAAACATTCGTAACCCGGAACAATGATTTCCAATGGGATTTTTTCGTATCCCGAAAATTTCGTAACCTGGGTATTTCGTATCCCGAGGTACCACTGTATTATAATGCAATTATATCACACAAAATGTATGGAAAATATGTACAGCAAATACAGCGCAAGTATGCAAACTCATTAGAAAACTGCACATTCCCACTGTCTTTCATTTAGTGTCCCACGATTCTTTGATTGGCTATATAAAAGGGTTCTATTTCATAGTGTAATGAACTTTAAATGGCACTTCCTTCAGTTGACACTTATTCAAAAAATACTTTATTTTATGAAGTGCCATTTCAATGAAAGGAAGTTACACCAGAAGCCAGCTGCAGAAAATTCATCAAAGGAGATGATATCAGTAGCATAACTGAAGGCATTAATACCTTTATGGGAGCAGGGCTTACCCTCAGGGACAGCAACCAATTCTTCAGGATTAATTTTGGCATTTTCCAAAGCTGTTAGAGATACTGTTTTCCTTCTTCTCACACTTAGAATTAACGCAGTGCTTTAAGACATTGGCCATCAATCATAGGTCACAACAACAGTGCTACCACCAAAAAGAGTGGACAACTGGCTCTTCAGATATTTTCATCCTATTCCCATAAGTCCTAACTGACATAGTCAATGAAGAGGAATTGTGTGAATTAAAGTCCAGCAACATCTGGAGATACACAGTGGCCCACTAGTACTTTTGAAATTAGATTGGTCTGTTGACACTATTAAAACAACGTAAAACATACATTTAACTTTTTATAAAGTAGTTAAAATACAATAATTTAGAACAATTTAGAATGAATACAGCACCTTCTTAAAATACAGTCATTCAAAATGTTCCACCCTAAAGGACCTTTTTTTGAAGATCTTAGAGTCCAGGTAGGCTCATGCAGGGAGATAATGTCTGCTTATACAACTATACATTCTGCTTTACAACTATCTGTATTATATCTGCAGTTATAATTTTTTAAAACAAATCTGCAGTACCTGTTTTCTAAATAAAACTCTGTTGAACATGCATAGCAGGTTTTTTTTAATCTTATGCCCTCAATTTTACCAGAACATCTTTTTAAACAAGTCAAGTGTTTATGCATATATGTATGCTCTGATATAGTTTGGTTAATCTATGGAACTGTGAACTACTGAAAACACTGCCAACTTGCTATGAAATACAGTGACTTTAATCTTAGGCCGATTAAAATAAATGAGTATAAGATCACATAACTAGATCAGCTTCAGCATCCGGGTGCTTTGCAGGAATTTCAAGCATGGAGACAAGCAAGAAGGAAATTCACAAAACAGTCTGCAGAACAGTCAATCCACAACAAATATGTACACCAGAGAGATGTTCATATTTCCTATTAGAGGAGAAAGTAGAAAGAAACTGAACAGTTACTTTTTGGGGGACTGCAGCTCCTCCATTGACTAAGGGGCTCAGCAGACTGCCCCTTTGGAGCAGCCTATAGCCACTCCTTTCCTTGCTGGATCATAGCTGTGGCAACTACATTCCATGGCCCTGATCTGACCTTTCCATGGTGGAAAGAACTCCTTTTTAGGCTGTGAAAAGGGATCCCTAGCTGTGATGGTTTTTCACCACTTCTTTGGCACAGCGCATGTAAACGCTGTGCCGAAGAGGCAGCATGAAGCCACCCACTTTCTGGTCAGGCAGCCAGCATGGGGTGAAGTTGGGGCAGCTGATGTGCGGTCACAACACCCACACTCTGCTACAAGGCTGTTGAGGCTGTCAGAGTAACCTAGGTATATCTTATATGTAACAATTTTATATGTGAGTGACTGCCCTTTCTCATTACTTAGAGATGGAGAGACAACAGCAAGGGAAAGGCTACAAGGCCAGCACTCCATGGTGCTTGTTTCCCAAGTGGTGGTGAAGACACTTTGAAGAAAGTCACTCTGGAAGTGATGGCTTACATAATCACCTTTGCCATAGAAGAGGTCTAAGTCATCGTACCCTGAATGAGGGACTCTCCCCAAAGCCAGGGATTCAGGAGAAAGGGGGCACAGAGCCAAGAGTCTTCTCTTGTCACTACCACCAATGTTTCATTTCTTGACACCAGTACACCTGCCCCTTCTTCTAGCCACTGTGGCTTCTTTTGTTTCCATTGACATAGATTTGCCACTTCAGGACAACAGAATTTCAGTCTGGGAAATGAAATCAAGGAGGGAAAAATAATCTGGACAAGAATAGCAGGTCTCTTAAATAAGAGTATCCAGCATTTTTTAAAAATACAATATTTACTACACACACACACACACACGCACGCATGCACACACACATGTAGATGGGTATTTGTTTCAGGCTAAGCGTTAACTTCCTTTTTAGAGTTAACATTTAAGTTACTGTTACAGAGGCCTGTTACAGACAGCCAAAATAAAGCTGCTTCGAGTCACAGTGGAGGTATGGTGTTTCAGCGTCCTAAGAGTCCAGACACCACACCAAAACCACGCTCAGCGTGGAGTGGTGGCTTTGGTGTGGTGCTGGACTCTTAGGAACGACATGCATCATGGAAACACCATACCTCCACTGTGACTCGAAGCAGCTTTATTTTGGCTGTCTGTAACAGGCCAGAGTTTCTTGACCCACTATCCTTTGTCTTTATAGTCTAGAAAAGTCCATTTTGTACAAGTTGTGCTTGCAGACATGACTAACATTGCACATAGAAAGCTCCACATTAAAATAAATTTACTTGTTCTTGTTTGCTACACACTAAATTTTAAATATGAGCAACAAAGAGCATAATAGCTAATTCTCTCTTTATTTATTATTTACTCATTTGCCCCCATATTTTCCTATGCAGGACCTAATGTGGCTTACAACACAGATTAAAACAAAATGCAAATAAAAATGAGTCAGAATATTAAAGAACAATTTAAAAACAACTACATAACATATGGAAACAGCTATTTTTAAATAAAGTGTAAAATATCTATCAGCCGTGAATGGAGCTGGTACCAGTAACTACATTTCATTCATTTACTAAAGTTTTAAAGGCAAATATGAGCTCCTACATTATCAATCCAAGCAACCATTAGTTTAAAAAAAATAAAGTAGTAGTAGTAGTAGTAGCAGTAATACAGTTTTATGAACCTCTCTTTGCATGTGTTTAACCTTCTCAGGAAAGAGGAAACACTTGGATTACATTTAATATGAAAAATAACTATATGTCATTAGCATTTCATGCAAGAAGCATTTCACTGCAAAATGGTTCTTATACATTTGTCAACATATCCACAGAGGACTTTATTGCAAAAGAGAAATTATTTCCACTGGATAGCCATATTGGAGAAGAAGGGGAAATCTACTGGTTCCTTCTCAAATCGTAATTGATCTTAAATTATTCACACATTTTAGACAGCACTAAACATTTAGGGGGAAAAAACAGAGCAGGAAAGAAAGCATGCTTCTTGAAA
Source organism: Sceloporus undulatus (assembly GCF_019175285.1). Lineage (NCBI taxonomy): Eukaryota > Metazoa > Chordata > Lepidosauria > Squamata > Phrynosomatidae > Sceloporus > Sceloporus undulatus. The sequence goes on along the minus strand of NC_056526.1, from coordinate 139,470,984 downwards.
AATGGCTGTATTTGCTATTAATTGCTGAAGGAGAATGAATATTAAAATATCAAAAAGTCTATAAAATGTTAATGAGAAGTTCTATACAGAAAAGGTGCCCTTTCATGAAGAGATTCTCTGTTTCTGCCAAGGAAAGACAGACATGACATTTTTCTTTCAGCTATTTCTTAAAAATAAAAAAAAAAGGATAGAAATCCAAGAAAACTGAAAGACAGACAGGGGCTAGCCGTTCCTCTCCACACACATTCACGTGTGCAGAGATGTGGTTGTGGAGGAGAGATATCTGTATTTTTAATGCACATGCAAAACTGCAGGATTTCCATTTGAGAAATAAAATGCCTTAGAGAGAATGAAAGAGCTGTGATCTTTCACTCTTCCCATGGCTACTAAAGATGGAGGGGTGGGGGAGAAATCCATGTATTTTAGTAATGAAAAGCAATCCACATGAAAAAAAGGAGAACAATTGGACATTTTCCCCATATTGTTTCATTTGGGCTGCAGACTCACAAATAGACAGTGCAAGATTTGGATTTTTTGTGTGAACTTGCCAATGGTACATAACTGAAAAAGCAGTATAAAATTGTTTGAGCTGTGCTTTTGTATAAAAATTTATATACAAATGAATGTCTAGAAGAGCAGGGAAGCTGGTATATGTGCATATATGTGCGTGTGGCAAATTTATACTTACTTGTCTATGATGACAGGTTTACTCTAGAATGCTGCTACTTTTACAAACACCTAGCAACTGTTGTGCCTCTAGGTGAAACAAGTTACTGTAATGATGCCTTTTGATGTAGTGTTCACAACCTCGTATCTTGCTCAGCAGCTTGGTGAGGGATGTTTTGTGACACCAATTGGAGCTATTCCTTCTTTCTTTTCTTCATTTGGGCTCAGAAAATCAGTTTCTTTATTTATTCAGTTATTTTTCTCCTCCTGTAATCTTCAGTCTTGCAATGATTATTCTTACACATCATATTAATCTCTTTCCTTAATCTTCTGTGTCCTTGGTACCAAGTATATCTAATCAAACAGACATAATATCTACATATGCAATGTACTTTTGAAATCCTGACCTATATGGCTGCAGTTTATCAAAAATTTGTAAAATGAACAAAGATGCAACATAAAAACAAAGGCATTAACCAGGAGAAAAGGTTTGTGTGGGATTGTGTGCACACTTGAAAATACACACACACACTCTTTCTCTCAACTAAAATTTTTCTGTTAACTTCAGCAAAATGTGACTCGACCCCAGTAAAACCCATATGTTGTCCTGGAACTCAAACCCAGTGGATACTAAGGGCCCACTGTGTAAAAATGATCCAGAATGAGTATCATATTTGCATATTCTTCATCCTGTACTGATCATGTTGAAGTGTTCAGGAGACTTCTCTTTTATTTTATTTTACTTTAGATTAACTTCAACTCATCTATCCAAACCCAGACTAACAGACATTAATCTTAACTAGGGTATATTGAAACAAGTCAATGTCAGTTTCAGTTATTGTTTCAACTGCTTACTGAATTCAGATGATACATTACACTGCAGTTATTATACTTCACTTAGGGATTGTCCACACAGGCTCAAAGAAACAGCCCTGTCCTGTTTCAAAGCATACTGTACCCATTGCCAAAACAGGAGCTATGCTCTAGGGCTTAACTCTGGACAAATGAAATGAAACAAAACATCCCAATTTGTTTAGTTTCCATTGGGAAAGAGTGAACTATTGCACAGATGTGTAGACTGCACAGTGGTGCAGAAGCAATCAGGAGCAAGTACCCAGGGATGGGCAAGCCGCTAGTACCACTATTGGCCATAATATTTTTTGTCACCCACCCACAAATTGATCATAGAAGTTCATGAGTGCTCCATTGTTCACCCCATGGAGCAAAATGACAACAAACATGTCAGGTTACCAATAATACAATGGATTTAACAACAACAACAACAACAACAAAAAAAAAACAAACTAGCCGGTCCAACAGGAGGGCATGGGGGATGAGGAGAAAGGGAGCACTACACGCTGAGGCAGTGTATTTCATTGTCAAACAGCTCTTACCATCAATAAATTCTTCCTAACATTTAGATAGAATCTCTTTTCCTGTTGCTGGAATCCATTACTCCATGTCCCATAATTGGACTCAGTATGCCAGGTGAAATCTGACCAAAGCAGAATAGAGAGGTACTATGCCCTTCTTTGGAGGTCTTGAAACAGAAGTTGGATGGGGATCTTACAGGAGTGCTTTAGCTCAGTTGTCTTTTGACAGAGAGGCAGGATAAAAATAAAGCTTTTATTATTTTTACTGTGTATTCCTGCATAGCTGGGGGCTGGAGCTAATAGCCCTTGCGGTTCCTCCCACCTCTAAGATTCTGATTCCATTTCTTCACAGAAATATTATTTTCTGCATAGAAATTACTGTTTCCCGCACATATACTATTGGTGGTTTTTTTTTGGGGGGGGGGGGGGGGAACAACCATGTCCAAATTATTGGAGAGTAAGGGGTTGTACAGACTGGCATAAAGAGCCAGTGTGGGGGCAGAGTGGAGGCCGCACGCTGGCAGTGTCACACCGCATCTTCAGCACAGCGTTAACACATGCTGTGCCGAAGAAGTGGAGAAAAGCGGCCACCACGACTAGGGAGCTACAGTGGAAAAAGGGGCCACTTTTTGCAAATTCTTTTTGTGCCATGAAAAGGCCAGATTGGGGCCACTGCGTGCGGTTGCCATGGCCCCAATCCAGTGCTTCCTGGAGCAGCCCGGAGCCACCCCTTAGGGGCCACCTGTCAAGCCCCTAAGTCTTTTAATCAGATTTCCCAGCACTCAAAAATACATTTTCAACCATGTTTAGAATATTTTTGGATATTTTTTTCATCCCTAGTAGGAATTCTGGCATAGCACTGGACTCCACAAGCCTGAGAAAAGCGAAAGCCAATACACAGTCTAGCAACCATTTGAATTAAGCCAAGAACTAAGAATTAAGAACTAAGGCCATCATTTAAATTCTAATTATGATGCATTTTTTTCTTTTATTAAAAGTGATTTGCTGTTCCATCCCTTCTTTCATCTTGGTATTTCATCAGTATTTCACAAGCTTTAATTGCACCTCACAAAACTTCTAACAAAACCATAAAAATATGTGTATCTTCTACTGTAAAGAAGTAAAGCTTATGGAGGTGAATTAGAGGTAGATCTCAAGTTTTTGTCTTGTACATTTGGCTGGGTTTTTTTTGTTTGTTTTTTTTTTGCTCACACTAACATTAATGCTAATACCAAAATCCTAAATCTTACTGTGGCAGTAAACCCGTGCCCAAGATAAAATATAGTGTTATTCAAAATACTATACTCTTAATTCCAGAGAGATAGTTGTTATTTATTTGTTTTAAAATAAAAAAGAGTCCTATGATGTCATGATGCCTAATACACTGTGGCATATACTTTTATGGATTAGAAAATTGAGTATGTCAGACAAAAACTGGCAGATGGTTTTATTAACATGCATATTGTGTCTTAATAGCTAAAGGACAAAATGCAAGAGATAGAAGGAGACACATTTTTGTACAAATGTCCAAAATTGACAAAGTAAAAACAGAGACCCCTTACCAGCAGCAGTCACTGAAAATAATACCACTTTTCTTGCTATGCTAATTTAACACTCAAGAGAGAAAATTATTTTATGTAGTAGGAAACAAATCTCCCTTATAAATCATATGAAAGTGTGGGAGTCAGCCCATCACTATTGACAGGTTATGGTTTATATTTACCTGCATATCTTACAAAGGTGAGAACTGTATTTTCAGTGAAAAGGCAGATTACAGATTATTTTAAATGAACCTAGCATGTTGCATCGCCCACAGCAATGACTTTTTACTCACATAGGGCAAAATATGTCAATCTCTACACAAGAGAATAAACAGACAAACAAATATGTCATTAAACAAACTAGCAGTGCTCAAAAACTAGCATGCAAACTTTGTGTGTCTGTCTTCTATGGCGTAAAAGTTAGCATATGAAAAACAAGAAAACCTCACATGGATGCTTCTATGTGAAATTCATGAACTAGAATACTGTACATCCGAAAACTGGATTATATTGGACATAATTATCATTAAGATTTCTTTCCTATTTCCTAGAGTAGTTCCTAGAGTAGTTGCTGTCTCATATGTTGAATCAAGACAGCAAGAAAATGAGTACAGTAGACTTTTGATATCTGTGGGCTTGCCATCCATGGATTTAAGCATCTAAGGATGGCAAGTCCCATTACTTTCAATGGGGGCACATGTACGTGGCCGTGTTAGTGGCCACACACATTTTGTGCTTGTCACTGATGACAATGGGCCTCAAGGTCTTGCTTTTTTTATCTGTGGGTGGGGGCTGTCCAGAACAGAGCCCCCCCCCCCCGGCAAATATAAAGGGCAGAATGTATTATTACACTGATTTATGGCATGAACAGATCACTTTTCATTTCCTTTATACTTTTGAGCTCTGCAGAGAAAAGTAATACTGCCCTAAACTTTGTATGTCCTGTAGGCATAATTATTTACAAACCTCTCAGAAAGACGAAGGCTTTCATGGCCGGCATCCATAGTTTTATGTGGGTTTTTCAGGCTATGTGGCCATGTTCTAGAAGAGTTTCTTCCTGATGCTTTGCCAGCATCGGTGGCTGGCATCTTCAGAGAATGCTTGCCTAGAAAGGAGTTGGGTATATATATTGTGTGACCTGGAAAGGCAGGAGTGATTTGCACGTGATTTGCACGTGTATTGTTCTGTTGCTAATGGCAGGCCTCAGGGTAAGAGAGTCTGCAAAAGATGATTAGTGCTTTGCCCCCAGGTTGGCATGACACTGTGCGTCACACCACACAGCGTGCGGTGTCACAGTGCTCCTCTGGCGCTGCATTGTCATGATGCAGTGCTGAAGGAGTGCTATAAAGCTGCGGTGCGGCGGCTATCATGCCCTTTGCTGGGCACAAAAAGAAGCTGCTTTTTGCAGCTCCTTTTTGTTTTCTGCAAAGGCCAGATTGGGGCCGTGGAATGCAGTTGCTGCGGCCCTGATATGGCCGTAAAAGGGGTGGCTGCAGGCTGTTCCTTCAGGGTGGTCTGCACAACTCCTTAGAGAGATAAAGAAAGTCAGAGACTTCAAGTTGCCACATGACTTTTTTGTCATTTTACATTGTTAAAATGGTAGTCAGTGAACCTACAGGGGAACTGTATGCTTTCTGTAACCAGCTCCAGTCAGTAGTATGGCCACAGCTTTTTGGATCTGCTAAAGTTTCCAGTGTCCAAAGGCAGCCCCACATATAGTGTGCTACAGTAATCTAAACAGGATGTAAACAAGGTATGTGTCCTCATAGCCAGATCTGACATCTCAAGAAATGAATAGAGGTAACCAGATACCACAAAGGGTGAATTCTATTCCCTGACCTAAATTTTGACTGACTAGGAGGACCTTTGTCTTGCCTGAATTAAGGTTTAATATGTTTTTTCTCATCCAGTTCATTACATAAGCTGTCAAACATGGCATTTCAAGAGTAAATACTTATTAAATATGACATCATAAGTAGACATAAACCTAGTTGAATGTGCACACTATCTGAGACTAAGCTGCCCAATCAATATAGGAAAGAAAAATATTGATACTTTCATCAGTACATGGCAATTACTGTAAAGGCCATATACACAAGTAACTTTGCCCTTCAGATATTTAAGCACATCCCATCATTTTCAGTGGGAATCACTCCAAAGGAAATGTGTTTTAAATCACATTCCAAATATTCTGTCTGTCAAGCAGACCTTCCTGAGAACTTACCTTTGAAATGTTACTTGATCGACTTGTAGAGCGGCCTGGAGACTTCTCATTCTGTAAAGAGAAGTATATCGATTGCTTAGATGATGGTATACACATACATACATACATACATACATACACAATTAACAAGCATTATTTTGCATTACTTCCCAGTTGCAGAGATCATATTAATGAAGAATTACTAGTTAGAATCTAAACAAAAAAGGACTTTAAATATGCTCAGGAACGTTTATGCATCCAGAACAGTTTTTATTTTTGTGTTCAGCTTCTTGACATTGTACCACAAACTGCTTTTGAATATCCTTGCGTGTTTAAAAGTGGCTTTACATGATACGGATAATAGAAAAAATAGTTAGAAACCCATTGGCCATGTGGATTAGAGATGTGATAGCTATTGCATGATGATGACACCATCCTCTAGGACAGGGGTTGGCAACCTCCGGCCCATGGGCCGGATGCAGCCCGCGGAGGCCTGGCGACTGGCCCCTGCTGCCGTCTCTGGGGCCCTCCAGGAGGGCTCCGAGGGCGGCAGGGGGCCTCTGGGAGGCCCAGTGCCGTTGCTGGGGCCCTCCATGAGGCCCTCCAGCGCTGGCAGCCTCCCCCCCAGCTTTTTTGCAGGTCTCTGACGGGGCCTGGGGCCCCATCAGGGGCCAGCAAAGATGGGGAGGCCTGGCCCCCAGAGGGTGGAAGCTCCGCCCCCGGCATGCGGCCCCGCCCCTGGAGGGTGGAAGCTCCACTCCCCGGCACACGGCCCTGCCCCGGAGGGTAGAAGCTCCACCCCTGGCATGTGGCCCCGCCTCGGAGGGTTGAAGCTCCACCCCCGGCTTCGGCCCCCCCAGTCGCCTGAGGGACAGCAACCCAGCCCCCGGCTCAAAAAGGTTGCCTACCCCTGCTCTAGGACATCAGGAGGACACCCAATGCATAATGATAACACCATTTTCCAGGACCTCCAAAAGACACCCAGCATATGATATCATCATTCTGTAAAACTTCCAGTGCACAGTGATGACATCAACCTCCAAAATTTCCAGAGGACAATCCTTGAAGGACAACATGGGCACGTCAGGGCAGAGAGGCAGGACACAGTCAAGATTGTTTCTGTCAGTGCATCCTCCAGGTTGCCCATCATCATGCACCAGAAAATAGTCACAGATTATTCTCATATGCTCTCCCATCCTCTCCCCAGTCACTATATGGTTGTGTTACAGGAAGACTGAAAAAGGTGAATTTCATGGTCCTCTAGTTTATTTGAATACTTGAGTAAAACAAAAAGTGGGGCTTGCAGGAGGATTTTTCTCACTGGAGTTTCTTGATATATGAAGAAGCCTCTTTTTCATTCTCTGCACAAATCTCTGAATATTCTTTGTATTGTAATGTGGATTTAGTAATGCATATTTCTTTTTGTGGAAATATCCAAAAGATCCTGATATTATCCAAATGTCTGTGTGTGTGTGTGTGTGTGTGTGTGTGTGTGTGTGTACATGTGCGGATAATTTATATCCCATCCTTTCCCCAAAACTTAGACTCAGGGAAGTTCACAGCATCAAAAAACAGTACAATTAAAAGCATACAAAAATGATGCATTAAAATAGAATTACATTATTACAATATTAAAATATATTACATGTTAGAATAAAATATGGTTAAAAATAAAAATGTTAAAAATACTTTGAAACAATACAACACCCCAGCCTATTCTTTAAAAACTTTCTGTTTTAAATGCCTGTCTAAACAGGCAAGTCTTAGCCTGCCGGTGGAAGGCCAGGAAGGGGCCTTCCACTGGCAGAGTTTCACAGTCTAGGGCAATCATGGAAAAAGCCTTCTCTCGTGCCCCACCAACTGTGCTTGTGATGGTGGTGGGATGGAAAGAAGGGCCTTCCTGAGGATCGCAGAGCCCAGGCAGATTCATACAGGGATCTGAGCCATATAGGGCTTTATAGGTCATAACCAGCATTTTGAATTGTGCCCATAAACAAACTGGCAGTCAATTGAGTTGTTTCAACAGGAGCATTGTGTGGTCTCTGTAACTTGTCCCAGTTAACAATCTGGCTGAAGCTCTTTAGAGCAATTGCAGTTTCCAAAGGCAGCCCCAAGCAGAGTGTATTACAGTAGTCCAAATGACATGTAACCAAGGCATGTACAACCAAGGCCAGGTCCAGCATCTCATGGAACAGGTGCATTTGGCACATAAGTTTTAAATGTGCAAAATCAATCTTGATCATTGCAGAGACCTGGCCATCCAGGTTAAAAGCTGAGCCCAAGAAAACTCCCAAACTGCAACCCTGCATTTTCAAAGGGAATGTCACCCCATCTAACACACGCTTGATTCCTATTCCCTGATCTGCCTTCTGACTCTGTCTTGCCTGGATTAAGTTTCAATTTGTTTGCCCTCATCTAGTCCATTACTGATGACAGACACTGGTTTAGGACCAGGACAGCTTCCTTGGACTGGGGTGCGAAGGAGTAATACAGCTGTGTGTCATTCGCATATTGATGGCACCACACCCCAAAACTCTGGATGACCCCTCCCAGCAGTTTCATGTATATGTTAAAGAGCATAGGGGACAACACAGAACCCTGAGGGACCCCACGGGTCAATGGCCAGGGGGTTGAGCAGGAGTCCCCCAGAACTACCTTCTGAGTTCACCCCTCCATGAAGGAACAGAGCCACTTTAAACTGTACCTCCAAGTCCCATACCAGCAAGGTGACCCAGAAGCATATCATGGTCAATGGTATAGAAAGCCACTGTGAGGTCCAGCAGAACTAACAGGGGCACACTCCCCCATCCAATTCCCGGCGTAGGTCATTCACCAAGGTGACCAAAGCTGCCTCTTTCCCATAGTGAGGCCTGAAACCAGATTGAAATGGATCTAGATAATTTGTTTCATTTAGAAACCTCTGGAGTTGGGAAGCAACCAAATGGCTGCGGGAACGATGCCAGGGAGAAAGGGGCCGGGTGGCCCCTTTCTTCCATGCCTCTGGCTCCTGGGGTGTCCAGGGGCATGAAGTCCCAAGGACACCCCTTTTCCACGCCACAGAGAAACGGCAGTCTGTACCGCGCCAAAGATTCTTTTAATTGGAGATGCCACAAATTGAAACTGCAACCTAGGCTGTCACTGAACAATGGCACCCAACTATCTTGCTACACCAGAAGAAGGTCCAAAGTTGTCTGCAATGTTGGTGCAAATAGTCATCTGTGCTGGCTGGTTATTACAACACACTTGAAGCTGAAACATACACACATATTCTTGGAAATACAACCTATTGAATTTAATAACGCTCACTTCTAAGATGACATATAGACTCATATGGTTAATCACCAATTTAGTGGTACAGAAAACAATAACACAATATTCCAAGAACTGAATAAGATTATGATGATTCTAACTGCAATTATCTCTTCAGACTGAATCTAGTCCATGTTTCTCAAACAGCTCTTTTGAAGTCCACCTATAGAATTATGCTTTAATCTGCCAAAAAATTAAACCAGCAGATCATGATCTAGTGCATTTTTTATTTTAACTACTAATTAAATGTAAATGAGGTAGATGAATCAATAGAATACAGTCCATTATGTTAAAAACAGTAATGCTTTGCATTCAATAAATAGGTCTATTTCCTTGTTTAAAAAACACAGTTGTTATTTCTTCATTAAACTAGCACGCATGGTTATGAACTGCTTCAAAACAGATTACAGCTACTTAAAATTAAAATTAAAATATGCGTTACAACACCAGTCAATTCCTTTCCATAATACTAGAAAACTCCACAAGAAATGCTTGTTTCATTGAATACAGCCTGAACACACACACTCTCTCTCTCTCTCTCTCTCTCTCGTTCTCTAAATGGATGGATTGCCCATGTCACAGTTTTGCACAGATCAGTAAGAGAAACACTACACTAATGAAATGATCCTTTTCCAAGTGGCATGCTGTTTGGGTAGTTCACATCACATCACAAAATAATAAAGAAAACCAGACAATGAAGGCTAAAGAAGATATTACTTTAAAGATGTAGGTAGGAGCTACATATCTTTTTTTATTCTAGGTTAAGTTTCAGAATCTTGACTCTGATCAGGATACAAGATTGGGCAGTGGGGAGAGTGGCCCCCTCCGTTATGGTCCTGATATGAATTGGGTCCATTGCACCTACAATTTATATATTGAAAAACAATTATTTTCCTTCCTTCCTTCTCTTTCTTTCTTTCTTTCTTTCTAGTCATTTATGGGATTTATATCTCACCTTTCTCCCAAAATGGGTTGCAATATAGCTTAAAACAATTTAAAAGATAAAACTAAAACATTAATTGCAAAACATCATAGTTTATCACACAGGCCCCTGGAACAGTCCTGTCGCATTACAAAAGGCGGTGTGATGGGAACAGGAGGCAGCATAGGATGCAGTTTACCACACAGGAAAACACTGCCACTGCCGGAAGTTCTCATTACATTCCGGATGCGTCCCAGAGGGGGGCGATTTTTAGGAACGCTTCTAAACAGTTCCTGGAAATTGTCTCCTGGGGAACACATCTGGAACGCAATGAGAACTTCCAACGACGACGTTCTCCTGTCCAGTAAACTGCATTCTATGCCACCTCCCGTTCCCATCAAGCCCCCTTTTGTAATGTGGCAGGCCTGTTCCAGGGAGGAGGTCCGTCAAATGACTAGCTTAGACAGCTTTTAAAAAGCTGTCAGGACAGATCTCTTCCGGCAGCGCCTTCCTGAATAGAAGCACTCAGCCAAAAATGAATTCCCTTTCCATCATGTATTGTGTATCACTCAGCTTATTCCTGAAATAGGAATTGCATTTAACTGTGTTGTGAGTCAGTCCCACCTTACAAAACAGTTCTTAGCTACTAGTATTGCATGCCATCTCTGCTATTGTGTGGAAATGCTCCAAGAAACTGGGCTCAATCAACTGTATATTTGTCTACATGAATAGAGTGGAGTCATATGTAACTGTTGTGATGGTAAACCATATGTTGAGTAAATAGCTAGCATATGGGAATAGATCAAGAAAGACATGAAAATTATATTGTGACACTGCATGGCTTTATTTCTAAATAGTCAAAGAACTTAACATGTAAAGGGATAATTTAGATATCATGATAAACCCTGAGAGGAGGCACTCCTTTCCCTTTCTGAATGACACAGAAGAGGTGTTCAGAACTTTGCATCAATTTTAGATTAACCATGGTCTGTTATGATATCCAACCCTCTCAACTTAATCTTAGCTATAGGTACTGGAAACGAGCCAAATTCAAAGTATAGTACAGTTTTTAATGCTAATAAGTTTTGGCCAAAGATAATTAAGATTTACAATTTCTTTGTTGGGTGATACACGAAACTGTGGTTATTCTGAATGAAAGGAAAAACTTCCAACCAACTCGTGATCATGGCAGAGGGCTATATGTCTGGGGGAACCTGTGGGGAGACCATGTGCTTTCCCACAGTTTACCATTACATCTGAACACAGATATCATATACACCTTGGGAAAGTTACTTTTTCTACTAAAACTCCCAGAATCCCCAGCTACCAGATAGACAGAAAATTCTGAGTGTTCCAAAAATATCACTTTCCAAAGTATGCTGTCATGTTTGATATACAGCCCTATCTGTGCAGGTGCTAAAAAGCACAGATGATCACACCCCATATAAATAATAATAATAATAATAATAATAATAATAATAATAAATATTATATCCCGTCTCTTCCGATTGAGGATCGAGGCGGGTAACAACAAAGAAAACACAATATACAACAATAAAAACAAAAAGCCCCACAAAACCCCAACCCAACCATCCCTCCCAATTATAAAATTAAACAATAAAAAAATGTTTAAAAAGTACATAACAATACATCAAAGTTAAAATCAAATCACAAATAAGAAAAATAATAAAAGTGGGATTCAATTGGTTCTGGACATTATCAATCAGGGAAGGCCTGCCGGAAGAGAAAAGTTTTTGTCGCCTTTTTAAAGCCTCGAGTGAGGATAATTGGCGAATCTCTTCTGGCAGGTCATTCCAAGTTTTTGGAGCGGTGACAGAGAAAGACCTCCGGGAGGTCACCGCCAATCTGGTCTTTCTAGATTGTAAAAGGTTTTTCTCGGAGGAAAATGGTGATGACATGACCACCACATTTCAGCATGGGTTCTTCACATATCTGCCAATGAATAATATAGCACACAGTGATGCAAGGGTGGTCAAATTTGTGGACTGGAAGCCCGCCAATAGGGAGGGCCCACTGTACTTAGAAAAGCCATACGAAGTAAGCCAGTGTCGAATTTGTGAGAACTACTGTTATTTGAAAGAACAAAAGCAAAAATAAAATAGACCCCCCCCCAAGAGCGCATAATACATGCACACATCTTGAGGAAAAGGCATGATCTGATCATAAGGACATAAGGCAAGTTATTACAATACATTTCCATCTTGCTTAATATCTGTGCAAAATAAAGATTATATTTATCTTACATAGCAAATGTATACTTATCTTTAAATATTTACATATTTACATATGTTCAGATATTAATCTTGAATGTCAAATATATTTTTTCTATTACTATTAGTACTATTTCTGTTTCTACTTATATCAGTAATAGAAATTTCTATTACTCTGTTCTTTAATTTATCTGTGGCATCCTACACCATTAATGAATGCATCAAAATCACAAAAGGTCTAAATTTATTTGGGTTGTATCTCTGTATGTCACGGTCACTCTCTGCTGCTTCCCTGCTAATGTCTAAATTACCAGGCAATTATAAATGATCTGCAAGACTGCACCAATTTACATTTATTTTGCTAGCTAACAGAGCTTGAACATTTGGATGCTGTTCATTCATATAACATGTGTAAAATTGTAATGTATATTTTTGATATTTTCCTCCCAGCCTGGTAGGGGGGCAAACACAAAAACAAATATTTTGCTTTACACCATGCTGCAAATAATAGTTGACTATCAGCTTAAACATTTTTGTAATAAAAATCTTTTCATCATGCTGCTCTGTACAATAGAAAAGCCATACACTGGAGCCCTCGTACTTTCTGGAATGTGATAAAATGTAATTACGATCTGTTTTAAAAAAAAAGAAAAAAGAAAAAGAAGACTATGGCCTGTTACAGACAGCCAAAATAAAGCTGCTTCGAGTCACAGTGGAGGTATGGTGTTTCACTGATGCATGCGTCCTAAGAGTCCAGAAGCCACACCAAAGCCACACTCCAGTCTTTAGGGCTGGAGCGTGGCTTTGGTGCGACTTCTGGACTCTTAGGACGCATGCATCATTGAAACACCATACCTCCACTGTGACTCGAAGCAGCTTTATTTTGGCTGTCTGTAACAGGCCTTAGTTGTTTTGTTCATGGTGTATTTTGCTCAGCACATATCCAAGCACCTACGTATATGCTAAGCCCCATTTGGAGAATAAAAAAGTCCCCACTCCTTGATTACAGAGAATTTTAACAGAATGATATCTATCTCCACAATCACCATCTTTACCCTTCAGCCTTTTTTCCACTCACAATAAATTTGTACCAAATAAAATAAAATAAAAATCCCCACAGACTTATTTCATAGACATCCTGATTAAAATACATTTCACTGAAGACTACACAATATGACCTATACAGAAGAAAAGAAGGCACCCCCCCCCCCATTCTCTTTATTTCTTATTCAAAACTACACTCAGTTTTCTTCTCTCACTGGAACAGCCATTTATCCACTTTCAACAAAATATCAATGTTTAGACTCTTCAATCTAGAAAACAAATTAAATTATTTTGGGGAAACAGGATAACTTAAAGTAAAATGCATCATCTCATGTTAATTGGCAGATAGCAGTCAATTATCCTAGATAAAAGACTGAGCAAGTATCTGACTAACAGCCAAAAGGATTTCAAAAGAAAATAAACATAGTTAAAGACAAAATGTGGAGGCCCTTTATTTAGTAGAACTGGAAAACAAAACTGCTTCATTATTTTATTTTCAATACTTCAGGTGACAATCTCCATCACAGATTAACCATACCATACAACCAATTTGCTTTGGAGAAGAAGTGAGGTCATGATGCATTTCACAGATTCACAATATTCAGAAACTGCAAACTGGACAGCATACAACTTTTAAAAGCTTCTGTTATAAATAAGAGATCTGAAAATAAATGGTTGCTACTTCTCTGTCTTTTGTGTTGGCATAGTATAACATTTAAAATATGTGTATGTGTAAGATACCACCTCTGAATATTCCCTGCTTAATAAAACTCTATTAAATTCATGGGGTCACTATAAGTCAACAGGCGACTTGAAGGCACACACATGCATAAGATTTCTATGTAAGCTGCTTCGTCACAGTTTTACTTATCACTTTGATTCATTGAGTAAAGGACACAATAAAAAATACAGTGGGCCCTCCATATTCACTGGGGGTTAGGGGTTCGGGACCACCATGAAAGTGGGAAAACAGCATATAAAAACACAATATTTTTTAACCTGAGAGAACACCTCTCTAGGAATCTCTAAGTCCTCCAGCACACATTTATAGTCTCAACATCTGCCAGTAACTGACCATAGAATAGGGTTGGAGGACCTACAAATGCCAAATGTTTTTTCTAGGAATCTCTAGGCCCTCCAGTGTGATTTCTAGAGACAACATAATGAAAGCCACAAAAGTCAAAGCTGAAAATGTGGATGGCCAATGGTAATGTTTATTTTACTATTTATTTTTCTTTCATAACTGCTTCAAAAGCTGAAGAAATTTCAAAGGCATATTCCAGGGATACTAACTGCAAAGTCACTATTAAATTAATGAAGAAATACATGTTTGCCTTGATTAGACAACCATCTGGATGCGTGGAAGAGTAAAAAATGGGGACAGTGCATGCAAGCTATGCCTCCAAATGCCTGACCAGGTCTCCCATCATGGGAACAATGAAACCACATTCAGTTGAGTTACAAAGCACTCTTCACTACTTCATGCTCATCACACAAAGACCTATAAGCGATGCTGCATGGGTTTAATTTGGAATGTGCTTTACATGTGTCCATGTTCCTACCACCCATTTAGCCCCCAATGCATTCAAGCAAAGTTCCTGAACATGACTTATTATTCTTGTGACTGTAGCTTTATCCACTTTGTTTTCAGCTTCCTTGATACATACTCTGGTCCAAATAGTATATGCATAATCAATTAAAGAGGTTGTTTCAGTTGCTCAGCACTATTTTTGTTTTTCTCTACAAACCTTGATAGAAAGTTGTCTGTTTTCTTCAGTCCAGTAATAGGAGGTGTGTCTGTGGCCCTGAGAAAGACTACCAGATCCAATTGAAAACTCAAACCCATGTTCAGATATTCATTCAGGGGCATAAATATCTGGCATCTTCTAGATGATTTGCACTTGCATAACTGAGATTATGCAAGTATAAGTACTTTCTGTGATGTTACACAAGGGATATTCTCTTCATGCAACAGTTTCTACCAGGCTGCATAACAGTAGCTGGATAGCAGCCAGGTGCAACTCTGCATTCCCAACTGGCACCAGGGATTTTTCCTCTACACACCATCACCTAAAGGGCAGTTATCACCCTTCTGAGTCTGTACACCAGTATACTGCTATACCTTCATGCTACTCCAGTGTCATTAGTGTCCTCAGGCAATGATAGTGAAATTGTCCTCAGTGAAGTAAGCTAGCATGTTAAAATTTTATGTACTGAATGAATTGACACTGAGTATATTGTATAGGGGAGCAGAATTATTTTCCATTTCTCAGTTTGAGAAGTGCCCCAAGGGATGAATAAACAGCACAACAGCTTCCCAGGTTGCAAACCACAACTCAGCTAAATGTATCCTGTGCTGAAAAGCACAACTCACTCTATAAAACAGTTTCCTCACCTTTAATACCATCCTATTTCTTATCACTGTTTAAAGATGACAGTAGAAGGAGTTTATGTACAGGATGGAGAACCTACCAAAGGCTTTATCTGACCCAGAGGTCTACAGCAGTATACTGATACATCTAAACAAATGAAGGTGTGTGTGTGTGTGTGTGTGTGTGTGTATTGCTTAAAATACTGGCCCTAGCCATAGGTTCAAAGAAATTAAAAAGGTTATTTTCACCTCAGAAACTAATGAAAAAGGTGGAGGACCATTCTGCTTTTCTGCTCATCCTATTTCTCTCTCTCTCTCTTTCAGACCAAATGTGGATATGTCACAACAGAGGAAGGATCCCAGACGCCAAAATCTGAAGTTGTTCATCACTCTACATAATATACACCCTTGTACAATCTCCATCCTGTACATAAGCTCCTTTTACTGTCATCTTTAAACAGTGACAAGAATTTACAGGGCAGTCTATGTGTATTCTTCAGGATTTCCCTTTGCAAAAATGTCCCCAGTGCATGGATGGTGGGTCTGCCAATGACTGACTGTTGGGGCAAGGCAGATGCAAGGTTGATGAAGAGAAAAAGATTCAATTGGCCTCTTGCTGTTTTTATTGGATTGTTGTGGTTGTTGTATTGTATTTCTTTTATGTTGTAAACCGCCCTGATCTACGGAAGGGCGGTATATAAATAAAACTTTTATTTATTATTTATTTATAATTTCTTTTCATAACCCATAGTAAAGACACTATTGTCCTATTGTAAGCAAGCAGTAATAATCTCCACAGTTGTATTCTTTTTCTGTTCTAATATATGATATCAATGGATGCCTATGTAAGCAAATTTTGTGTGAAAATGAATAGACTGTATGCAGTCATGGAAGTATTTTTGTAAATGTTAATGTTGTTGTTGTTGCTGAGTGGTTTCAAGACATTTCCAAATTAAGGTGACCCTAAGGCAAAACTATCACAGGTTTTGTTTGGCAAGATTTATTCAGAAGGGATTTATGTTTGCCTTCGGCCCCTTACAGACAGACCAAAATAAAGCTGCTTCGGGTCACTTTGGAGGTTTGCTGTTTCAATTATGCATGCATCCTAAGAGTCCAGAAGCTGCACCAAAGCTGCGCTCCAGTCCTTAGGACTGGATCGTGGCTTTGGCACGGCTTCTGGACTCTTAGGACGCATGCATCACTGAAACAGCAAACCTCCAAAGTGACTCGAATCAGCTTTATTTTGGCCTGTCTGTAAGGGGCCTTCCTCTGAGGCTGAGATTATGACTTATCCAAGGTCATCCAATGGGTTTCCACAGCAGAGAGGGGATTTGAACCCTGGTCTCCAGACTTCTAGTCTAACATTCAAACCTCAATACTACATTGGCTCTCTGTGTATGCAAATACAAAGGTGTTTCTGTAGATGGAAAATGATAACTGATTCTTGAATTATACCCAATGCGAGTAAACAGGAGGCACTTATTCACTTGGCCAGGTGCTTGAGTGTCAAACTTTTTTTTGCTTGTTTGCTTCTTTTTGAATTTTTTTGAGATTATTTTTTAAACAGATTTTTGTAGGATTTATTTTAGACAAATAACAGATAAATAATACTAAAAAATAAAAAAAATACTAAATAACAAATTAAAGAGTACCCATGTCTTGTTAATTGATTACAGCCTCCCACAGCTTGCTGCATCCTTCCTGCCAATCCTCCAGCCCTTCACAGTTTTGGAACTGGATCACAGTTAATCTGATCTAAGCATAGTTATAGAAACAGAGCTCTGAAGCAGCTGCCACATTAAAACCTCTCACACACTTCCCTCTCTTAAACTGAGATAGCCATTTAAACTGCAGTCTTCTCTCTCACTCTCCTTGGCAGGAGCTTTCTCAAAGTCTACTGCTGCACCCAGGGAGATTATCAGGTTTGAACTGGGGAAGACTCCACTGCCACTCTTCACTGACAACGACAATATTAGGAAGGCCACAAATAATTATGATTGTTTTAAAAATGTAATTTGAGATCTTTATCACGTCTCCTTCACACACACACGCGCACACACACACACACACACACACACACAGAGACTCCTAAAGTGCTTGAAGGGTAAATCCAAATAAAGGATTCTCCCATTCTGTGGCTTATGAAAGCTATTTATTATGATCAAAACACTGACCTGACTTTCTATTAATATGCTGCTTTTACAGAGCTATGGAATCAAACAAGTCACATAAGTGAGCAGCATGCGGATTGCCATAGCAACAGAGTTACACAGTCTACCAATAAAAACTAAGTCCAGGGTTATTACTCTGATTCCATCTTTCTGTACAATTGGCGTAATAAAAGGAAGGATTTAAGCCCGCAGTGATTACCTCTTCATTGTGTGATTGGCCCTACAGACAAAATGGTTACAATCCCCAAATCAATGAAATAAAACATGAAGGTACTATTAATTTTGATGTACATTCATTGCAGTTACATTCTTTATGATAGCACTCCCTCTTCCTGGTCATGTGAATCCATAATTCCATAAGATGCTGCTCACATGCAATTACTCAGTTGATCGATCTGAAGATCTTTTATAATTGTAAACTCTGTCTCATAATACAGTAGGCAAAAATGACTTGCAGAATATTTTAACATGATTTGTACTAGCTACTGTGACCACTTTGATCACATGGTTCCCTTTATATACAGAAAAAGGAACAATTTAAATTGCTTCAGAATTTGTATTATAATTTGCATTGAGATGTGTATTAAATGCATTAAATAAGAATTCTAGATTGCATTAGAAACTGACACACAAGCTATTGTCTGCGCCAAAATTTTGCATACACTGAGGATAGGCAGCAGCAACTAGTTAGGAGCTGCTTTTGAACTTGATCAAAAGTAGTTCCTAATCAAAAGAGCTCTTGATCAAAAGGTTAAGAATGCATTTTTGTTTTGTTTTTGGTAGTTATCAAATTTAGTAATTTATTTAATTAAAACTCCTTTAGCATTCCATGTATTTAATTATACTATATTAAATGTAGTGTAAGTTCATTCTAAAGAATTCCTGGAGAATAGGAGAAGTCCCAGCAGACTGAAGGAGGACAAACATTGTCCCCATCTTCAAAAAGGGGAAAACAAAGGATCCCAACAATTATCATCCAGTTAGTCTGACATCAATACCAGGAAAGATTCTAGAGCAGATCATTAAACAGAGAGTCTGTGAACATCTAGAAAGCAATGACATAATCACAAAAAGTCAACATGGGTTTCAGAGAAAGAAGTCATGCCAGACAAACCTTATCTCTTTCTTTGATAAAATTACCAGCTTGGTAGATGAAAGGGATGCCATAGATATAGTGTATCTTGATTTCAGTAAGACCTTTGACAAGGTTTCCCATGGCATTCTTGCAAACAAGTTTGTAAAATGTGGACTAGATAAGGTATCTGTTGCATTGATTTGTAACTGGTTGACCGGACAAACACAAAGGGTGCTCAACATTGGCTCCTTTTCATCCTGGAGAGAAGTGACCAGTGGGGTCCCACGGGGCTCTGTCCTGGGCCCAGTGCTATTCAACATATTTATCAATGACTTGGAGGACAGAATTAGGGGCATAGTTATCAAATTTGCAGATGACACCAAATTCGGAGGAGCAGCTAATACCCCAGAGGACAGGATCAAAATTCAAAATGACCTGAATAGGCTAGAAAGCTGGGCCAAAACTAACAAAATGAAATTCAACACAGAGAAATGTAAGGTACTGCACTTAAGGAGGAAAAATGAAATGTACAGATGGAAGACACCTGGCTGAACGAGACTACACATGAAAGGGATTTAGGAATCCAAGTAGACCACAAGTTGAACATGAGTCAACAGTGCAATGCAGCAGCTAAAAAAGGCTAAAGCAATTTTAGGTTGCATCAATAGAAGTATAGTTTCTAGGTCAAGGGAAATTCTATTCTGCTTTGGTCAGGCCCCACATGGAATACTGTGTTCAGTTCTGGATACCACAATTTAAAAAGGATGTTGAGAACATGGAGCATGTCCGAAGGAGGGGGACAAAAATAGTGACAAGTCTGGAAACCATGCCTTATGAGGAACGACTTAGGGAGCTGGGGATGGTTAGCCTGGAGAAGAGAAGGTTAAGAGGTTATGTGATATCATAGTGATATGAAGGGATGTCATATTGCTTGTTTTCTGCTGCTCAAGAGAACAGGACTCAGAACAATACAGGAAAAGAGATTCCACCTCAACATAAGAACTTCCTGACAGTAAGGGCTGTTAGACAGTGGAACAAACTCCCTCGGAGTGCCCTCGGAGTGTAGTGGAGTTTCCCTCCTTGGAGATCTTTAAACAGAGGCTGGATGACCATCTGTTGGGGATGCTTTGATTGAGATTTCCTGAATGGCAGGGGGTTGTACTGGATGGTCCTTGTGGTCTCTTCCAAATCTATGATTTTATGATTCTATAAAATTAATTCTTGTATTAATTAATTTAAACTTAAATGGCAACTTGATGCAACAAACAGAATGGCAGCCAACTTTACAAGCAACTGGACCATGAAAGTAATACTTGATATTCCATGGTGAGCAGATAGTTTCCTTCACCACAGATTTATAGCCAGGAGGTAGCTGGAAGAAGAAGTCTCTTCTGGTTTGAACAGAGACTTGTGTAGGTTGAAGGCAAACCTTTAGAGATCAAAAATGAAAGTGTGGCAAAATGGTCAATATCAGCTCCCCCTCCAGTTATGGGACTGCATGAGATCCACAATTCACTTTGCCCACCTTGCTGTAGTAATCTGAGGCATGATCCATCAGGGTGGGGATGCCACATAATGCATTTGTTGCTTTCAAGAAATAGTATGTGAAACAGATCATATACTGAAGGTACAAAGGCAAGTTGTGTACTATACCTACATAATACTGTCAGGAAAAAGCCACATGGGATATATAGTCACAAGAAATATAATGTGTATATGAATGTATTTGAAAGTAACATGACACAGCAAAAGTTATTGAATTGTCACACAGGTGTTGTAAGTAATGTAATTAGAGAGTCCTGAAAGCCAAGGACATATGAGGCAATGACAAAGTGAAAAGATGCAAATTGATATCACCTGAGAGTCATTGAGTGGACAGTAATGTATGATGCAATGTGAGGTCTAGATTGAGCCAAGTATGGTATGTCAATCATAATGTATGTACACGCCCAGGAGGTGGCAACTGTATAATGAATAGAGAGACAAATGTCTATATAAGCAATATTGTATGGCAATACTTTTTGTGGGTATTGAGGAGTTTAGTAGTGTGGGTATTGAGGAGTATAGTAGTGTGGATTTTGTGAGTAGTGGATTGTTTTGTGCATAGTGTATATATTAGAATAAAAGTAGATCTTTTATATAAGAAGACTACTGTGTTGACTGGTGTCTTGAGAGCTGAACAAGAACCAGCAGACTCCAGAGAAGATTGGAAGACATCTTCAGCCAATTCTCAGAGCTACTGGTCAAACTGGTTGTTCTTCCGCTGACCAGGGTGGTGAGAGTGAAAGCCAGGAGAAGAGCTGCAACTCCCATCATCCCTAACAAATACATATGTACTAAAGATTATTACTATCTTTTCTCATTTTTATTTAGAAGCAGGGGAGTGAATCTTGGAAGACAAAAAGAGTGCTCTCCTCCACCCTTTTTCTCTTTCCAGATTCACTCTCCAGCTTCTAAATAAAAATGGGGCAAGTTAGAGCAAGGAGAATCTAAACTAGTATTTATTGAGCTTCATGGAAAATGAAGATTCCTCTCAACTGCTTGACCAGCAGGGCATGAATTAGGCAGAGGCATAACTCTTTTTGACTCCTGTGACCAATCAAAACGTCTGGCAGCTCTACATGTCAGTGCATAGTTTCAGAGATATTTATTGGCTTATTTATGTGCGGAACAACTGGTGACAAAAGAATTTAAGCTTTATCAAAACTGTAAACAAACATGTTCAATCTTAGGAAATTCAATTTATCTTATACTAAAGAAGTATGTAAGTGTGTATATATATCTTTTCTTGAGTCAAAAGCTTAATGTTATATAAAATCTGGCTTCAGAACTTAGATAAAAGAAAGCTATGGTTGGGAAAAACAAATATGAATACTAGAGTATTCTGTTTAACAAACTGTGAATGAAGCTAATAGCCATTTTGTGCAAGTTGAAAGTTTAACAATTATAGAAACTTTTTTAACTGAAATAACATCTAATTATTATATAGCTATGCCAAGGAAAAAGGGACAAAAATTATGTGTCATAGTAATGGAATCACATACTGCCTTTGAACCCCCCACTAAGCCATGAGAACCCTGAGTCTTTGAGCAAGTTACACACTCTCAGCCTAAGCAGGCAAGGTCAAATCTCTTCTAAACAAATCTTTCCAAGAAAACCCTTAGGGCCACCATAGGGCCACCATGTCAGAATGACTTGAAGGCACATAACAACAAAAATCTAAGTGGTGTATGCAAGAGTTATCATATTTAAGATCTAAGCAGTATTTTCCTGTCATTTAAATGAGATTTCCCTATTTATTCTAGGTTTACACATGAAAGCTTTTAGAAAGCTATTATCTCAGTTTTCTTTCCCATTAATCATGTAGTACATGGATCTGCACAGATGATATTTATCTTTTGCCACATAAGTACTTTTCAAAGTACTTGAATACAAAATTAGCTGCAGTTACTAGACTGACAGGAAATCATAAACCACACATAATCTGTACAATTAAATATTTGTATAAATAAAATATTTATTATTTATATTGCTATAATATATAAATCAAATTAAATGATTCCCCCAGTACAAGTACTGCTTTCTTCTAATCTGTAAAGGGCCCTTAATACCTTAAAGGAACAAGATCCTGTCTAATCTTGGAAGCTAAACAGGATCAGCCCTGGTAGTACTTGGGTGGGAGACCAACTAACACCAGATGTGGTAGGCTATATTTCAGAGGAAGGAGCTGGATAACCACTTATGAGTAATCCTTGCCTAAGAAAATCCTGTGTGAAATTCATGGGGTCACCATAAGTCAATGGGCAATGTGGAGGCACACACACACACACACACACAAGTTATGATCCTACGAACTAGCAAGGATGGGCAGAATTCACACTTGCAGTGTCTGTTTTATTTTTTAATCAGGGGAGGGTTACTAGAATTCTGAAGTGTGCCAACCATAGGAAAACACAAAATTGTGGCTCATAGTCAATTTGCTATAGTCCCCCATCAACAAAATGTTGGAATATATACAAATCTAAATGTGAGTTAGCAGAGAGCAGATAATCTAATAATACTCTAAAACTGACCTGATCAAATGCAACCTATTAATACTTCTGTTTTAAAGATGAATACTAATGTGGTTGGGTAACACACAGTTAGTACAAGGTGAGACATGGCAGATACTTCTTATTTGCAATTTTAGATTTCTTGTTTACATGCTAAGAATCCGAAACATTTGGAAATTTATTTATTTATATTGAGATCTATTGCAAATTAGCTAATGACCAGCAGATTCCAATTGACCTTTTCTCCGCTCCTGCCTAAGAAGTTAGTATTGTTCTCTGGTGATAAGTATAGGTATGCTGGCATGAAAGAGAATGTCAGGACTTTAGAAATGTTGCTTTCTCAGGTCCAAGACTTTGGAGTACAACTGAAAAGGATGAAGTGAAATAAAACTGTGCAAGTAGAAAGGTTGAAATAATACAATTCCCACTAAGAGACAACAAGTGGCAGATGCTCAAGGTAACAAAAGTTAAATATAAGGAGCAGACTTCTTATCAAACCTTTTAGGGGTCTCCCTAGTGCACCAGGTCACATTCTATCCCATTCATTTTTAGAACAAGAATAATCTTTAGAACAAGAAAACTGAGTGCAAAACTTAAATCCAGTTGTTAGTTCTAACTAGACCAAACTAGCTAAATCAATTTCTGAACATTAGATCAGCGTTTATATATACAGTGGGTCAACCATATTAGATTGAAGCTCCTATGGATTGTCCCACCCTTTATTCAATAATGGCAGCATGTGTTGCGTCCCTACCTGGACCGTAAGGACTTTGAATCTGTTGTACATTCTTTGGTAACCTCTCAATTAGATTTCTGCAATGCGCTCTACATGGGGCAACCCTTGTACCAAACCTGGAAGCTGCAAATGGTGCAGAATATGGCATCTAGACTGGTCGCTGGCAGTTCCAGGTCGGACCATATAACACCTATTTTAAAAGACCTTCACTGGCTGCCTATTCGCTTCCGAGCTCAATACAAGGTGTTGGTTTTGACCTATAAAGCCCTAAATGGCTTGGCCCCAGGGTACTTGGAGGACCGTCTCTCCCCATATAATCCGCCCCACACACTCAGAACACGTATCTAATTCGGTTGGCCTTCCCACCTTAGTTAAATTGTTTATTTTCCTGCCCCTTATTTTTTTTTCCTTTCGACCCCGGACCATTGTAAATTAATCTCTCTTTCTCTTTGCCCTTCACATGTGTATTTAATTGATTTCCTGTTCCTGTTCCTTGTAGTAATGCTTTTAACTTTTATATTGAATTTTTATCTTGTATTGTAATGTTTTAAAATGTAAGGCCGCCTTGATCCTATAACTATGGACAGAAAGGCGGGGTAAAAAATAAAATTTATTTTATTATTATTATTATTATTATTATTATTATTATGTGCCCATGGGTGTACTGATTATATTTTAATCTGTTATGTTAAATTGCTAACATTTTCACTAACAATGCACAAATATCACTAAAATCAGAAATAAACTTAACTATTACTTGATTGTTTTTTGTGGGTTTTTCAGGCTATGTGGTCATGTTCTAGAAGATTTTCTTCCTGACATTTCACCAGCATCTGTGGCTGGCATCTTCAGAGAATGGTTGCCTGGAAAAAATGGGTCTCTCTCCCTCTCTCTCTCTCTCTCTATATATATATATATTGTGCGCCTGGGAATGCAGGAGTGATTTGCATGTGTATTGTTCTGTGCTGATGGCAGGCCTCAGGCTGGGAGGCTAATGCAAAAGAGGATTAGTGTCTGCTGGGAAAGCCCCTGACTCTGAATGGTTTCCCATTTGCATTTGCTGAGTCCTCATTTTGCTATTCTTCAGGACTGGTAGCCAAATTTTGTTCACTTTAAGAATTTCTTCTTTCTGGTTGAAATTATCCAGATGTTTGTGGATTTCAGTGGCTTTCCTGTGCATCCTGACATGGTAGTAGTTGGTATGGTCCAGAATTTCAGTGTTTTCAAACAGTATTTTATGCCCAGGATGGTTTGTGGCAAGTTTTGCTGTTTTTCTGGCTGGCCCAGTTTGCAGTGTCTCTCGTGTTCCTTGATTCTTGTTTGCACACTGCATTTGGTGGGCCCTATGTAGACTTGTCTGCAGCTGCATGGTATGCGGTAAATTCCTGCAACTGTGAGAGGGTCTCTCTGGTCCTTGGCTGAGCAAATTTTCTTCGTTGGTTTGTAAACCATTTGAAGGTTGTGCTTCCTCACCACTTTGCCTATTCTGTCTGTGACTCCTTTGATGTATGGTTAAAATACCTTCCCTTTGGATGGCTGCTTGTCTTCTCTCCTCTGGGTTTTCCTGGGCCTGGCAGCCCTTCTGATGTCTGAGCTGGAATAATAATTCACCTGTAGAGCCCGGTCCAAGTGCTTCAGTTCATCTTCCAAGAAGTGGGTTCGCAGATCCGTTTTGCCCGGTCTACCAGGGTTTTGATTGTGCTTCTATTTGTCCGGGGTGATGTTTGGAGGTCTTGTGCAGGTATCTGTCTGTATGTGTGGGTTTTCGGTATACTGTGTGACTAGGCTTGCCATATCCCGCCTGGGGGCGGGACTTTCCCGATTTGGGGTGGGTCCACACAGTCCCGCCCCGGTTTGCCCCGCCCCCGGGCAGGATGTGGCAAGCTGAGGGAGGCTTTGCCTCGCCGCTTGGCCTCCGCTCCCCGCCGCGATCACGGGGAGGCCCGGGGCCCAGGCGGCGAGTTAAAGCCTCCTTAAGGCGGAGGTTTTGCCTCGCCGCTTGGCCTCCGCTCCCCGTCGCAATCGCGGCGAGGCCCGGGGCCCAGGCGGGGAGGGAATCCTTCACTCAGGGAGGCTTTCCCTCCCCGCCTGGGCCCTGGGCCTCGCTGCGATCGCGGCGGGGGGCGGAGCCCAAGCGGCAAGGGAAAATGTAGGACAAAATTTTCAAATGTAGGACACATTTCTGTGTGTCCTACATTTGAAACTTTTGTCCTACATTTTCCCCGGTTTCGAGGTCTGGAGGCATGGCAACCCTATGTGTGACCCAAACGTTGGTTCGGTTTGTGGATGACTAGGACATCCAAAAATGGCAGTGTTCCTTCCTTTTCTTTTTCCATCGTGAATTGGATGTTGGGGTGGATGTTGTTCAGATTGTTCAGAAATACAGGTAGGTCTTCTTCTCCATGCCTCTAGATGGTGAAAGTGTCATCCACATATCAGAACCAAGTTGTGGGCTTTTTCAGTGCCATTTCCAGGGCTTGCTTTTCCTTGTTTCTTTGGCACAGTGTGTTAACACTGCACTGCAGAAACATTGTGACACTGCCCACTATCTGGGCGGGTGGCATAACACCAGCATTAGGATGGAGTTGGGGTGGGCAGTGGGCGATTGCAACACCCCCACTCCACCTCAATGTCAGCATTTCTTGCCAGTCTGTATAGCCTGTGAGTCTCACTCAGTAAATTGTGGAGGAAATTCCACCTTTTACCCTTTTTTGTGAGGCATAGGGAAAGAGAACTAAAAATCAACTGCAGTGCTTTAACACTTAATTCAAGTTTCCCCATGCCATGTGAAGTCTTTGGTTTTAGAACTTTTAAAACAGGTTGTGATATTACAATCTGCAGTCTCTCTCTCTCAGCATGACAAACTTCAGAAGAGTGGAGAGGGAGGGAGAAGGAGACACATATATTGATGAACTCAGTGAAAGAAATGTGGGCTATAGAATTTACTAATAAACACACAAAGCTCTAATGTGATGCTAAACCATGGAAAACAGTAGGGCGTCAGAGTAAATCTGCAATGCATTGCACTGTTTTTAATCCTTTCACATTCCACTACAGTCATTTGAACACATTTCCTGGGAGTAAGGCCCACTGGAACTTGATGAGGCTACCTCAGTGGAACTGAAATAAACAAGAGCAAATACAGCAGCTTCTTTTTATTTAGGGGTGAAACAGATCGCTCCTTCTGAAGATAGAATGGGGCCACGGCAACTGGCAACTGCATGCCTTGGCCCCAATCCACCTTTTTGCCAGCTGAAAAAGAAGTGGCAAACACTTTTCCTCTCAGCTGTGGCTGGAAACTGGCTTTAAGGCACTCCGGCAGTGTGCGACTTGAAGCCAGCTTCCGGGCATCTTGGGGGGGTCATATGTACAACATTACCCCAAGATGCCCAGAAAGTGGTCTATTTCACACTTTAGTTAGCCTTGAGAGTATAAGACTAAAATGCATTCTCTGCCATAACAACCTGGTGCCACAACAAACTACAAATCCCAGTATTCTATAGGACTCTGCCATGATTGCTGAAGTGGTGTCAAACTGCATTCATTCTGCAGCATGGCCACAGCCTAAGAAAAAGCAAAGGTTTTGTGTGGTGTGGGTTGAAATACGTGTGTGTGTGTGTGTCCCTTTTTTTTACTTTCCTCCCAAGCAAAAAAGAATGACAAGGGGACAGGAAGATAAGAGTAAAATCATGTGGATTTTTCTTCCAGTTTCTTATGGCTTTTAGTGCAGTCCTCTAATGTAAATGTGAATAGAATTTTAATACCAAATTAATACGTTAAAATCTACCCATTCCATGTAAAAATCCATTGCAAATGAATTCTGAGTAGGCTTTTGAGCTCCCTAACAATTAACAAAATATGCTAACCCCTTCCTACTGAAATTCCTATTGTGGCAATTATTTTCCTTGGTAATAGCATGGTAACTTTTCCTCAATAAACGTACATCAGTGCTAAAAATTCAGAACAGTTTTGGTTAAACAAATGCTATTCTAAACGTTATTCACTTGATCTTTTCATAATTATCTATACGTATGATTATTCTCTCTCTCTCTCTCTCTCTCTCTCTCTTTTTCTATATATATATCAGGAATTCTCATTATTTCTTATTCCTTCCAGTAACTGAAAGCATATATGTACAGAATTTATGAATATTCATTTTCATAATCAACCTCTGAATCCAAAGGAAAGAAAACCCAAAACCAATAAGTTTACTTGAAGCACTACCTCCTCCCATATAATCCTTCCCGCACACTCAGGTCTTCTGGGAAGAACTTATTGCAGTCAAGAAAAACTAGATTGGTAGTGACTTCCCAGAGGACCTTTTTCAGTTGCCGCTCCAAAAATTTGGAATGAGATTACATTTCTTGATGCTTTTAAGAAGGCAGTAAAAATGTTTCTCTTCCGGTAGACCTTCCCAGACTGACCTCTGCTCTGAATATAGCAATAGCAAGTACAGAATTAATTGCGCATATTAACCTGCTCCCTATTATTGCTCATCATTGTCACTTTCTGCTTAATTTTAATCGATGTTATTCTAGCTATCGGCTTTTATTGTTATTTCTATTGACGGGAGGGTGGGTAGAAGGGGTGGGGATTTGGGGAATTTTCCTTGTTATTATTGTTTGTATTTGTATTTTATTTTTTGCTGCTATTACCCACCTCGATCCTCCAAAGGGAGAGGTGGGATATAAATAAATATTTTATTATTTTATTATTATTATTAATAAACAACTTAAATCTTGGGGTTTTTTTCAAATAAAGGTGTGCTCTTTTATCATTTTTTTCTATATTCTGAATTTATTTCCAAAACATATTGAGCAATTCATTTCATAATTGTTCTTAAAGCATCTTCATCTATTAACAGCAGCAAAGATATCTCAGTCTGTCTCTTCCAAATCTAGGAGCACTAAGATGAAAACCTGGAAATCCTCCATTGCTTGATACACCTATTTGTGACAATAGAACCCTGACTACCAGACTCTTATTCCAAATCAGTACATTAGCCATGTTATTTATGATGTTTTTCCTGCCCTTTATCAATAAATTCTATCAGGTGCCCTGAAAGTCAACAGTGATTTAGGAATATAGGGGCTAAATGACTTTTGTTGCACTAATAGCACTGAATTCAGAGCTCAGATATGTAAGACAACAGTGTAAGAAAACAACACAAGAAGTAAATGGCAAGGAGAAGAAATATACATTATGACAGGCTTTTAGTGGCTAAGGTGGCTCTATATGGTTACATCCAAGTGCTTATTAAGATGCATAATTATCTTATAATATCTGAAACTAGTCTTCAAAACTTTTTCTATAAAAGTTTGCCAAATTGGCATCAATGTTAGTAGGAATGTCATGGAATTCATCACAGGATATCAAGTCACCACTTAGGATACTTAGATGAACTGAGAAGAGCTAAAAGTGATAATGGAAGTAAAATATTTCATTTTGCTATATAATGATCTCCAGTGTATGGTTAAAAGCCAGAGCAAACTGGTGACGCACTCATGATTATGCAGAAAGAGGAGATATTGATCGTGGGGAAATGGCTGCACTGACATTTTTATTATTCCAGTGTACAGAAAAAAGTATGGTCATTTGCATTGTTATAACATCAAGGAAGGTATAGTGAGAAAAGCTTCCTATTTTTCAATGTATTGTACTGCCCTCTGTGACAACATTACAGTACTCAGCTTTGAAAACGGAGATCATTCTTCACTTCTAGAAGTGTGTATAACTATTCTCTGGACTACTTTAAGACAACATCATGAATAAGTAATTTGGTGGTAGAAACATGAACTAATGCCTCTGCAGGCAAGAAACATCCCAGGTATATGATACTGTAAACAATACTCAATGCTCTGTACAATATTGAACACACTACATTAGCTATATACAAGAAAGAAAGTACAGACAAATCATGTAAAACAGTCTCTTCAAGTCCTGTCCCTGTAAGGCAGCTCTGCAGGATACCATGTTTGATGGTATTGAAAGCTGCCAAGCAGTCCAGCAGAACCAAGAGGGGTACAATCTTCCTATCCAGTGCCCACTGCAGATCATCTACCACAGCCTTCTCTGTCCCATAATCAGGCCTGGAGCCAAACAGCTCTGGATAGCTCCTCGCAGATGCAATAGATGCAGACAAGAACAATGTCTTTACTGCCTGTACTGCCACAGAGCAGGCCTTCAAACAGGCTCTAGCCTGTGTTCTGTCAATATCTAACAACAGGTTCAAGAAACTGAGTATGGTACTCTATAAGCACTTCAGAAACAACTTTCCGTACCATAAGCAATAGACTGAAGTGGTTCTGATTACTCATACAACACTTTTTTCCCTGACTATATCTTGGGACAGAATAATCAAAATAGAAAGGACTAGTTTTCAATGCTCTCATAAACTCTGGACAATATTATTCAAACCAGCACATGGTGCAAAAATTGTAGAGGATGGCTAATATGAACCACCATATAAAAATTTAGTAGGGGTGTGCTTTAGATTCGACTGAGTCCTGGATCTAATCAAGCTCATTTAGAGACATTTAGGCCTGTTACAGACAGCCAAAATAAAGCTGCTTCGAGTCACAGTGGAGGTATGGTGTTTCAATGATGCATGCGTCCTAAGAGTCCAGAAGTCGAACCAAAGCCACACTCCAGCCCTAAGGACTGGAGTGCCAAGCTTTGGTGTGGCTTGGACTCTTAGGACGCATGCATCATTGAAACACCATACCTCCACTATGACTCGAAGCAGTTTTATTTTGGCTGTCTGTAACGGCCTTAGTAAGTATCTGAGTCAACTATCTGAGTCACAGAGGCAAATCGAATTTAAACTTGTCCCTCCCAAAGCTTTGTTAGTGATTCTCATTTCAAGGAATACCAATACAGACAGAATACAGAAGTCCAGATGGTATGTATGCAAAAACTCACTAGGCTCTCCAACAGTATTGCTACTCTGAGAATGACAGTCCTAATATCTAATCATCATAAGAAGAAAAAATCGGAATCTCTCCAAACACAGTGTTTGGAGCAAGATATTGAAGCAATATTTTCAAGACTATATCAGTGTTCAGTGCTCTTTCTTAATTGTTTCCAAAAGCATTACATTAAGGCGTTTTGTAGAGTCGAGGGGCCTAATATTAGGAGCTATTTTGACAAATGTGGAGTATTCTACTTGATCTACCCTTGCTACGCCATGCTCACATCCATCATTCACTTCTGCCTTATTGCATTGTCTGTGATTGATGCTACTTAAGCACAAAACAAAGTTATTCAGTTTTTTGTTTTTTGTTTTTAAATCATAACACCCCTGTCCCTTCAACCATTCTCCGAAATTTTGCAGGATTCTTGCGGTATACTACATTAACTTTCCATACAATAGCTTAAAATTAACTAAAGCAGGCCTGTTACAGACAGCCAAAATAAAGCTGCTTCGAGTCACTTTGGAGGTATGGTATTTCATGATACATGCGTCCTAAGGGATCCAAAGGCCGCCACCAAAGCCACGCTCCAGTCCTAAGGACTGGAGTGCAGCTTGGTGAAGCTTCCAGACTCTTAGGGATTCATGCATCATGAAATACCATAACTCCAAAGTGACTCGAAGCAGCTTTATTTTGGCTATCTGTAACAGGCCAGGGAAATGTTGTTTAAGACAAAGGACATAATCCCGCCACCATCTAAAATTTGGCAAGCTTAATTCCCTCATACAGGACAAATCTGCCAAATGTTTGTTACCTGATTCTGGCAAGCAAAATAAAATAAAATAAAATAAAATATTAAAAAAGGCAATTTCCTGATATCCAGTGATAGTCAAAAAGAGATGAGACATTTTGGATTACTCAGTTGGGTTTTAATTTTGATTTGTATTAAATTCATCAGCCTCCAAATGAGTCCAACCTCAAATGGGCTGTTATCAGAATGACCAAATCAGGCCCTCTATCAAATCTTGTGGTTGATGCACACTCCTAAAAATGAGAACTACACTTTCTGACTCACTGAGAAGCATGTTTGCAGTCTAGGGAGCTCAAACAAATTGGGAAGCACCCTTTATTTCCACACTGCCAGGGTCCATCTTCTTCTCAAAACTCTGTGCACTTCCGTGCAAGCTCCGGAGAAATGGCAGGAACCACCAGCCAATAAGAATTGAATTTGTGGGCAGGACCTGGGGAAAAGACAGGAAGGTCCAGCATGGGAGCATATAAGCCAACTCCCCAGCATACTGGGCTTAGTCCAGCTTGGAGATTCATGGAAATATCATGAGCAGGAGCAAAGACTGAAGGTGAGAAGCAGAGGTGGAGTAGCAGCAAAGAAATGAAGAATGATGCAGCAACAGCAGCACAACAGCAAGACCGGACAGCAGTAGAGGTACCGTGTTTGGATTCTTTTCCTACACAACTTTGATGGGCCCTTGAGCTGGTTACTCAGCCCACTCAGGAGCTTAGGGCACCGGGACCATATTATCAGCCTCTTCTGACTGGCAGAAGAACCAGGAATTGGCAGGGCAACCAGGTATTAGGATGTGTATGGTGTAACTATTTTTTAAAAAAAATTGTTGGGCAGCTAATGCGTATTATAACTGCCCCCCTAGGGGTTTCTTAGCCACTTCTGCACACAGTCCTTTCTGCTGTTGGCAATTTTAATCAAGTGACAAATAAAAAGAGACAAATTAGCATACTTCTCTGTTAGTGTCAAAAACCAGGGTTCAAGAATTGTTGATATCCACTTTTCAGGGAATAGCATAGGTAACTTTCCAAGAAGACATTTCTTTCTGTTCTAATGTAACAGAAATTTCAGGAAACTTAGATTTCTAGGATTGGCAGATCAATAGGATTGACAAGAGGACCTAGTAATTGAAAATCCATAAGTTTATTTCCAGTTGTCGACAAAGGAAAACAATGAACTCAGTGAAATTCAAGTTACAAAAAGCTGAGAACCCCGAACAAGACAAAATGGCTCTTTTTATATTATTCAAGACAAAGAAGCTTCTTCAATACACCTGATTGGCTAATTACAATTTAAACATACAGAATTCTAACAATCAGAACAGAAATACATGCATACATTAAAACTGCATCATCACTCCTTACCCCCTCCTGTAGGAATTCAGTGGAATTCATCCTAACCTTGCTTCTGAATGTCAACTATGTATCCTTATCTCAGTAGTTTATGTTATGTCTTTCTACTGGTGCCAGCTTCCATCTAGGTCAAGATGCACTCACTATTCCTTTGCTCTAGTTTTCCTAAACTCCAAGCCTTTATTTCAAAAACCATCTCTCTGGCTGACAAAGGTGACTCCATCTTTCTATAGTTTTTATATTTCAAAAAGGAATTTCCACCACACTAATTCACAGGTCATGCAGCAACAAGGAAGACACTTAGCAACAGCTATCACCCTCTGAGTCCAGAGGGCAGGCAGGTCAAGTAAGGAAATCATGGGCAGAGCTGGTCACAGCCAGAGGAAAGATGAGGGCCACTACATCATGTGAGCCAAACATGACAAAGAAGAATGGGCCAATGAAAGACAACAGCAGCATCCTCAAAGGCCTTTCACAAGCACTGGAGAAATGGTAGATAAGATAGGGTGGTTGGAGTTTCTGGCTTGGGGTTCCCGGAGTTTCTGATTGGGGTTCCTGGTCTCATGAAGAGGCAAATAGAGATTACCAGGGTCAATGGGGGGGGAGTAGCCTGAGATGGGGCACTGCAGGCCACATACACCTTCCAGCAGCAAACAGGCCAGTTATCAAGCTAGGGGCAGCTGAGCAGCCAAGAAGAAGCATGATACTAAGAGGGTCCAGAGGACAGCTCGCTCCCAGGAGGACTCAACAGCTCAGGAACCTCAGGTGAGCCTTCTGAGAAGGATGAGAGAGAGGATTATTGGAGGGCAGCTGCATATGTACCAGGTCTTCAAGAATGAGTTATTAAAGGTAAAGGCATTCCCTGCTGATAAGGTTGTCAAGTCATGTCTGACCATAGGGGGTGGTGTCCAGTTGTAAGTGAACAGTTGTTTAAGATTGAGGCGGGTTACAGACCGCCATAAGGGACGTCTCTTCCAGACGCCCTTACTCCTATTACGGACAGAGTCCGTAACAAATGGCGTCGGCCTTTCCACACGGCCGCCATATTGACGTAGCAGATGCTGTGCCCTGGAAGTGACACTGCGAGTGCGCGACTAGCGCCTAACGACATCTTTTCCGGGGCCCAGGAAGGAGCACGATTTCCACGCTCCTTCCTCGGAGCGTCCGGGAGCTGCACGGTTTGGCCGCTGCGGCTCCCCGATGCTGCAAGCGGCGGCAGCGGGAAACCGCCGCAATCCAGCGGTATGTAACACGCCTGAGAGTATCTTTGGCAGCAACATTACAAGTCCTAATATAATGACCAAGCATACTAGAAGTGCTTTTACTTGCTCATCCTCCACTATGATATGTGCCATTTTCTGTCAAAAAAGCCCCTATGCACTCTGCATTGGACAAACAAGATAAGCTATATAAATGGACACAAATTGTACATTAGAAATGGCAATGCCCCAAAAATCATTGCAGGATGCTTTACCCTTTCTGTACATTCAATCTCTGACCTACAAGTAACTGTTCTGGAACAACAACAACAAAAGTTTCAAAAGAAGATTGAAAGAAAAACAGTAGAACTGGGCTATATTCACAAATTTTAATATATTCTAAGAAGTATGGAAAGAGACAGTACTTTCTTGGCACACTACATATATTAACTGCAGCACCTTGAGATTAACTGTGTGAAAGGAGTTGTAACATGAGCTTTTGCAGACTTATTCTACTTCCTAAGATGCTACAAAAGGGTATGAAAGATCATGCTACAACTTCTTTCACACATTTGGCTCTGAAGGTGCTGCAAGATCCCTTTGCATAGTGATATTCCAGACTAACATGGTTATGTCTCTGAATTCTACATATATTACTATACATGTTTTCATTACAATTAGACATGTAACAAAATAACTTCTTGTAAAATTTCCTATTTCATAATTTGTCACAATTGGTGTAATTCTGAATCTCATTACACTTTGATCCTCTACCCTAAATCTGTACCTGTGAGGTTGATATTACACTCCATCAGTGCATCTGTAGAAATGGACTGAAATCCCTGAAAGCTTCTGATAAAGTAAATCACTTAGTCTCAAAGGTTCTGCTCAATTCTCTTCCCCTCCCATTTTCTTTTTGTTACTATATGATTGTGTTACAGAAAGATATAGATATATTAATTTTTGTTGCTGTTATTCTTAGTTCATTCTATAGGAATGAATGTGAAAAATGGTGTTCAAGTTACAAGTATCATTCAGGAGAAAATATACAACTAGTTCTATGTCTCTATACAACTATCCCTTCACAGCTTCTTAAAATGGAAATCAGGGCTGAAGATATTATCTATATATGAATAGAGCTATCAGACTAACATGCTACTGGTGAGATTCCCTCTGTTTTTCTGCAAAAAATATTTTCTCTCTCTACCATTCCAAAGCTAAATTGCACACTACAAACACCTACTTATGACATGATGTTCCAAGCAGGATAAAAACCTATGGCAAAAAATATTTGTCAAGACTGAATGTGTGTGACAAGGAGCTGGCAGGTCTGAATGCCAATAGTTCTTCCTACTAAGCAACTGAAAGACAAGTCCTCAGAGATTTGCCAGGTACAAACACACATTAATCACAGCAGAATGTAGATGAACCAATGTCATGCCTCTTCTTGCATCTTATGAAATCAATTACATTCCAGCGATGAAAAGACAAAAATAATAGCAAATTGTATTGAATATTCTCGTGTATAAAAACATAAATTGCTTTCAAACTACTTGGTTCTTTATCTACAAGAAACTAATTACTCTATTGAACAGTTCAAAGTGAAGACAACTCTATGAAATGACTGAACAAATTGTAAACCATCGACATTAAGTGCTAATAAGCAATAGATTTCTAGGGGAAGCTAAAGGAGAACCAACAGAGCAAGCTACCTTGGGTGATGTGAGCTAGTATATCATTTAATGAACAGTTGTGCATCCAAATCCACCAAATACATTATAGATATAAATGTATGTTACCAAATGGGCCAAATCACTGACCAGTTTAGCAAAGTCAGCAAGAATTAATCTGCAGAATCTGGGGGGAGGGGGAACCCACCCACCCCCTACATTATTTTCTATCAAGAGTAGATATAATGGTTTTAAGAAATGACAGTAAAATAAGAAATTGCTAAATCCATACTATGTGAAGAGACAACAGGCTCCAAACACAAGTACCCCCCCCCAAAAAAAAAGATAGGACTTTGATTCTGGAAGGAAATCTTGAACCCATATAAACAAAAGCTTTGCTGCCTCTACTTCCCAGTGGAAAAGGTGATACTGTAACAATCCATTTACCTGTCTTCAAATATAAATAGGCCACAATTAGAAAATCATTATGTATTCTGAAATATGACTAGTAAAGAATTTGGAGACAGACTAAGGGGCTGAACAGACCGATGTTTAAAGCCAGCCTTGGGGCACAGTGGGGACGTGGCGTCCACATGCTGCATGACCTGATGCTGTCCTGAAGCCAGTGTCACACTCTCCACCTGACCACACAAGGGGGGCATCATGGCACTCCTTTGGTGCAGCATTTAAATGTGCTATACCAAAGGAGCGCCAAAATGCCACCGTTTGCTTTAGCTCCGGCAAACTGCCGGATTGGGGCCATGGCATGTAGTTGCTGCAACCCCGATCCAGCGAGGAAAGGGTGGCAGGACACTACTCCAAAGGGGCGGTCTGCTGAGCCCCTAAGTATCTTTGATTACCTAGAATTCGGGTCTGCATGCCCATTAGTTGCTTAGAAATCTGATGGCAAGGGTAATCTGTTGCAGTGCTAATATTGTGAATACTCATCTTTTTATTTTATTTTTTCACAAAGTTCACCTGTTTGTGAATACAGGAATCATACTGCTCAGTGTATACAGACAGAAGAATGTGAGAGAGAGAACTGCAAATCTTATGTTACAGAAATGTTATAAGTCTCCAGTGATCTCCTTCAAAATGGGTAAGAAATTTCTTATATTTGAAAATGGGGTTTTGTGTGATATCAATATTTGTGGCTCCAAAACTATTTGAAATCAAGTTTAGGGTACTATTGAGATAACTATGCAGCTTCTCAGAGCCAATTAATCTACATCATCATTTGAAGCAAAGTTTGAATGTTCTGCCTGCATATTTACATTTGATTTCCTAGTATGTCTCCTCCTCAGTTTCTTATTGCTCTTTTCTTCTAATTTTCTCACCACTCTTTCAACTAAAAGGAAAAGCTTGATAGGGTTGTTTGCATGAATATTTATCTTCTCTGAGACTGTAGGACATATATTTAGCTAATGATCACAGTGGAACTATTCACATACTGTACGCTAAGGAAAACACTGCATGTGCTATATCACTTTATTAATAAAGCTAATAAGGCTGCATCAAAATAATATTATGTCTTTCATGGAAAATTAGTTCATGCATAAAGCAACGCATTAAAAAAATCAAACATCACTCTGCACTAGGAAGCAGCAATTAGCAGCAACTTCATAAAACTGTAAACTTAGGGCTCCATGTTGGTGCAGTAAATCCAGGGTTATAAAATTGCCAACAGATGACTTTCCAGCCTCTGACAGACAGCCTTCAGTGAAATAGAACCCACCATGGTTCTAGGTAATTGGTTCCATTGCTGAACTGCTGTTACCATTCAAAGGTTAATATAAACTTTTAATAATCTATCCAAGGTGCTAATCTTATTTAAGGTGCTAATCTTATTTAAGAAATAGGTACACTAAAGAGCTCATCTAAACTTTAGACTAAAACCCAAAGTGGATTCACTACCCCACTAAGATGCAAGCCATCAGCTGCTACTGAGTAACTGTGTTAGTCTGTTCCAAACAACAACAACAACAAAAACAGAGCTCCATGACATCTTAAGAATTAAATGCCCATGTTGTTAAGTGTCACTGAACTCTTTCACGTGTTAAGGACTATCATTTTCTGAAAGACTTTTGATCAGTGAGATAGAAAATCTGAACACAGCCTTAAGTGGACTGGTGACTACCACCTAGAACAAAATGCCAAAAAGGGGTAGACCTAACCTAGGTGCTCTTAATGTTTCCTTCATGAAATGTATGTACTTTCTATCTATTCAGCAAGCCAGATTTTCAGGGAGCCATCATGACATCTACCATGCTGTCACCCTAGGGAAATATATTGCTGATGAAAGGAATCCGGTGCATATATAAAACAACACTGAAAAAGGAAATTCATTTACAATACGCATTTTGAAAGAGCTAGGCAGGCAGTATCTTCTTTACAAGACTTGTCTTTAAAAGTTTTAATCTAAGTTCTCCCTAAATCCCCAAATAATTACAAAATTGTGACAATATTCTCACAATGCTAATTTTGCCTGCAGGCTGTTGGCAGGTACCCTTTGTTCTCAGATATTAAATTGTGTTCAGATTTGTCTCATCTTTGCTAAGTGAGCAATAAAAGTCAAGTTCTAAACAGAATGTCTGAAACTTGAGTGATAACTATGTAAAAACCAAGGAGCAGACATGTAAAAATTAGTGAGACCAGATGCTAGTAATTACATCTAAGCTGTTAGAAAACTCATGGAACAAAGGGAAGAAAAAGAAGATCCTACTTTATAATAGAGAATCAAACCTGAGGACCATCAATAGATTCAAAATTAATCCCCTGTGGTACCAGGAAGAATTCTGTGGAACAGAGAAATGACGCTTTCTTCATGGAAACACTACAGTTTTTGTGCACAGAGGAAGCATAAAATAATTTATTTTTAAAGACAAATGGCACTAGCATTTAAAATAATGTTTAGATGTAACTTCTTTATGACAGGGGATGCTTGTTTGAAAACTATGAAGGCACCAAATGCTTTCATGCAGTTCACAGCAATGGATTCGAACAACAAAAAGGTTGTCAAATTCTCAGATCAACTTCAGCCAAATTTATGATTTATTTCTCCATGCTGTATCTATCTGTGAGACATCTTAGGAAAATGCAACCACCTATACATCAGCTTTTTCAGCTACATAACACTGTACTGATGAGTTTCTGAGGAACTGCAGATTGGGGCATTGGGAAATGAGTTCTGGAGTGCTCTCCCGATCATGGGGAGCATTCAGAACAACTAGCTGGGGAGACTCCTCAGTGTCCTGCCTGCTTCTCTCAATGTGCTCAGTGACTATGAGAGTGTGGCAGAAATTGTTTCTCGGTGTCCAAATTAGCAGCACCCTTCAGAAACCCTTCAAAGGTAGGTTTTGGTGATCATGTTTACTTGTTAATGACCATAGACATGAATCCCAAAAGTCAGTAGATTGTAAATTCAGTTTACAATCTTTTAATACTGAACAGGATGCCAACCTACATATATGTGTGCATGCATATATATATATATATATATATATATATATATATATATATATATTTGAGCAGCCAGTAAAAGTACAATAGATAGCCAATGTTAAAACTTCTAAAATACTAAGAATATTTTTTAAATTTGTGGATAATAGAATAAATAGATAGGCAGATAGACTGATATGTCTGGAGACTGCAGGATAGCACAGTTAGTGCCTGGCATACTTTCTTGAAGAGAAAATTTCACAGTTGGGAGTCAAAAAAGTCAGAATATTTCATGCTTGAGAATCAATAAAATCAGTCAGCTAATGACTTTGACATAAAGGCAGGTTCATAGGATAGGAGATTATTATTGTAGTATTAGTACTATACCACTCTTTCCATGGAACTGAGACTCTGAGCAGCTTCACAATATTAAAAAACAATACAATAAAACACATAGAAAAGAAGTGCATTAAAAGGGAATTCAATTATTACAATGTTAAAATAATAAAATACATTTTTAAAAGATAAAACTGTATAAAACACTTTAAACCTACATTCCAAGCCAATCCTTTACAACCATTCCATTTTAAAAGCCTGTCTGAACAGGTAAGTCTTAGTCTGACAGAGAAGCCAACAAGGAGGGAGCCATTCTGGTCTCCTTGGGCAGGCAGTTCCAGAGTATAGGGGCAGCCACCAAGAAGGCCCTCTGTTGCATCCCCACAAGGTGGTCTGGAGAGAAGGGCCTCTCTAGAGGATCTCAAGACCCGGTCATACAAGGAGATGCGATCAGCTAAATAACATGGCCCTGAGCCATATAGGGCTCCTTAATGCACTTGGGTTTCAGTCTATTTATGACTGAAATACTTGCACTGCAGGGTGGATTTTAAATTAAGCAGGCAATATATCAAATTATTTTAAAATTAGTATGTTCCAAGTGTGCAGTGCCATTAAAACAATTCAATTACAACCTACTCTAATAAATTTCTGAAACATTTTCAGAAATGGTCCTATATAAAACATGCATACACTTCCATACATACCAAATTTTGGTGATTATTGGACAGCAGCACAATTAACTATATGACTGGCCACTGGACATTATGAAATACTCTAAATTATTCTGACAGACAGACAAGCTGGAATGTGTCCAGAAGAGGGCAAAAAAAAAAAAAAGATGGTTAAAAGAGCTGGAAACAACGACCTATAATAAATGATTGAGATTGGTATGTTTAGCTGCAAACTGAGAAGATGAGGTGCTATGAGAGCCATTTCAAATATGTAAAGCCATTTCATGCATGAAAATGTTTTCTGCTGTTCTAGAGGACAGGAACTAGCCAACAGACTCAAATTACAAGAAAGGTGGTTAGGAACTAATAATATTAGGAAGAAATCCTTGACATCAAGAGCGAACCATCACTGCCATGGTTTGGTCCCATGGTATCCTGAGATGTACAGTTTATGGAGGAACATTTAGAATTATAATCCACAGATTTCCAAACAGAAGTTGTATGACCATGCCTCAAGGATGTTCAGCTGTGGATTCCTGCATTGGAAGGAGATTGATGACCTTTAGGTTATCTTCTAATTCTATGATTATATGATAACCAGACAGACAGAGGTGCATCATAGTGAATTTACATTACAAATGTTTATGTATAAAATCAAAACTGTACTTTGCTGTGGGAACTGATAACAGTGTAGCTGCTAAAATTAATAGCATGTTCAGAGAGAAAGATGGCTCCAGTGAGCCTTGATGAGAATAACCCTTTTCACCTTTTTCCAACTGGCAGGTTAATTGCTTGCCCCTGTCTGACTTACTAATTTTCTAGAACAGCTTTTCAGAAATGAAAGAAGATTGTGATCTCTTATCCTTCTGAGATGTTACAGAAAAACCTTCAGCAATGACTAGTTTACCCTCTACATACCCACCCCTCAATTATTTTACCAATACATTAAATAAAATTGTTGTGAAAAAGTAATGCACCTCAACCTATAAGCACCTACATAGATCCATCTTGATGCACATGGACTACTTTTTTCTATTAATATTTGCTGCAATGGTTTCTTCAAAAATGTCTGTCTGTCTGTCTCAATCCACACCTCCTACTTTGGGACAGGAGTTTAAATAAAAAATAAATTACCTAAATAATTTGTTAGCAGACGCTCCACACTGATGGGTTTTGTTCTGTCTCAGATACACTTTTATCTCAGATAAATTTCTACATTACTGTACTTATAAGCCTCCCTAAAAAGGAGGAAGGAAGGGGGAAGAAGAAAAAAAGAAATGTTGCAGCACCTTTAAGACTTTTTTTTATTTTTGTATGAGCTTCCATGGATATAAATGTACTTCTTCAGATGCAGTACAGATACAGTACTGCCAATCTCAGTTCAAAGTGCAGTATATGGTAAGACCAATCATACTTAAGAAGTCTTTGAAGGAAATAAGTCTTGACGTATGCCTCTGAGAAATTTATAAGCTACTTTGGGTACACCAGCATGCAAGCAGCATTGGTCACAAACAAATTTAAAAAAAGGAAAACCCATTACAGAGAGAAATGTACCACAAATGTCCAGTACTAAAAAATGGGTAGTTACAAAATGCCAATGGATTGTCACTAATTCAAATTTAAGAATGATTAAAAGCTGCTGAAAGTAAATCAAAGTTGCGATCCTGTACCTATCTCCCTTTAACTAAGCTCCATGTAATTCAGTGAGGTAGCATTGCCAGCTTGTGTATGGAATGAGGTGCCTGAAGAGATTGTGGAACAGAACAAGGTGTACTGTAAACATCTGTCAAGTAGCACAAAGATGCCTGTTCTCCCTTACCTTCTGAATTCCAACTTTGTGCTACAGTTGTCCCCTCCCTAGTAGAGAGCAGGGAAGGAGCATGGAGGAGCCTAGCTCTGTTCTTGTTACCACTGGCTCCCTATCCCTTTCCTGATCTCTACTAAGGGAGGACAGCTGTGGCTGAAAGCTGGGGTGCAGAAGGTAACTGACAATATATACCTGACCTGACAAAAGTTTATAACACTCCACACTCTGTTCAGAATAAAAGTTACAGGAGCATACTGTACTATGTCCATTCTGGCAACCCTATTCTGGAGAGACATGTTAGCATTGCACTGTAAGTGTTATCTTACTACATACAAAGATGTAAAATAATATGCACGTACATTTAAAATATGCAAGAGAAACCTCTTTTCATCTTCAAGAAACATTTATACTTGTAGTAACCTATATATCTGGTACACCGATAAAAAAACAGTAGGAAAGCGATAAATGTGCCCTGACAAATACCACTAATCATGGTATTTTAAAACTGTAATGCCACCAAGTTTCTGTCTTAAAATGACATCATTCCCAAGGCAACAGAATGCATGTTTGTACCCCAAACTGTAGAGATGAATTCATTTTTTTTAAAAAAAAGACAAATAGTGTACTGTTTTATTAAGCACAATCAGCCCTCCACATCCATGGGAATTAGGGGACCCCTGCAAAAGTGTAAATACCATGAATATCTCTAGGCCCACCAAACATGTATGATGCAGACTGCAATTCCCAGCTGCTGCTGCAAAAATCTCTTTCAGTGTCATTGCCCTTCTTAAGGAAAAGAATGACACTGAATGAGATTTTTTTTCAGCAACCATAGCAGAACTAGGCTGATGGCAGCAGCTGCTTGTCCTCCTTGTTCTTTTCTTCCTACTCACCATCTCCTTTCCTGCCAACACCCCCCCAGCTTATTCCCTTTGATGATTTGGCATCAGAACACCTTTGCCTCACTCAGAGGCCACATTTGTTGCCTCTGCTGGTCTCCAAACCTCTCCCTGCCTCCACCACTCAAATGGTGGCAAGGCAGGTGCTGCAAAAATCTCCTGTTTCATCTTTGTAAGAGGAAAAGGGAAAAGACTGAGAGACCAGTGGAGGTGATTGAGGTCCAGTGGAGGCAGCCTCAGAGCGACGCAGAGGCATCAGCATCATGGTGCAAAAATCACAAAGGATTAACAGGCTGGGGCTGTTGGTGGGAAAGGAGAAGAAGAAGAAAGTGATGACAAGCCATTGTTGCCACCACCAGGCTGGCCCTATAAGATTTCCTAGATCTAGGCCCTTTTCTAGGGCCAGATCTAGCATGGGTGGCACCAGCAGCAGCAATGACTCCTTCTCCCTTCATCCTGTTGATGGGCCAAATCTGGGCTGCCTTATCTGGACCCATTTTAAACTGGCTTCAGAGCGGGTAATGGAGTTGAGACTGCCATGGTTGCTTTAGTCGATGATCTCCGTCTGGGTATTGACAGGGGAAGTGTGACCTTGCTGGTGCTCTTGGACATCTCAGCGGCTTTCGATACCATTGACCATGGTATCCTTCTGGAAAGCCTGAGGGAGTTGGGTATTGGGGGCACTGCGCTCCAGTGGTTCCGATCCTACCTCTCGGGAAGATTCCAGATGGTGCAGTTGGGGGACACTTGCTCTTCTAAAAGGGAACTCACATCTGGTGTCCCTCAGGGAGTGATTCTGTCCCCCACTTTGTTTAACATTTACATGAAACCGCTGGGAGAGATCATCCGGAGACACGGGGAGCGGTGTTATCAGTACGCCAATGACACCCAAATATGTTTCTCTGTGTCTCCGACTGATTCAGTGACTAAGGATGGGGTCTCTCCTCTGAATGCCTGCCTGGAGTCGGTAATGTGCTGGATGAGGGAAAACAAACTCAGTTTGAATCCAGAGAAAACGGAAGTACTTGTGATAGGTTCCCCAGGTCCGGGGAAGGAAATTTGTCCACCTGTCCTGGACGGGGTCACACTTCCCCTGAAGGACGAAGTTCGCAGTCTAGAAGTACTTCTGGATTCGTACCTGCAGTTGACATCTCAAGTAGATGCAACGGTCAGAAGTGCTTGCTATCAACTTCGGTTGATACACCAGCTGCGACCCTACCTGGGCCAAAGGGACCTTGAAACTGTGGTACATGCTCTGGTAACCTCTCGCTTAGATTTCTGTAATGTGCTCTACATGGGGCAACCCTTGTATCAAGCCCGGAAGCTTCAGCTAGTACAAAACATGGCAGCCAAATTGGTCACTGGTGTTTCCAGGTTTGACCGTATAACACCTATTCTGAAAGATCTGCACTGGCTGCCTATTTGCTTCCAAGCACAATACAAGGTGTTGGTTATTACCTATAAAGCCCTACATGGCTTAGGCCCGAGTTACTTGAGGGACCGCATCTCCCCATATGATCCGCCCCACACACTCAGAACAACCGGGAAGAACTTGCTAGAAAATCCATCATCTAAATATGCTACTACATCCCAGAGGGCCTTCTCAGTAGCGGCCCCACAAATCTGGAACAGTCTTCCCGAGGAACTCCGTATGATCACCCCCCTAGAAACATTCAAAAAGAGGCTAAAACCTTTCCTCTTCTGTCAAGCCTTCCCCTCTGGAAAATGAAGTTGTGTATTTTGATTTAATCAACCTTCTGCCTCACCCTTTTGAATGATTGTTTTAGATTTGTATATTGTATATTGTGTTATTGGTTTTATTTTTTTATGATGTGTTTGTAACTGGTTTTAAATTGTGTGTTCACCACTTTGATCCTCTGGAAAAGCGGTATAAAATAAATTTTATTATTATTATTATTATTATTATTATTATTATTATTACTATTATTATTATCTGCTTCCTTCGCACATTGCTTGCAAAGCCTTGGAGGTCTTGGCTGAAGAGAGTCCTTGAAGTGAGTGAGGGAACAGCAGCAAGAGGAGGAGGAGGGAGGAAGGCAGAGCCAGTGACTGATGGGAGCAGCTCCCACCATCACTCACCATCATGACTCCTTCCAGCATCACCATTACCACCACCTACAGCACCAC
Source organism: Sceloporus undulatus (assembly GCF_019175285.1). NCBI lineage: Eukaryota > Metazoa > Chordata > Lepidosauria > Squamata > Phrynosomatidae > Sceloporus > Sceloporus undulatus. The sequence goes on along the minus strand of NC_056526.1, from coordinate 139,426,057 downwards.
CAGGTTGCAGGAAATGGAAGAACAAGGCCAGTGTGTATGGTATGAACTATCAGTCGTGGGAGAGGCAGTGTTAAGTACAAAGCACCAACTGCTTAAACTAGTTAAACAGCAGCTACGTTGCTAGTTAAGTAGCAGTGACAAACTCACAAATAATCACATCCATGGAAGTTAATCCTACAAAAGTAGAGAGCCAACTGTAGCTGTGTTTAGATGAATTTGCCAGTTAATATCTATTTAGCCATATAAAACACATACAGGTCTATTTTCTTATCTAACATAACTGAGAAAACATGATTCAGAAAGAATGGCAAGCTGTGTGGGAAGCACATGAGCTCGTATGCTAAGGCTACTAGAAACATTTAACCTTTTTTCCTAAAGGTAATTATTTAATTGTTAAAAGCAGGTATATAGATATATAGTAAATGCCAGCATTATAGTGGAATGACTGAGGAGGAGTTCAGTTACTTCTCATTCACTACATACTATTTTTATAGTATATAATCACACTTATATGTATTAGATTCTTTAAAAAGCCTACAAAGAACAGTACTCATCCACTACTGTACTCTGATGACTTTTGTATAGTCCTTACATAGGGCAAAGTGCTGGTTGGTGCAAGGCAAAAAGAAAGTATAAACACAAAAAGATGTTCAGTTAGTGTAAGTCAGTGTCATTCTCAGTGCTGATAAGGACACTGTTCTCTCTACAACAGGAATATTTTCCCTCTCTCAGACCTAAGAGGAAGGAGGAGGGAGATCATAACTTGGAAGTGTCATCATAGCTTCTCAAAGCTAATCCTGTTACCTCCCTCACTTTGCAGAGCAGTTCTTTGCCCCATTATAGAAAGGGGCTGCTGGCACCTCATCTGAGAAAATGGAAGTCCAATTGGAGCTAGCTGGAATAGCCTTACAGTGCATACCCAGTTTCTACCTGCATTTGATGCTATGTCAGTATTTGTCTAAAGAGACATAAGAACAGTCCAGTTTCTACCAGCATTTGATTCTATGTCAGTATTTGGCTAAAGGGACATAAGAACAGTTCCTTTGCTTCTATTTCTGTTACTGCAATCTATTTGTAATCAATAAATCAGTGAGGTCTACCATCAGTGGCTTTGTTTTACTTCAGTGTACCTCTTGAAGCTAATATCAATCAAAACTAGAGGATAGAAATTGCTGTTTGTTTTGAATGTTAGTTTGTTATGTTATGTTGGTTATTGTCTTGTTTTTCATTTTTGAATATAACGTATGTTGCTTTTGAGTGTTGTTAAGTAAAAATGGCAAAAAGAAGAAGCTAACTTCAGCAGAATTCAAGTGGATCAGGTGCTCCAAATCATTATTTGGAGACATTTTTTTCTACATTTAATGTATCTATTCTTCACGTTCAGTTAAACAAGAAAATAACTAGTGTCAACACCAAAATGGCTAGTTATATTAAAGCTTCAATTAGGGATGTAAATATTTCCTTATTTTGTTCCCAAATGCAAAAATGAATAATTTCAACCATTTAGTCCCCACTCTACAAGAATGTAAAGGTTTCTGGATGATTTTTAGCCACTATTTGTATTTTGGGGCTTCAGTGGAAAAATTCATTTGAGCAAAAATACATTTTTTGGTCATTTGAGGAAAAATACATTTTTTAAAAATTCATACAGGTTTTCTTTTGCAGAAGATATATTTTTGGGTGAAACAGACTGATTCTTCCACAAAAATATTTGCACGGAAAATTATACGTGTTTCTTCTGTTGGCAATCTGTATGTTTGCCCAAACTGTACATTTTACACAGTTTATGCAGCACATACATGGATTGGTGCAAACAAAAATGATTACAGTTGTTATGCACCTGTTTTTGCACAAAGTACACACTGTCTCCCCAAAACATTTTTGTGCAGGAAATTCTATGTGCAAATAAACATTTTCTCCAACAAAACCCTGAATTGCAAAGAATCTTGCACTCAATTTTCTTTTTCTCAGTTGGTCACTTTGATTGTGGAAACCCTCCCCCTCTTTTTTAAACTGAGGATAACAATACTGTATTAGGCTTCCTTATCTGCTACTTCCTGTATTTAATATTGTTGCTTTATTCTGATTTCCTCAAGTTCCTAGCCTGAACTGTAAGAAATTACTTGTTATGGCAGCAGCTTGCATTTCCTTCTGGTGTTTGTCTCAGTAGTATGGCATAATCTGGTGAAACCAGGTATAGGCAGGGGGTGGAACTAAATATTTAGTGCTTCCTTTCAGACAAATGAGGTACATCTTTGATATCAAGATGGAATAAATCCATCTCTTTTTAGAAATTTCATATATCATGAACTTCTACACTTTCTGAATAGTTTGTGGGATGATGGTGGGGAAAGACATATGACCAAGTAACACACGTGCTTAATTCCCTTCCAATATGTCCTTTCCTTTTAGCCTCACTAATTTTCAGGCAGCTTGAAGTCACCAAATGAAAAAGAGCATACACACAGAAATCTGCTTTCTGGGAGCAAAAGCTGGGAAAGGAACACACTTGAGAAGGTGTTAAGGAGGCAAGATTATTAAGTGGGCCCACTCGTTTTGCTTCTTTCCCTCCTCACATGATTTCCTTCTCACTTTTCCAATCCAATGCATGCTCTCTTAACAGCTTCCAAGATGTCTGGAAGCCAGGAATACACACATTTCAGCAGATGGTAGGTCTTGTGCATATATTTTTTTCTCATTTCATTGCCCTGTAGGTGTGGGCAAAAGGTGGAGAGAGAATGAGAAATCCCTAACAGGCTTCTGCAAAAATAGGACTTGCCTAGGCATCCTTTTCAAAATACTTAATGACAGATTTATTTGTTGAACAGGGGAGTAGTAAACCTCCTGACAGCATCTGGAATACATTTAAAGAGTTTGCGTCTCCTCTCTTCAATATTTTGCCCAGAGTGTCACGCTATTACGCCTCTCAATAAAGGAACCTTATTTTAAACAATTACTGTATTCACTTCTCTTCCGTTTTGATGTCAGGTCCACGCTTCAACAACTGAAGAGCTGTTCCTTTCTTTCCCATTCCTTGTTTCAATGTATCTTCTTGACAGCTCTTTAGTAATGCTTGACTTGAAATGCCTGCCTCATGTAAAACACTGAAAATGTTAAAATATTCCTAAAGGTAAAGAAAAGCAAAGTATAAAAACTGTGTATCATTTGTTTTGGCTAAAGGAGCAATTCTCCATCACCTTAATATAAGAACTTGGGTAGGAATTTCACTTACAATAAATGGCTCTCTTCACAATATGCCCTAGACAAGCATCCTTGGGAAGATAGCTGAATAAATATGTACAATATACTCAAATATCATGTACCTTGGGCACATGTTATATGGTAAAAGTATACAGAAAAGCCTGCTTTTAAATACTTTAAAATGTCCTTTATAAAATATTATTTTGATACAGGAAATAAATAATCAGTATTAAGGTAATACAAGTAACCCAGGCTATAAAACACGTGTGTGTATTATAATATATTTATTCATGGCTTGGTGCATGAGTCGTGAGAATTTAAAACTATCTGCTATGCTGATGGCATTTTACCATTTATTTCTAAGCTTTAGTCCTCTGTTCGAGTATTAATTTGGGAAGTCATCTATCTAAATATCTGGTCAAAACCTGAATTGATGATGATGGGAAAGAGTAAACCACAAAATGAAGTTGTCTCTTGGCAATATTGGTAATGCCTTGAGGATATTATATGTTTAGGAATAATAATTCCCAGGACTGTTTCTTGTATGAATTTGATAAATTTTAATAAATTGATTGCTGAGATATCTCTGCATTTGGAGATAGGCATCCTTAAATTTGATTGCTTGGGGTAAGGTTAATACACTCACAGCAAGTATTTTACTCAAGATAATAGCTGTTTTATGAGTGAAACCGTGCTATATACCCTCTCAATATTTCTAAAAACATTTAATGGCTTATTTTAGAAATCCATGTCAGATTCCACCACAGATTTCCATGAGGATGAGGAGGAAGCTTTCATCTAAAGAAGGTGGATTTGCTACTTTAGATATACAACACTAGGCCTATTTACTGACATGCAATAGTCACTGAGATATTTATCTATATTGAATTTTTCATCTTGGGTTGTATTTAATTTTTTTTGTCTGATGCCTTTTTCTAAATGGAAAATACTGGGTTCCACCTATGTTAGAAAAGGCTTTACTCTTCAAAGTTTTTGCCACTAGGGAAAGCTGGCATATGAGATCACAAATGCTGTACAGTATTTTGATTCCTTTTACCATCTATATATAAAATTATGGAGTAATCTAGGCTTGAAAACTGGAAAGAAGCCTTTCATATGAAACGTTTGGACTCACAGGCCAACTTTGAATCAACTGACTGGTTTTTATGATGAGCCCTTTCGTGCCCCAAAACCAAGGTTAGGTATCTGTCTCCTCCTGCTAAATGGTATTATCTTCAGCTAAAGCAATTGTTGGTATCTAGAAATGGCCCTGAAAATTTGAATGCTTCAGCATCTTCTCCACTGTTGGAAATGCAAACTGAATCTATGCAACCCCCAACCCAAAAATCCATCCATTTAGAAATATTTATTTTCAGTGTAACAAATATGTAATGCATATCATTAGGAATGAATAGAAAGATTAATCAAAATATCCTGCTTTGCATAATCAAAGGACCCCATCTGTTATATCTATGAATGTTAAATTGTGACTTCTATGGGGTGTGTGTGATTTATTTCATATATGCGTACTGGACTGATATATTATTTATTTATTTATTTATTTATTTAGCGCTGTAGATTTGCACAGCACTGTACAAAAAACAATAAATATAAAAGAGTAAACCTGCCTATAGTAAAAGTTTGAGTATGGTAAATTATTGTCACTTTAATTCCCCTCGTGTGTCTTCTATACACATGCCCTATGGGTATATATCTTTGAGGAAGGGGAGGTTATTAGTCAAATTAATTTTGCCTTGCAGCATCCCTTGCATTTTACAGATCTACATGTGTTTTTAAAATTATCTGCCTGGATCCTAGAAATTAAATTCTAGTTAGTAGCAATGACCTTTCAGTAGCTAAAAGAGTTATACAGCATCACTGGAAAGATAAATATCTGTTCATCTACACATACCTATAGACATTTTTAATGGACCAAGGCCTCATAAAACTATCAATATTTGTCCGTCTGGCATGTAGAGATCAAATATTTGAATATTTGGGGTTTTTTTTATAAAACATATGTATTGTTGTTATCCTGCTGCTGTATGTTCAGTTTATTATCCATCTATTTTTCAATTTTTATTATTTTTGAGGAAATATGAGGAACATGGTGTGTGTTATTTTACTGCTGACATAAAATGACCAAGAAGTATGGTGAAATGCTTCATTGCAAGCTTATATAGTAGTTTCTAATTATCTCAATTCTAAAATGTGTGGAGTCAAGTAGATTATGTTTATACAGTGTTTTGGACCTAAACCAGAGCTTCTAGGTCAAGACATATCGTGCTTTCTCCAAAAGCTTCTTCTCTCCATTCTAGGGTGAGTAATAATTAGAGGACATGGAGCAAGATTGGATTTTCTACTTCCACTCTTTTATGTCCAATAAACTTTCTGTATCAGGAGAAAGGAAAGCAATATATCCAATGAACTGCTTCAACTGGATATGTCATATGACATACCTTTCCCCTTCATACTAACACTGCTGCCTTTTGAGAAACAGGTAGTAGGCAGTTGGCAAATCATCTTAGGAATTTTGCAATTGTTGTTGTGAGCCTTATACTTGGAAGAATATGTGTAAAAGCCAGCATAGTGGTTTGAGCATTGGACTCTGACCCCACTCAGCCATGAAACCTAGGATGGCAATGACAAACTCCCTCTGTAGAAACTCTGTAGAAACTTTCCAAGAAAACCCTGTGATAGGTCCCCCTTAGGGTCACCATAAATCAGAAATGACTTGAAGGCTCACAACAACAATCTACTTGGAAGTAAGCCCCATTGAATTCAATGGGATTTTTTCCAAGTAGTCCTAAATATGCCAAAGATACCAGAGTCCATCTAATCTTGGAAGCTAAACTGGTTAGTATTAGGATGGTGAACCACCAAGGAATACCTGGTCCTGTAGGCTATATTTCAGAGGAAAGTAATGGCAAATCAATTCTGAGTATTCCCTGCCTAATAAAACCCTATGGAAGTCATAAGATTGCCATAAATTGGCATGTGACTTGTAGGTATATGTATATGATTATACCATGAAGTATCCAGGAAATTTGGAGAGGTACAGACCTGTGAATAAGAGTGTGATCTCCAGCAAACTCTTTAGATTCACTGTTATACACAATTTGAAAATATTACAAATTTCAGTGGAATTCAGGATTTGAAGCTTAGGTGCAGTATAACAATCTCAGTTTCTTTTATCAAAAATCAAGCCTACATCCAGTTCAGAATTCCCATAGAGTAGACACACTGATGGTAGCTTGGGAACTCAATACTTCTATAGCTATAGTTCAATGTAGCTTGTTTAGTCAATACTTATATAAGTTCCATTGGTTCAATTGTTCTGCATTAATTAAGTATGAATAGGCTTCAGAAACTCTATGCTAATGATACTAAGATATATGTAAAATACTATCAATAAGATAACTTTGAATCTGGTAACAAATGCTCTGGCAATAGTTCAAAAAGAATTTGTATTTAAATGGTAATTCAAGAACTACTCCAATCCTTCACAAAATATCATTGGCTATTTACAGCCTGGAAATATCAGCATCTGTCAGGTAAAACCGGGAACATAATGTTCTGTTAACGTTGGGGAGTGAGGCCCTGTGCAGACCGACCTTAAAGGCCGGTGAGGAGGTGGGGCTTAGCGTCCATATGATGCATGCCCCGACTCCACCTCCAGGATGGTGTGACACTGCACACTGCTCCATATGGCATGCAGCATCACAGCACTTGTCTGGAGCTGTGTTTGGACACAGCACCGAAGGAGTGCCCTTTGCAGGGCAGAAAAAGGAGCCACTTTTTGCAGCTCTTTTTTGTGCCCTGCAAAGGCCAGATTGGGGCCATGGCATGCAATTGCTGCAGCTCTGGTCTGGCTATAAAGGGACATCTGGAGGCTTCCATTTAGGGCCTGTCTGCAGAGCCCCTTAGTGGGAACCACTCAGGTTAATAAAATTCAAGGCAGTCTAACTATATATATTCATGTATAAGTCTAGAAATATAAGTAAAAAAATCCCCCCAAATCCTAGGTTGACTTATCCATGAGTCAATGTAAGTACTAACTTGTTTAAAAAGGGACTCATCCTCTTCTCTGAGTAGAGTGGCAAAAAGTAAGAACTTAGTCCATCTCAGGAGAACCTAAAAGAAGCACTGACACCTTCTACTCTCACTGTTCCTTTGAGGGGATGCGCTAAAGAACTACTGTCATTTTCCTTCCCAGGCTTTCAAGGCCAAAAGCAGTGTCATGGAGGAGAGAGGGTGGTGCTTCATTTAGTTTTTCCCAAGATGGACTAAGCTCTCACTTTTCACCACTCTACTCAGAGAAGGTTATGATTCCTTCTTTTTGGGTAAGAGTTAATACTGGATATTAACTTTTATGTTAAAAAAAATGAATCCTCCTTTTCTCTGAGTAGAGTGACAAAAGGCTATTTTGAATGCCTGGGTGGGAAAATGGTGGTGGCTCCTAGGTTTTACCCTTGGCTTATCCATGGGTCATATCAAAATCCTTATTTTCTTCCCCAAACATGCTCTTGACTTTTACATGAGGTTAATTTATACTTGAGTATATACTGTAATTCTGGTTCATAGGTATATGTATCAGTACTATCTTTCAACAAACAACAATACTCTCAAAATAATATATTTTTGTAATAATATATTTTATTTTTAACCAACAATTAGAATGGAATATAACTTACCACATATATGATTAGCCTTGCAAACCTAGTTATCATCCACCATATAGATGTCAAAAGGATGCATAATTTTCTGAATATTTTGTTGTTGTTCTTATCATAGACATACTTAGAGACCAAGCAAAATAGGAGTTTGAATAAGGCACTGCTGTTCATGTCATGCATGAAGGACTAGTAAAAATGATCAGAATATTCTATACACTTTCAGGATTAAACATTTGTACCATAAGAATATTCTTGAAGTTCTTGAAAAGGAACTTTTCTGTGCAACCCTGGATTTTTCCTTCATAGAACAGCAAAAGATTTGCAATAGCCATCTCATGCAATATACAGGGGAAGCAGGTGCAATAAAAGGCAACAAAATTGGAAAACACGAACACAGAACAGTTGTGATACATACAAAATTAAACACAAAGATGCACATAAAGCCAAAAATTTGAGATAAAGTAAAAGGCGCAAGCACTGCTAGGGGCAGGGGAGGTTGAATTTAGCAACTTTCAAATGTGTTGGTTCAGGTTTTGGTTTGTTTTTACATGCCATCATCATGAAACACAGTTCCAACTCACCAAGGCAGAGATTTGTGTAGCATCACCTGTGACTTCAGGGGTTCTTGTGCTGTTTGGGAGTCTGTGAGGATTACGAGCTATCGCCTGGCACCAGCCCAACATTTTCTCCTTCCACTTATCCCTTTTCAATTTCTGAAATTCTGAAAATAATTTACATTCCCTGAAACAATGGTATTTGTAATTTCTTAAATAAATGTCTCTGGGCATGCAAACAGCAAAGCTATATTCATGGGAGTAGAGAAGAAAATCCATGCACATCTGTCTTAAACACATTTCTAACAAGTAAATGAGATGTGATTTTTAGCATATCTTTGAAAGTTAAGATACCAGGTACTGTATTCTAACTAAATATTTTTTTCTGGATTGATATCTTAGTTGAAAGAAGGTATCCAAAGTGCTAAAACTATTTTGGGGATACAATTCAGCACCTCGGATATCTTCTACAACTGCCTCCTTCTATTTGACACCACAAGCCCCCACTGATATATACACTAATACATAAGTGCAAGCTTTTCTTCAAATTTGAAATGCCATCTTGAAATGTGCCAACAATAGATGGAGTTCTAGCTTAATGTGAAATAAAAACAGTTTAAAAATCATTCACATTTGCCAGAATTATGAAACCTATTACATTTCACATTCAGACTGTACAATCTATCTACGCAGACAGTCCACTGAGTTCAGTGGGATCTATTCCCAAGAAAGTCACTCCAAGACTGCAGCCTAATTTTAAAGCCTTTAGATTAAAAAACTTCAAACACATTGTCTTTAGATTCCAGAATAATAAAATATGATCCACATAGCGTAGAGGGCATAACAGACGCCATGCTTTTGAAATGTGTTCGGAACAGTTATGCTTTGGACTGCAAACACCAGAATCCCCTAGACAGCATGGCTAATAGTCATGCTGGTTGCAGAACTCTGAGTTATACAATAGTTGAATCTTGTATTTTTTTTTCTAATAGGGTAAATTGCAATGGAAACATCTTTCTAACCTAAAAACGAATAATAAAAACACTGACAATGACTGAAAGAAAGCTTTTGATCCAGGCATGTCCAGTATGGATATAGTAGTGATGTAACTGAAAAGGACATCTTTATAAGCATTGCAGGCCCAGAAACTGTTCCAAGTCTATTTGTTCACAATAGGCCTTCTAATATATACACCCTCCAGATGATAGGAAGTCACTATACACCAGAACCCTATGAACATGGAAATTATTTATATAATGTGTAAAATATAAAACAAACATAATAACTAGTTGCCTTTTAGTCACTTATATGACATTTATACTTGTACACCGCAGATAAGAATTTTAAACAATTATGCAACACATCCCTGTGAATAGCCTCTGAGAAATAAATATGATCTTTCTCTACATAAGAGGGAATATTTATATACTCATAGTTAGCTGAAACTGTTATTGACAACTGAATGCCAGTACACGTGTCCAGCAAATCCAAAAAATGCCATCAGGGAAAATACCTTGTTCTGATAGATTTCACAAGCTTGTGAATGGTGGCTCATACCCAGTTGTGGCGGTAGGGATATGCAAAGAAACAATAAAGTGTATTTCTGATTAGTCAAACTAGATCCTGCCTAACATGTTTTGAAAGACAAACAGAAGTATATCATATTAATGCTCCAATTCTAAACATGCTTTTTTTTCTGAAATAGGATCTATTGATTCTGAGGAATCTGGGTGATACAGTGTATTTGGCAAACATGAATCAACCATATTCAAATAACAGTAATTTTTTCTTTAAAAGATTTTCAAACAAATCTTTTATACAGAGCAGAGAGAAAACAGTATAGAAGAACCAGTAAAGTGGGCTCTCAGTGATAAGAAATTAAGAGCAAATTGGGACCAGAGAGGCCTTAGAATTCCATTCGATCCTAATGATTCATAGATAGGGAAATGGATTTAAAGGGAAGAGGTGAAGTCTACAGAGCTATAGGAAAAGCCTGGAGAATGTGCAAATCAATCTCTTCTCCCACTCCTAGTTTAATTGCCGTTTAATAAAGGTAAAAGTTTCCCCTTTGACAACATTGCTCATCTCCATTACTAAGCCAAAGAGCCAGCATTGTCAAAGACGACTCCAGTGGTCATGTGGCCAGCATGACTGCACAGAATTTTGTTACTTTCCCAAAGAAGTGGTATCTATTTATCTACTTGCACTTTTACATGCTTTCAAACTGTTAGGTTGGCAGAAGCTGGGACTAGTGATGAGAACTCACTCCATCCTGTGGTGTTTGGGCTTCAAACTGTCAATCTTGCAATCGTCAGAGTGCAAGAAAATGGGCTTTAGGATGACTGTTGAATCATTTATTTTCCAGGCTGTATGTATGTTTTGATGCAATGTCTTTGATTAAAAAATCTCTGGACACCTAAAAAAAAGAATAAGCAATACTGAACCTGGTGAGATATATTTTTGAATAAACCCATAGATTTACAGTATTTTGCAAGGAAAAATAAGAGGACAGAAGTGAATCACTAGCCACTGAAGGCTGTAGGGAAGTTGTAAGCAACATGAAAAGGAAGCAGAGAAGGCTTGAACTTCAGCCAACTACAGATGTAATAACATCTCAGTGGCGTAGTGGTTAAATGCCTGTACTGCAGCCATTCACTCAAAACCACAAGGTTGCGAATTCAAGACCAGCAAAAGGGCCCAAGCTTGACTCAGGCTTGCATCCTTCCAAGGTCGCTAAAATGAGTACCCAGACTGTTGGGGGGCAAATTAGCTTACTTGCTAATTAGCTTACTTGCTGTTCACCGCTATGATCTTTGGAATAGCGGTATATAAATAAAACAAATTATTATTAATTATCTAAAATCCATAAAGTAGTTGTACCTTTATTGGGCGAACCAAAAATGCACAAAATACATCATTCAAGCTTTTGTAGATCCACAGGTTTCATCATCAGGCAAAGGTATTAAAAATCATACAAGATGAGGGAAATGATGATGTTAGAGTTCCAGGCCTAAATTTTGTCAAGATGTTATTGTTGTTGCCATTTAAGCTGGTCTGGGGAGATATCAGTGCGAACATAGACCACTCCTCTCTTTGGTCGTGAGGGCTCCGGGAGAAACTTTTTTTTTTTGCACACTATCACTTACTTGCCAGAATGGATTTCAATTGTGCCTTTAATATCTCACTTTCAAGAAACTTCCACCCACACTGATCTCTCTTCTCCTTGAGTATTACTACCGATGGGGTAATAATAATAATAATAATAATAATAATAATAATAATAATAATAATTATTATTATTATTATTATTATTATTATTATATTACTATTTATAGCCTGCCTTTTCTCAAGTAATCAAGGCAGGTTACATCATCTTAAAAACCATACAATGCAATAGAGTAAAATATTAGTTACCATTAAAACAAGTCCCCCCCACAGCCCCTAACCCAATTAAAAAATTAAAATCAAGGAACTAAAGTAAATAAGAACAAATATAATAAAAGACAAAAAGGGTCAAGATCATCTATATTTGCAGGGCAGACAGGTGACTTGCTCGGGGAATGTGTGACTAATTAGGAAAGGTCTGCCAGAAGAGACCCTCTTTACGGCCTTCTTAAAGGCCATGAAGGTGGTAATATGGAGGATCTCCTCCGGCAGGTCATTCCATAGTCTAGGAGCAGCAGTGGAAAAGGCCCTCTGGGTCACAACGGATAATCTTGATTTTTAAAGATGTAATAAGTTCTTCCCAGAGGACCAATGCGAGGTGGACTGTATGGAAAAAGGCATTCCCACAAGTGGCATTCCTGCAAGTTATATCCAGTACCTCCTTAAAGTTACTGAAACCTATTTTTCTGAAGTCTGAAATATATGTCTGACATAATTTCTTCCCCTATGACTTCTGTTACTTTCACCTCATCAACCAGTTCTTCTCTGCTGGTGAGGATCGAGTCTACAATATCTGATCTCTTGGTCTCATCTTCTACCTTTTGAAGAATAAAACTGCAAGGCAAATCAGGAGTTGATCAGATCTTTCATTCTTTGAAGTGTGTCACTTCCAGTAAAGATTAATTGAAATGTCTCATTTCAATTTGGTAGTTTGATCTAGAGATGCATAATCCAAGTCTTCTGCCTGGATTGGTAGTCACTAGCAGACCCTCACAAAGATATTACTAATATTTCATTTTTCCTTTTATTTTTAACTTCATAAGCTCTAAGCTAACCTTCTATATTCACATGGATTTTTTTTTCCATACATGAGTATAGATTATGAAATTGTTTGGTTAGCTTGAATTGTTTGTAGATTTCTATAAAATATACTATGCTTTTCAAAATGCAACTACTCCCCAAAAACACTTTGGCTTTTAGATCTTTTCTATCATTAATTACTATTATATTTATTTCAAGAGAAAATTACCATTCTGTGTTGCAGTTGAGCTAATGCCACAGAGTGTATCTTTATTTAATGACTCCTAGGTTTGGAGAATTACTAACAAATGAAAGATCTAGAATCAAATACTAGTACAACCTTTATTTCAGAGAGCTTGACAGAAGTCTTAATTCTCAGACTAGTAGGAATATAAAATAATTGAATTTTATTAGCAAATGTTAAATATTTGTTATTGAAACTTGTCATTAATTAATTTAAACTAAGACAAAGGCCCCATACAGACTGCCAAAATAAAGCTGCTTTGGGCCACTTTGGAGGTATGCTGTTTAAATGACACACACATCTTAAGTGCTCAGAAGCTGCGCCAAAGCTGTGCTCCAGTCATTAGGACTGGATTGTGGCTTTGGCGTGGCTTCCAGACTCTTAGGGTGCATGCATCATTTAAACAGCATACCTTGAAGAAGCTTTATTTTGGCCTGTCTGTATGGGGCCTATGAAAGAACCGTTAGAGACACATTTTCAAAGAAATGGGAAAAGGCTTTGAAGAACTAAATGAATACCCTTGATTTGTTTACTGCTAAACACAATTAGATTAGACAAGCCAAATTAATAATCAAAACTTTGATTAGTACACAAATAGCTATAGCAAAAACTAAAGGCTTTGGGGAAAATATGTAAAGGACAAGTCAAAGGAAAAATATATGTAATGATGCAACTACACTGTCTTCCAATATCCCAAAAGGATTTTTTAAAAAATGGTATAGAAATGGCATCAAATACTGTGTAAACCACAAAGACTGTATCCAATTAATGCTGGTTCTGCCATGCAACAAACTCAGATTTTTGCATGCTTACCACAAAGTTAGGGAAAAACAATGAAAACTATGTAGGTGGTACCTGAAAATGCAATGGGAGAAGCCCCCAAACTGGTTCTTTCATGTTTGATCTGTGTTTTAGTGCTGTTGGGTTTTGTTTTGAGGTTTTCTGTGTGTGTGAGAGAGAGAACGTGTGCACACAAGCACACACATGCACATTTGTAGTTTTTCTGTTTTGTATTGGTTTTGGGTTTGGTCTTTGATTTTGAAACTGAGAGTAAAGAACACTTATAAATTATAGTTTAACAATTTCTTAGCAGCTAGGGTGTCAATCCCTCCAAATTGGAAAAACCCTAAGCTACCACTCAATGACAACTGGTGCAGGTTGACATTCACTGATCACAATGAACTATTCACTGTTCTCAGGTTATATTGACTTTAAAAACAGTAAATTAGTAAAAATGATTAGTGTTACAGAATAGTAAATGTCAGAAGAGAAATTGTATCAGAAGTTTACAACTAATATTTCAAAAGATGTTTTGTTACATTTATGCTTTTTATATATGTTGTCCATTTATGACTTATAGGTACTCCTATCTATGATAGTCTGCCAGATTTTCTGTGTATGTTTTTTGTCTATTTTTTCTAAGTATATAAATACATTATACTTGAATCTACTAATAATTTCCTATTAATGCAGTGTGACACAGGTCTGTTCCTACGACCTATTGGCCAGAATCCTACTAGTACTCCCAACTAAAGTAGATCTATTGAAAGAACTGTTGAAGGCTGAGTCAAAAATTATGCAAATACTATAGTTAGGACCAGCAAGATGATACAATCCACTGAGTTCAATGGGACTTACTTCCAGTTATCTTTATAAAGGATTGCAGCTTATCTTTTCTTTTTAAATTTCAGCATCTCATATATCTAATTAGCAAAGAATAGGGGTATGGTGAAATTTTACTCCTGAGTGGTACATTTGTTGATATTATATGTGTATCTGAAATTGCAAGTACATTTTCTATACCGCTTAATGTTGGCATAATGTTTAAACTTCTGTTAAAAGATTTTGAAGATGGAGGGGGTACATCCAAATATCCAATGAACATCAGAGACCATTCACTTTTTCTATAGTTGAAAAGCATTTGAACAAATCTAGGTTTGCTGATTCTTGGTCAACAACCAGTTGTGGGCTAATGTACTAGTAAGAGATACTGTACTTATAAGAGCAAGTTTACCAGTAACTGTTTTTATACCATCATGCTATACAGACAGAATGTATGTTAAACTGCCCTTATAAATTTCCCTCATGTGCTACATTTAAAAGTATACGGTTAGTTGTATAAAACTGTGAGAAGAAGTGAACATAGTATTGTTTCCAGATGCTTGAACAACTGCTTGTACAATGAAAATAAATTAAGAGTACATAATAAAATAAACACAAAAAGCTTACACAATAAAATAAACACGGAATACAATTAAAATGTATATAGCAGGATTTTAAAAGTAGCAGCAATAGAAACATAACGCTTTAGAAAATAAAAAATATGGAAAAATATATTTATTTATTTGGTACTGGAAAAACCGGTAAAGTAGGTGCCAGGTAAACCTTCCAGGGGTGGGTATTCTGTAAACAGGGGACTTACAACAAGAAGGCTCTTATTCTTCAGTTCTGATGCCAACCTCCCCCCAAAAAGAGCTGAGAATAAGCACCTGGGGAGGCTATGTGGACGCAAGTTTCCTCTCAGGTATCCTAGTTTGATACTGTGCATGACTGGTACTAGTATTCTGAGCTGTGCCTGGACAAGAGCTGATTTCACCTTCCACCTTATTTCCAGAAAACCTACATAATTAATATCCTAAAGGGCCTTTTTTAAAAAGCCATGTTCTCTTTTTGCAGCCTCCTCCCCACCCCCAGGTACATGTTTTCAAGTACTACTGCACTTTAAAAAACATCCAACACTTTTTAAAAAAAGCAAATACAGAGTGCAGCTGTAAAGCCCTTTCGAATTGTCCTAACACTTCCTATCCTCAACCCTCTGCAGTCATTGATTTATCCTTGGTGCTGTGAGAAAACAGTGGACAAAAATGTTACCACCACACTAGCTGCAAGACTATGAGATGCTTGGAAGAGGAGTGGGTGGTTTTTATGCATGCTTGCCTTGTTCATTCATGGCCAGTTCCTTCTATGTTTTGTCTCAACAGGCTTTAAATAGCAGCTGACGTCACAATGCTTTAATTATATTCAAACTGACCATACTATTTCCCCCCTCTAATTGAAGATCATTTTAAAATAACAATTTGAAAACCTCTGCTATTATAATCTCATTAAGCTCTTTCCCCTTCTATTTCATGGGGTGGGTTATTTTCTCCTCTAATAATCTTATTTCCTCACAGCTGTTAAAATTTATTTTCAAGTGACAGTATTTTCAGAATATTAAGAATAGTTTTACATAAGAAAACATATAGTTTACTTACATAACGGCTTCCAGTTATTTAGGCTGTCACAGGTAATCACTGCCCTGCTGGCCTAGTTAAGAGCTTAAATAACTAAAATCCATTTATCCTGAAAAATTCCAAATTCACCATCTGCCATGATAGTATTATGTGAGTGGTGATGGGATTTTGAGTAGTCAGCTTTCCTCTTCATGTGGCATGTTATATACATAAAAGGAAAACTCAAAATAAGTTGTGTAAAAGGCACATGTAAATAAAGTAATCCTCCTTCATTTCAGTGGATTTACTTCAGTGGCTTTATGGGCACCCTATTGTACAGTCTTGAAGACTAGGAAAATAGTTCAATAGACAGAACTTATTTCTGCAAATGTAATGGTATACTAGAACTGAATGATATCTTACACTAATAAATGGGACAAAAAAGTAACCCCAAAGAAATCTAGTATAACAATTTTGGTGTTGGATTCAAAATTCAGTAGCCCTTCATAAAATTGCACTTGAGAAAATCTAGACTAATTTTAAAGTAAGTTAGATTCATGATAGCCTTTAGGGCTGAAGGGCGGGGTATAAATACCATAAATAATAATAATAATAATAATAATAATAATAATAATACAGTAATAATAATAATAATAATAATAAGAAGAAGAAGAAGAAGAAGAAGAAGAAGATTGTCTTTATTGTATTTATAATAGATATTTCTGTCATCCCTTCAAACAGATTTCAAGGATAGCTCACTAATAAAGACCAGAATCCAGTTGAACAACTAAAACAATAGAAGGGGAGACAGTTACTCTTTAATAGGAGAGTTAATAACAACAAGGTGCTAATCGCATGTAAACTGTCCCCCAATTCAAATAATCTGAATAGTCTTAACAACAGTTCCCTGGACTGAAAATGCCAGGTCAATGAAAGGTAAAACCACTGCCATTCAGTACTTGACCCAGATAAGCATACTAATTTGGTATGCAGCACAGAGACTTGGCTGGAATTGGTGTGTGTGAATCAAGGTAAAACAAGTTTTTCTTCTTAAATTTGGACTGGATTAGCATGTTTTACCTCTACACCTACCAAATTATTCCAGATGCAAGACTATGGAGCTTCAAAAGCTTGCAACAAGTATAGTGTGCATTTTGGTTGGCCAATAAAGGTAGAACTGTTTGGTGGGTTTTTGTTTGAATTTGCTGAATGGCCAACACAGCTACCCCTGCATATTTAGTTGAAACTATGGTTGACATCTGAAATGGAGAAATGACCAGGCAGTGGACATGATCCCTCCTGAACATCTTCCTCACTGAATGGAACTAAAGGACCCCCATGGTTTTTTAAGGACCTAGTGTTGATGAAAGGAGCATTCAAGAATGTTAAATGCTTGCCCATGAGAGGAAAATCAAGACTGCTCTTAGCCCATTGTGAACAAACTTGCCCAGCATTTTGCAAATAAACTTGCTTGGATCCATTCCAACCTGAATGTTATAATGCAGATTCAGTGGATGTAATCTTGGCCTCTGCTGGACAGTGATAATTGATACTTTTCAATCTGTACAGCCTGAGGATGTGGACAAAGTAAATGTTTTAGTTCTAAACCAGTTCCTGGGCTCTTGTCATCATTAATGGACCGGATGAGGGCAAAGAAATTTAATTCAGACAAGACATGAGTGCTGTTGGTCAATGGAAGGGCAGCTCAGGTTCAGTTTGTGCTGGATGGTGTTACACTCCTCCTGAAAACACATGTTCACAGCTGAGGTGTTCCCCTGGACTCAACCCTGAGCCTTAAAACCCAGGTTTGAGTGGTGACCAGCAGAGCATTTTTACAGTTAAGACTGGGTGCTAACTGTGCGTCTTCCTTGTGGATTGATATCTGGCCATGGTGACATATGCTGTAGTTACATGCTGTCTAGCATACTGCAATGTGTTGTATATGGCCTGTGCTTAGAAACTTTAGCTAGTCTGAAGAGCAGCAGCCAAACTGTTAACTGTGGCTGGCTGAAATGGCTACAGCAGCAGCAGCAACAGCATTTTGGTTTTAAACTGGTACAGAATGCATCTGAAGCATTTGCAGTTTAGTGTATACACTGTGTATACAACATATGAGTTTTTAAACATTTCAGCGAGGACATGAAGTACTATTGTGTGATTTACTGGCTGTTGGTACATCACTTAATTAGAAATTTTTTGAAATAAAGTTTCCATCATAAAACAATTTGCATTCATTTGCCAAAAGAGCCCTTGAATCATAAGCACCTGCTATAAGAGACAGACTAATCCCAGGTGACCAATCATCAGTGGTATTCTCCTGACTTTAAATTACTTCTCATGCCACCTTGCACATCTATGGACTGCTTATCATATTAGTTTCCATGTAAGAATTAATTACCTGGTTTTTTCAACCATGAGTGAAACACAAGCCAATACTACTCTAAGCTAACCTCCTGGCACTGGGATATTCATCCTACATTTCATCTTTTCACCATTAAGATGCCCATAAAATCTTAATACAGCCATATGCAAGAGAACCAGCTGTATATTCTGAAACAGCTCTACATAGATTAAACTCTCTTCAGTGCCACCAAGAATGTTACTTCAAAACCCATCACCTGTTTTCTGACCCTTTAAAACAGGAATGTTAATATGTGGGCTACACCCTGGATGTACCCTCCATCAATTTTGGAGTCCATCAAAGGTTCTCTGATGCACAGAGGGATGGGACATTGAAAAAAATGAAATTTACCTTGTAAAAGTGCCACCTTTTACCAGAAGAGATCTGTCTCATTACCACCTTTAAAGCCTTTTAAAAGGCACTTAAGATGGACCTCTTTGGCCCTATCCACCTGACCTTTTATAGCTGATTTTATGGAACATTCCTACTTTGACTTGATAGCACAGAAAATTGATAACGATTTGGCCTTTTTAGTGATTGGTAGTAAAATTGCTGTTGTTTTACTGACTGTATTTTTAGATAATATTGTATTTTGTATTTTATTGTGGTTTTTATTTTTTGTTGTAATCCCGCCTTGATCCATAGGGAGAGGCGGGAAATACAAATAAAATGTATTTATTTATTTATTTATTATTACACACAGATAAATGTGGATAGAATTTCTGCTGTCCTAAATACGCTTACTTTGAGGCAAGTCCCACTGAACCTACTCCTTCATATGTATGAATAGGACTGCACTGCACAGGGCCTATGAAATAATATACTTTCAGAGGGCCTTGCAGAAACAAACAGCAGAGCAAGTTAAGCAGTTTGCTGAGAGACAGCTTGCAGCAATTCCATGTGGAGAATGGATATGAAGGAAAGTTGTTCAAGGTGTAGTTAACAGTTCGAACATGCTGGGAGTTATTCTGCATTGGGCTTTCAAAAGCATGTAAGGTGTGATCTCCACTCCCTCCTCTCTCCTTCAAAGTGTAGAGCAGGAAGAGACATTGTTTCTTTTGATCTTGTTACTAGTGTCTTTGAGAAGTTCTATGCTTTAGAGAGAAATTATATTTGCAGTGCATATGCTGGTGTTTCATATTGCACATCTGGTCAGCTTTCTTACAAGGCCCAGGAAGAAAGGAGGAATGAAAGTATATCCTCTCAAACAATTAAGAGATGGTGCTCTGGTGGATAAGAACAAAATACTAGCACACATCCTGTTTTGGAGATTAGCTTTTCAGGAAAACCATAAAAAAGAGCTGATGGTGACAACCCTCCCCATAAAAACTCATTTTCCAGGGCATCTGAACATGAAGGCTTTACATAGTAATCCTAACTAATAGTTATGATACAGCACAATATCCAGGGTCATTCTATTTCAGTAATTTAATATAATGAAGCCATAAACTTTTCATATTAAAAAGAAAGGAGGAAATTCTCAACTACTTTTTTTATATATGAACTTAAAAAATGATCAAAAACTCCTAGCATTTGTCCAGCCACTCTGAAAGATGCTAGCTCGAATTCTGTGGGCAGTTATGAATGAATAACCTACAGTTATGCACTGGTTTCATATTCACTATTCCTGTGTTTAGAAGACACATAGGGACCATGAAAGTCCCCCAATCTCTACTTACTGGATAGCAACCACTGCAATCATAGAATAATAGAATCATAAAGTTGGAAGGGACCGCAAGGGCCATCCAGTCCAACTCCCTGCCATGCAGGAAATCCAAATCAAAGCATCCCTGATAGATGACCATCCAGCTTCTGTTTAAAGACCTCCAAGGAGAGAGACTCCACTACACTCCGAGGGAGTGTGTTCCAATGTCAGACAGCCCTTATTGTCAGGAGGTTCTTCCTAATGTTGAGGTGGAATCTCTTTTGCTGTAGCTTGCATCCATTGTTCCGGGTCCTGTTCTCTGGAGCAGCAGAAAACAAGCTTGCTCCCTCCTCAAAATGGCATCCCTTCAAACATTTAAACAGGGCTATCCTATCACCTCTTAACCTTCTCTTCTCCAGGCTAAACATCCCCAGCTCCCTAAGTCGTTCCTCATAAGGCATGGCTTCCAGATCCTTCACCATTTTAGTCACTGTCCTTTGGACATGCTCCAGTTTCTCAACATCCTTTTTAAATTGTGGTGCCCAGAACTGGACACAAAAATTCCAGGTGGGACCTGACCAGAGCATAATATAGTGGCACTATAACTTCCCTTGATCTAGACATTATACTTTTATTAATGCAGCCTAAAATTGCATTGGCCTTTTTAGCTGCTGTGTCACACTGTTGATTCATGTTCAACTTCTGGTCTACTTGGACTTCCAGATCCAGCCAGGTGTCCCCCATCCTATATCTGTGCATTTCATTTTTCCGCCCGAAGTGCAGTACCTTACATTTCTCCGTGTTGAATTTCATTTTGTTAGCTTTGGCCCAGCTTTCTAGTCTATTCAGATCATCTTGAATTTTGATCCTGTCCTCTGGGGTATTAGCTACTCCCCCTAGTAGTGTCATCTACAAATTTGATAAGTATGCCCCCAATTTTGTCCTCCAAGTCATTGATAAAGATGTTGAATAGCATTGGGCCCAGGACAGAGCCTTGTGGGACCCCACTGGTCACTTCTCTCCAGGATGAAAAGGAGCCATTGTTGAGCACCCTTTGGGTTCGGCCGGTCAACCAATTACAAATCCATGTAACAGTTGCCTTGTCTAGCCCACATTTTACAAGCTTGTTTGCAAGAATGTCATGGGGAACTTTGTTAAAGGCCAAAACAACAGGGATCTGTTTCTCATGAAAATCTGGAAGCAGCTAGCCAACTGTCTCAGCCCCCTCATGAGAGCAATCTCCAGCATGAGGGGAAATTGCTTCTACCTGTTGCAATGGAAAGTGCTCAGGGAAAGGAGTTGGAATGTCAGCCAGTTCTTCCTAAGTGACAGGGAAACAGATTTGCATGTAGACCGGTGGCTGCTGCCTGGTGATTGGGGACTGGGGATCAGAAAAGGAGTCACTGCTTAGTACTGTAACTATGGTACCTACACATCTGCAACTCCCCAACAGGATTCCAGCTACCCTCCCTTAAATTTATCTCTCCACTTGTTGAAGGGAATTAATGGACCTAATAAAGTCAGGGGAAAGATATATCTCTACTATGTTTTCCATTGTTTTTGGATTTTAGAGCCTTGATTTTATCTTGTACAGCACAATGAAATCTGATAGGATGAAAGCTTTAATAAAGCCTAGAGATGGCTTAATAATCAGGTAAACAAGCCGAATTTTCTGATTTTATAGGCCTGAATTATACCCCTAAGCCTAAACATCCTAAAGGTACCAGATCTCTTCTGATCTGGGAAGTTAAGCAGCATTAGCCCTGGTTAGTAGTTGGATGGGAGACTGCCAAGGAATGCCAAGTGCTTTAGACTATATTTCAGACTTGCCATTTAAGAAATATAAAAGCTTTTTATGCAAGAACAAGTCATTTGACTTGCACATCTATGAGAATACAACTGCTGATTTTAGGGCTTTTTAAAGTATATAAACTGAAGTGTTCACTATTGTAAGCACATTTTAAAAATTATCCCCAAATCTCCCACAGATAACTGGAAGCATCTGCTTCTAAGATTTTAAAAAAATGGTTCAACAGGGATTAGAAATAACCTTTTAAGTTTATACAGGAACAAGATGTGAGCAATACACTTTCATCCCTTCTCTTCCTTCTTTAATTTTTGAGAATTTTCTTCTTTAAGATTTACATCTTAAGATTCATTTTTTCAGGTTAGCTGAGGAAACAGCTATTTATAAATCTGTCCATTACTATGTTTATCACTGGCAAACTTGCTTCATGTCCTCTTACGTTCAGATGCTTGGTATGCTAGGAATAAATGACAAGGTCTTCCCTAAACTACGAGATTTTGACACATTCTCTCTGTCTCTAGCTTCAGGCTAGCAATAAAGGCATTACTGTTTTGTGAGGCATTTGGGTTATTTCAGTTATTTTCCTAATGTGGCACTTTGTATTATCTGTGATCATGTTCTGCCTTGCTCTGCTCTGTGTTTCTGTTAATCCTATTTAACAGGTGTTCAGTTATTGTGAATTTACTGTAAATTGACTTTTAGAACTGTGGCAAGCTCACCTTAAACCTACGGTGTTGAAAAATGGAACAGTATGATTATAAATGAAAAGGTGAAAAATGAAGGAAGGAGAGAAGGATGGGGGTAAATGCTGAGAACATGACAAATTCTGTGAATGCCAAAATGTTTAGTCCTGTTTAATAGGTATTTATTGATAAATAATGATTACGTCATCTAAAAGATCTTTAAATGTCACTTAGTTTTTGAACAATCAAAAAAAGTGCCTGGGAGTGCCAACATTCATGTGTGAATATCAATATTAAATATAGTCACTCACTATGAAATAGATACATATAAATATGAGAAAAGGGCAAGAAAAGCTTACTAAGCATTACACAAGTGAACAATAAAGGAAAGCAATAGAAAAGGAGAAATGGTTTTAACCAAAGTGTACAAGTATAGATCTGGCCATGAAGCAGAGCAAATATCTATTTTACATATTTAGTTAATTTCACTTGTAGACTTCGGTCATTTCAGTCAGAAATCGGGGGGGGGGGGGGGCGAAATCAAATTCCATTTTAGTGAACTTCCCACCCCCCAATGGGAAAAACTGGGGGGACACAGCAGGAAGTGTGGCCACCAACTACCTCATCGATCTGTAGGGAGAGGCAGGATATAAATAAAAGTTGTTGCTACCACCACTACCACCACCACCATCTAAATAGTGGTATTGTAGTGCTGTGGATTTTGGAGCCCTTACAACTTATGTAAATTTAGTACGTACTAGAAATTACTTAAACAGTGACTAAGGCTGCAAAAACACTGCAGAAATAATGCAGTTTGACATTGCTTTGGCTGCCATGGCTCAATGGTATGAAATTGTGGGACTTGTAGTTCTATGAGACATTTAGCCTTCTCTCTCAGAGAGCTCTGGTGCCACAATAAACTACAAATCCCAGGTTTCGATGTGACTGAACCATGTCAATTAAAGCAGTGTCAAACTACATTATTTCTCCAGTGTGGATGCAGTTTATAATCCTATATGCTACACAGAAACTTTTGGTCAAATATTCAGTGACTGTGAAAAGAATATTCTCTCTGATATAATTTTTTTTTTACTCTTCAGGCGGTGAGGAGAGTTGAAATAATGTCATAAGCAGCAGATCTTTATCAGAATATATGGAAACTAGTGCCCCTTTATTCTGTAGCTGGAGGTTTTTGAAGACTGCTTTGAAATGTATTTATGTAAGCAGTTTAATCTTGTCCTGCTATGGCACAGGCTCCTTTGAAGTGATTTAATCTAAAATTACACAAACATAACTACACTTTTAAATAGAAGACTTTAATTCTTCAAGCAACATTCATATGAGCCAATGATCTAATGAATTATATAACAGGGCAGGTCAACCTGACCATTCTTTAATACAGAAATTAACATCAACATTTTCTCAAATCAACTGTGGAAAAACTGAAAGATGGGATGTGACCAAAAAAAGTGAACTGTATTCCTGTTGTATAAACTTAATGTTAAAAAAATACCCAAATTAAACATAGCATAAAAGGTGTGTTTTTCATCTTGTACAGCAGGATTCGACAACAGTCAGGTGTTAGCGGGATACAACAGCTGTCCAGGTAACTTTGAAGAGATCCCTGACCCCCCAAAACCAAAAAAAAAAAAAAAAGTTTCTCCCATATGCCCCTATAACCCCTGGAACAGTGAAAAGGCCATTTCTTTAAAACAAATTGCTCACCTCTGGGACGTCATAGGGCCAGAACAGGCCTTTTCCCCCCAAGTGCAAGTGGCCCAGAACTCAATTTCTTAGTTATTTTCTGTTCCATAAAATGGCTTCCCCTGGTCATAAAACAAGCCAGTGGGACAAAAACATGGAGAAATTCCCCCACATCTGCCAAGGGGGTATTGGGGCAAAAAATGAGCAACAAGGCCCACAAAACAGTCCTGGATTGCATGGAACCCAAGGGGTACACTTTCCTCATCTCTGTAGGAGATAATTATTGCCTTGGAGATTTTCCTTCTAAAAACATATGACAGTGTGAAGGAATGAGAATCATTTGTAGGTGTCATTAATAGCATAAGACTCAATTGGCACATAATTTATTATCATTCAAAGGGAGCCCAGAAACTACAACTAGGCAAAATATACCAATGTTTTTTTTAATAAATGAGAAATCATGTGTGTTGCTTCTTGAGCATTTATTGATCTCTATTTAAATGGACTTATTTCCAATCCATTTAAAATGTGTGTTTTTACCTTAAAGTGCACTTAAAAGAAGATATGTTTACAACACTAATTTTAGTGAACAGCAGTCAAACAAGACTTTCAAGAGTGTAGGGAAAACATTTTATAATCTTCTGGAGCTAGAATTCCAATCCATTAAAAGTGTATGTCATAGGCTACACATTTGCACTAGAAAAAGAATCCAGTTTGACACTACTTTAACTGCCTTGGCTCAGTGCTATAGAATTCTGGGAATTGTAGCTTGCTATGGTACTGGAGATCTCTGACAAAGAAGGCTAAATGTCTCACAAAACTACAAATCCCAGAATTTCATAGCATTGAGCCAGGACAGTTAAAGCAGTGTCAACCTGGATTATTTCTGCAGTGCAGAAGATACCATTGTTAGTCCCAACCAAAGTCAATTCACTGAATCAACGAGACTTTGATAAGTCAACATTTAAGTAAGTTCTATTTATTCACTGGATATATTTAGGACTGTAAACCGGATTTAGTCCTCTGTGTTTTTATAAAATACTGTATGGCTTTAGTGTGTAACAAACCAATTTGGAAGCAAGTTCCATTTAGATGTGGGCTTAACACTATTATGTAAAATGTCTTTCTATTCCTTCTTCCATCAACAAGATTTAACTATCTAACTTACATTTTTCAGTACTGGTGACTGTTTGTTAATGAAAAATCATGTACCATGTACTCAGATAAAACTGATTGGCATCTGTACAGAAGGAAGCTGATTTTGGAAGCTTTCAAGGTTGTTTTTTTAAAGAAAGAAATCTAAGAAGAAATGATCACTCACTTTCAGCTACTACTGCATTTTATCACTGATCAACCAAGAAAACTTCAATATGTGTGTATGCATAATTTTTTAAAAAAAGAAGCAACAAAATACATTTCACTGTTATATTCAGATGTACCCAGTGGGGAAAAAGAAGAAAACCCATTAGAAATTATTATAAAGAATATAGGCTTGTGTTTTTAAAAGGATTCATCAAAAGAAAAAAATGCGACAGCTTATTGCCTCAAGTAAAATTGTGAGTGGCCACATTCCAAAGAACTGGGAGCCTAAGGAAGCTTTAGATACACTCTTCTAAAATAACATCCCTCCCTTTTACATGTCAATGTTCTTTTAAAGCGCAGGATTTCTTTTAAAGTGACAAACAAAATTAATAAACAATTTCCCTAAGCTACTGCAAGTTACAATTAGGCATTTGATCAGAAAGAGACCTAATCAGTCAAATATTGATTACATATTTCAAAGCATTGATATAAAGAAGACAATCATCAACAGGTCTGCTATTTGAACTTAGGGCATTTCTGAGGGCACAAAATGCTATGGCTATGCTGAAGCCAAAGGTCTGAACAGAGCCTACATCAGAGACTTCTTCTTGGAAACCCCAGGCCACTCTGAGCACCATTAAAGAAGAAAAGTGGGGCATAAAAGTACTGCATACACAACTGAGCTTCACAGCCAAATGAAGGTTTGAAATTGCTTCCTTGTGGTCCCAGCCCAACAAATCTGTCTAATAAGCAGGGGTCTTTCCTCACTGTTGAATGTTTGTGTTCCTAAACAGTACCACCTGCAGTTGTAACAGAAAGCCATCTGGAAAAGTGTTGCACTAGTGTGATATTATTCTTATGACAGTTTATAATACTTACTGTTGTATAATATTTTAATATGGACACCCCTGCTCCCAACTTTGTTACTGTGTTACTAAATTTAAAAAAAATCTCTTCTCAAAAATGCAGACTTGCATTTCCCAGAGGATTCCAGAAGCATAATGCTACATTAAAACAAGACAAATGCTTCCTGTATGCCTTAGTTACAAATGAGATTTTGTTTTATGCTACTCCCAAACCAAACAACAGGTAGCATGGAAGCACATTGATTATGACTGGGGCAGCAAAGTGCACAAAGTGGGCAAGGATCGAATGTGCACTTTGGCCTTGTACAGACCAGCCTGAAAGGCCAGCATGGGGGCAGAGTCAGGGCGTAGCGTTCTCACAATGCATGGCCAATTCCACCTCCCCAGAGTGCCCTGAGGCCATGTGCTACTCCACACAGCGTGCAGCATCATGGCGTGCCTTCAGTGCTATGTCCATACAAAGGAGTGCCATATAGCCATGCTGCCACGTGTTGGCATCTATGATGTCGCGAGTCCGCCCCTGGCGCCTCGCGACGTCATAGAGGCACCGCTTAAAGAAGCTCCATTTTGGAGCTTCTTTTTTGCTCCGTAACGGAGCCATGCAGTTTGGCTGCAGCGGCTCCCTTACGGAGCAAACAGCAGCGGCAGCAGATCGCCGCAAAGCGGTGGTTTATAACCCACCCATGAATGCTTATTTATAAAAATGAGATAATTAGGTTGGCCCCATCTATAAGCCTGTCTCAGAAATAAGAGCCTTTTTAGAAGAGAGTTGTAATATGTTATTGAAGTAGCAATATATGTCATAAAAATTCATGAATTTTAATGCAAGGTATTCTCAGGAAGAGGGCAGGGGTTACAAAACTCTTTGTTGGGATTATAGCAGATATATGGAGCTAGGAGCATTGAAACATTATGTGCACCCCATGACAAAACAGCTGCAGAACATACTCTGATATATTATCACATATATTATACAATACTCATTTTTTCATGGAAACAAATTTGCATTATATGACAATGGTTTCATGAGGAGCCATTTGCAGTAAAAATGTATCATATGCTTATAAATCTAGAACACACTGAAAAAGATAGTTTTTCAAAAACAGAGGGGAGTTTTCAAGTGCAAAAACTCAAAAACATCTCTACCATATCTATCCCTATATAAGAGTTAAGAAAACTGAACAGTCAATGAGTGAAGAAACTATCCTGAAGTCTATACCATGGCACATAACATCATAGTAGGAAAAATTGTATAGGAGTGTACACAATATATTAATAATTGGAAGCCTCAATGGCAAGTAAAACCAGAACAGAGAATAGTAAAATCCAGGTTCAAATGTTATGCCAAATGGTGATATTTTGCTGTGCCAAAATAATGGTTATAATAGAGGCGGTCTGTACCCCACCAATGGTTGCTTTTGAATTTAAACATATCCAGGGGTAGCTGTGTTGGCTATGGATTTTGGATGTTATTGTATTTCATTTAAGCTGTTAAGGAACTTTAAAAAAGTTCACAACCATGTTGTTGAAGCAAATAGTTTTATATGTTTTCACATAAAATCATAAGATCAAGTATGCTGACAGTTTTACACAGGGCAGTTCTTGGGGGTTAAGGAGCTGTATTGGCTCCTTAGGAACATTTGGAAGGCCACAGCTTCCACCACATTTTTCCGCCTGCCAAAAAACAAAAACCCATTATTGCCCCCAAAAGCCTCCTTATGTCCTCTAGCCTGGGTGTATAAGGACATTTTTGCTGCATTTTTGCCCCGCAAAGCAATTTTATATTCAGCAAAGTTTTATTTTATTTTATTTTTACCTTTTTAAACTTCAAATACAACTCCAGTTAACTTCCAGATTTGGGGGAAATGCCACTCCTGGGCTACAATGGCTGGGAGGGGTATGTGGCAAAATTGTTCCCTATCCCCCACTCAGAACATATTTTGTGTGGGGAAAATTGAACCCAAGGGGGACATAAAACAGTCCTGGAAGAGTGCATTCAGCCTTCAGGCTTCACTTTGCCAATCTCTGCTTTATACTATATGTCTAAAAAATTTAGCCAGGGTTGCCTGTATTAATATAGGTATGTTTAGCAATGATTAGAATGAAACAAAAGTTTGAGCAGCAGCACTAAACAATCTTCAAAAGCTGTTTCACTCCAGGTTCTGTGCAAACAGACCAGAATGAGTATTTTTTGACAAAAAGCCAAAGTTTGCCAGTGAGTCTGGAGCTGGCATGAGAATATTTGAGATGTGAACGTAAGTGTAAGTACAGTCCGCCTTCAGCATATGTGCCCTCGCCGTACACAGCTTTAAGCGTACGCAGATGGCGAGGGACCAAATGGCATGGGAGTGTGCTGTCATTCAAATCAATAGGACTCCAACATACGTGAAATTTGCCTTACCGGGGGGGGGGGGGGTCCAGAATGCATCCTCTGCATATGGCAAGGGCAGACTGTATCACATTTGGTCAAAATGAGATCATAAATGTGCATTCTAGGAGAAGAAAACCCCAAATTCTGAAGTACTGTACCAAAAGGGGTGGACAGATCTGAAAAACACTACAGAATTATAGCACTATTGTTTCACCTTAACTGGCTTCATCCTATTGAATCCTAGGATTTGCAGTTTATGTTGTGGCATGTAACTTACCAAACTGCATACTTTAGGATTCCACAGGATTGAACCATGGCAGTTACAGGGGGATAGTCTCTGCAGTATCAGTAGGCCCTTGGTCTGAAACCTTAATATGTTCTTCATTTTGGTCTCATTTGAGACCAGTTACATCATGTCTATAATGTTTTTTGTAGCAAACAGCCTGAAATGCATTGGGTGTCCTATTTTGTCAATATATTTTACCTTTCATGTTTAAGTGTGTTTAAGTCTGCAGTGATAAACAGAAAATAAACAAAATAAAATAAAGGCCCCCAAACAATCCAGATTGCAGGATTTATCCCAGGCAGCAACCAAAGAAAACAATAAAACTGGACTGTGGCACCCAGTTTATAAGCATACTCCACAGAGTGTATAAATGTTCAAAGTCTCCTAGACATATTCCTATTTATCAAAGTGAAGACCAATTAAATAAAATCAAAATCCATCACTTCAGCTCCAAGGTCCAACAATCCTAAATGTCATAAAGAAGGCTAGACAGTTGTCCAGTCTATGTGGAAGTCTGGAACCCTCCCCCCAGCAAATATTTCAGCAATTTACCAAAACAAATAAAAACAGCCAAGTTCTAAACAACTACATTCACATGCCCTGAAGTGCTAAATGAAAATTATGCCATTTAACACCAAATATCTAAATAATGCTACTTAAAGTATTGGTCTGCAGACCAGAGCTTGTCCCTGAGCCATTGGCTGCCAATCTGTGGTAAGTTTCCAGGAAAGAAAGAAACAGATGTAGTCAATGGACACATTGACTACAATGCCAATCTCTGGCACATGGGGGAAAATCTTGGCGGTCTTCCACATCACAGAGTTGAAGAAGTATTGTTCTAAAGTAAGTTAGAGGCAGTAGAGACCAGCACTTAGTGTTGGTCTGACTGAGTACTAAGGCTGAACTAAGGCAGAGCACTCACATGCTCTGAGCCCTAGTTCCACTACCCCACCACCATCATGGTGTGTACCCATCCATATGGCATGCGTCATGATGATGCATGGGTGGCACAGCACCCACACGGTGCTGGCTAGAAGGGGTATCATCATGGTGTGCGAGTGTGCCTATGATGCCCCTTTGAGGAAGCTGCTCAGAGCAGCTTCTTTTGGGGCATGGGTCTGTATAGCCCCTTAATCTTTTGTTTTAATTCAAATTGTCAGCTGCTTTGAGTCTCATATGCGGAGAAAGGCAGGATATAAAATAAATTAAATTAATGTCATTCTTATACACTGCCTTTCCACAGGGAATGTTCACTTCAACCTGTGCATTAATTATTGCTGCAGTGTTCTCCTCCACTCTGTGCTGTTGACAAAGGTGACATGAACTCCATTCCTGTTATCCAAGTATTACCCGTCCCCCAAGAGATTTTAGCAGGCAAAATGCAGAAGCAATACCAGGTGTCTCAGTGTCTCAAAGGATAAGAAGATATCCTACTGTGAGATGATATTAAAAAGTGTATTAAATAAGTATACTAATGGGGATAAAGAGTTGCTTCACCTCCCAGGATAATTATATGTAATCTAATTTCCTGGAAATAGGTTACTGCAAACCAATTATAATAGCTTCTCTTTTTTAACAATAACCTGTTCCCTAAACACCATGCAAAATACATTTACACATTAGTTTGCTTACTGAGTTGGAGATGGGGGTTGAGTAATGTTATTTTTTATGTCTCTTGCTGTGATGAACACGACAGTATTAAAAATAGCCTTCTGAAATTAGCATCAGATTTATGTGTTATTACAGTTCTCCATTTCTAATTACTTCCAAAGAATTGTTCTTCATTTCAACATTTTGCTTCCCCATAATCAAAGCAGGATGGAAATCTAGTCTGCATTTTATCTCAGAAACCCTACACAACCAATGACAGCACCGCTGAAAAGCTCCTAGAATAACAACAAATGTTTTGAGGTGAAACACTACTGTCAATTCATAGAGTTCCTCTGGAGCTAAAACTGATCAGGATTTAGATATGGGTGTGTAGGATATAATATATGCAACATTATGCATAGCAGAGATTTTCAGAATTTCTCCCATCAGAAAACCCTTGCCACAAAGATACATCTGGAAAAGAAACTCATAAGTATTACAGGGCACATCCTCAGCAGCAGCCAAACAGGCTTTCCTGTTATCCTACATGAACTGCCAGAATACACCAGAGCATATTAAACATTTCCCTAGCTATGATTACATGGCTCAATAGCAATGGGTAACAAGCTTTCTTTTATGGAAACAGCCATTGTTGATTATTTCATTACTGTCCATTTCAATGAGGGGCCCTCAGTTAGCTTACAAGAAATTCCTGGTTTCCTATTGAACAGTCTGAATACAAAACAAACAAACAAACAAAAAACCACACAATGAGGAACACAAATATCAAAACCAAGCTGAATCATTTAGGTTTAAAATAAATGAATTTCTGCCTTTCAGATGAATTGAAAAACTTCCACAAACTGCAATACTACACAAGATTTTTTATAAATGAAGTTGATGGTAGAAAAAGAGATAATTTCATTTTATCAGGGGTTCAGAAACTACAAACCACCCCCAAATATCTCTTGTGCTCACTATCTTTTTGCTCTCACTGTCAATTTACAATAATATTAGCTGCATAAACTTTCCCTATAGCATTCTCTGTACATACTTTGGTATGCACATGTGGAATTGTACTTTGCCCTGATTAAATCAATAGCAAAGGTGTTGTGTCAAGGATAAGAAGAGAAAAATGTAATGTGAAGTCAAAGGCATCCATAGTTTTTTGTGGGTTTTTCAGGCTATGTGGCCATGTTCTAGAAGAGTTTCTTCCTGACGTTTTGTCAGCATCTGTGGCTGGCATCTCTTATCAAAGCAACATATGTGAACAGTATGAGATCTAGAGAGAGAGAGAGAGATCATTTCTCTTACACTGCAATGAGCTGATTATTTTGTTCCCTTTGCTTTACGTTATTTATTGCTGAAATGTTTCCTCTCATTTCTTCACAAACATCTTCCTTTAAATGTATTTCAGCCTTATTGCAAACTTATTTAAGAAACATACTTCCGAAAAATTTGGTAGTACAGATTGAGTATCCCTTATCCAAAATGCTTGGGACCAGAAGTGTTTTAGAGTTCAGATTTTTTCAGATTTTGGAATATTGTCTCTTTTCTTGTCATGGAGAAGCAAAGCCTCAAGCTCATTCACACAACAGAGTTACAGTGCTCTTATTGCACTTTAACTGGCATGGTTCTGGCCTATGGAATTCTGAGATTAATAGTTTAGTGAGGAACATTTAGAATTTAGAATTCTTAGCCAGAGAGATCCAGTACCTCATCAAACTACAAGGCCCAGGATTTCACAGGAAGGAACTATGGCGCAGTACAGACCGCCCAAAATGGTGGTCTGCAGGCGCCCGTTTTAACTCTGGAGGGACACTGCAGCCACCAAACTGTGCAACGTCCCTCCGGGGTTCTTTTAGTGGGGCCTGGGTTATGTCGTATTCTTCTGGGTTCTTTTAGTGGGGCCTGGGTTATGTTGTGATGTAACGGACACGCAGTGATGTGCAGACGCTTCGTGTCCCTTACGTCAAGATGGCAGCACCCATGTGGACGGGACGTCACCAGCAGGCTGCTGCCATTACATACTAGGGTTCCAGACCTTGTGGTTGCTGTGCGGTCCGGAACCCTAGTATCGCCACTGCCACACCCCTTTCAGCCCGTCTGTCTTGGGCCAATGACAGTTAAATTAGAATGACAGTGCTATAACTGTGTAATGAGAATGGGCTCCTGATTCCCGTCTGACGAGCTGAAGGGAAAAACTCCATCCACTGCTTCAGCCAGGAACCTAATGTTATTTATACTGCTCCTTTGACATCATTGGGACCTGGGAAGGAATATACATCCCTGCCAATAAGCAGCCTCCAGTCCATGAACTATCCAATGAAAATCCTTGTTTTCCAATAGCATTGTAATCACAGTAAAGAACCCACATTGTGTCACTCCCCCAGATAAAAAGTAATGGAAGGAAAACACAATTTTGTAGTGATATTACATTAGACCTTTAATCAAGGTATGTGAGTGGGTAGAAGAATGTTAAGTTGTTAAACTTGTTTTCCTCTTTTCTGCAAGAGTAGCTGGATATTTTGTTTAGGTTGTTCATTCACTCTTTTCTTTCCTCTAAGGCTAAATTATTCAAAGTGAATCTTAAATTTAGTGAATCACTCAAACTTTGAAACTGTGTCTTTGGATTTTACTCCTTTTATTTAAAAATCCCTTTCAAATATTGCAGTGTGATACAGAAGTGCTCCTCTGTTTGATCTCTGGAATTTCAGTTTTCTGTTATTTTTCCATTATGTGTTTTAGTATTCAGTCAGTCTGAACTACTTTGTAACTGCGTAATCTTGTAGCACAAGTAACAGATTGGTAATCCTGTTTTATATGATGGGTGGATGATTAAATGACATAACAACCCATCAGGCAAACAGAAATTAATAAACTAAGCCACTGCATTTCATAAATTTATTAAGGGTACCTACAGAGAATAAGATATTAATTTCTCTAAGTGACTACCACAAATTAAAGTTGGTTAGTAAATATGCAAGCCAGTTAATTTCATTTATATTCTTCACATTCTAGCCTGTAGCTTCTACAATGTCAGCCAGCTTAATGTTTTATTTCCTTATTTAAGTTTTTAAAAAGTAATTTTCCCCTCCTTTGATGACTGCATACCTCTCAGGACAGTTAACAATGATTAAAACCAGCAATAAAAGATATTGATATGCCAAAAAGAAGAACAGAAATAATAGAACACAGAGAGACAGATTCAGAAGATTAAAATAGATATTGGATAAAGTGTCTGTATCTGCTATGGCATGTCATCCGTCTTATCTGAATTTTAGTTCTTCCATTAAATAGTATAGAGTGATATTTTCTTTCTAATGCATAATAAGGTAAGATAAGCTAATCATGGGTTCACCTTTCCAAACAGATTGCAATATCCAGAAGCCAGGACAGGAAAACAACAAAATATGTACAGACTGAAAAATTCTGATGTACTGACACTGGGGCGGGTTACAGACCACCCGTTTGGGACGGGCTGCACCCGCCCCTTCCCCCGGTGTATTGGGGCCTCAGCTGCCAGACTGGCAGCCTCCGAGGCCCCGATCCGCCGCTTTCCAGGCTGCGGGGAAGCGGCAAAAGGCCCCTTCCCCGCAGCCTGGAAAGGGGTGCCCTTGGGGCTTCAAGCCCCAAGGACACTGCTTGGCGGCGGGGAGGAAGAGAAACCCCTTTCTCCCTTGCTTCGCTGGGCGTAGCCATCTGAAGGCTGCGCCCAGCGACGCAAAGCGGTGACGCAAACCAGGAAGGAGCTCCGAAACGGAGCTCCTTCCTGGTCCGCGCAAAAGGCGCACTAAGCACCCTGGCGCGGACCGACGACGTCATGTCGTGACGTCATCATGGCGGCCCCCATGTGGAAGGGGAGCCGCCATTTTGTACAGACTCAGTCCGTACTAGGGTTAGGGGGGTGCGGAAGCACCGCACCTTCCTAACCCTAGTACGGACTGACTCTGTACTTTCATGGCGGTTTGTAACCCGCCTAAGTTAGAAATTTAGTGTAAACCTGCTATATTTATAATCATTTTGGATCCAGTATTGGCAGTTATTGAGGAAATTTCTTGTTAAAAATACAACAGGGTTCATTCTACAGCTCATTTATTTAAGAAAGCACTGCTGGAATGGGATAATATTAACTTTTTCTGCCTAGTTAGTCAGTGTTGGTCTCCACTGTCAGAGAGGCTGCATTTTTACATGTCCTTTATATGCCAGTATAACTAGATTCATGATTCAACTTTGCAGCTTGAAAGCATTTCAATTTTAAGTAGACCGCAGAGAATATAAATCCCTATGAATTAATGGCAGGAGCAGTTATGCTCACTGGAACCAAGGCAACACTAGTTTTAGATGAGTGTCTTTGGCTTCCTATAAACAAGATAGTATTACAGTATATCTTTTTGAAATCATCACAGATTAGGTGACATATTAAATGATTACTGGAAATTCTATGGTCCCCATTAACTGTGCAGCAGCTACACCAGAACTCTGCTATAATACAGTTATGATCATATACTCTGCCACCAGCGAATCCAGTAATATAACTGTATGTAGTAGCAAAAGCTAAGTTAGAAATATTGACAGACACTCTCATAATATCCATTAAATGCATTATCTATGTACAAAATGAATAGTAATGTTTTAAATAGCCCCAGGGTTATTGCTGGTAGGAAGCTAACACAGAAACTATACAGATTACTATACCAAGCAGACATATTGTACCACTTTGAGCCATTCAGGGAGAAAAGACAGGCAAAGCAAAAGGACAGGGGTTCAACTCTAAAGAGATGTTGAAGCCAAATTCACAAAACAGAGCCTACCTTTTCAAGATTTTCCTTTTCCAAAAGGGAAAAAAAGCAGGTAAACAAGCTCAGAACCCAGACTTTGTGATACATAGAGGAATACACACACACACACACACACACAGAGAGAGAGAGAGAGAGAGAGAGAGAGAGAGAGAGAGAGAGAAGATGGAACCTCTTTAACTTCCCAGTGGCCAAGTTCATAATATGCCCCACTCACATCTGGCAACCAACCATACTTCCCAGTACTAAGAAATCCCACACTTTAGCTCAGTAGAACAGTACTGTATAAACTAAGTGTCCAAGCTGTGGGTCCAATCCTTCCACATGGATTTCCATGACAGGAAGAAAAACATCTGGAGGAAACTGAGCTGGCACTACCATGGTGGTGAGATTGCATGCTCCTGTGAGATAAGAGACTATAGAGTTTATCACACAATGGAAATCAAGAGGTTATCCCCAAAATACCCTGAAAAAAACATGTAATTATGTGGCACAATTTCAGATGACACTGCACAAAGATTGTAGTTAAACCAGACATAACCCAGGATTAATCCTTCGAAATTTTAGCAAAAAAATGCATTTTTCAATTTGCTTTATTTGCAAAATTGCTGTTATGATAGCCAAATTCACATTATCTTTGTGATAATCCTTGTTTTTCTAGTTTTCCCATGGTTCTATAGGGTAGGGTTTCTGCTGGTAGTGCCTTGGAAAAAGAGCTGCTGCCTCCCCCCCCCCCAACCCCCCGAGATCATGTTCAGTTTTGATATGTGGTTATTTTGCTTTTGGGAAAGGAGGTTAGGCACAGCATTGCCCATTCCTCAGGGAGATAGTGTTCGGTGGGACGATGTTGGTTGGCAGAATATGTGGGAACATGTTTTGGTTTCTGAAACCATATATTTACTGGAACAGTACTATCTTTCCATGTATGTATATGTGTGTGTACACACACACACACACACAAAGACAGATAGTGTAATAGGGACATAGATAAAGGCACCTTTATATTGTATGTCTCCAACCTACTTACAATCCTGGAATAGATTGACTTGTTGGGGTGGGAGGAGGACCTCATAATGATCTCTAGGTGCTTGGTCCTTCTCAAAACATCAAATAGTAAGCGACAATTATGCAATGCCTGGGAAGGCTTCTCTGAACAGGATGGTTTTCAACTCCATTTTGAAGCTGGTTAAAGAAGTGATGGCTATTGCTTGTGGGGGAAGAAGGTTCCAGGAGTGAGGGGCAGCAAGGGAAAAGGGGCATATCCGGGATGGGGCAGAGGAAATACTGGGCTGAGACAGCAGACCTTGACTACCAGAACGGAGGGCCCGAGTGGGAAGGTGAGGAGAAAGAAGGTCTGATAAGTAAGGAGGGGCCAGTCCATGGAGGGCTTTAAATGTCGACAGCAGGAGCTTGTACTGAATACGGAAAGGGAGGGGGAGCCAGTGAAGGGATGCCAACACAGGAGAGATGTGGTCAGTGTGGTGGGTGGATGTGATAATGCGTGCAGCTGAATGCTGAACAGAGATTAAGGGAAGGAGGTGAGAAAGAGGAAGCCCAGCCAGGAGGACGTTACAGTAATCAAGTCGTGAGATCACTAGGGCATGGACCAGGATCTTGGCAGTAGAGGTGGAGAGATATGGTCGGATTTTGGCAATATTGTACAAAAAGAATCTACAAGATTAATTTTCAATTTCTATTAATGGCTGTGAAAGCTGGACAGTGAAGAATGCTGATATGAAGAAAATCAACTCATTTAAAATGTGGTGCAAAATCTGGTATTTGCAGATACAATGGACTGCTAAAAACACAAATAAATGAGTCCTAGACCAAATTAAGCCTGAATTCTCCCTAGAAGCCAAGATGATTAAACTGAAACTGTCATGCTTTAGCCATATCATGAGAAGACATGACTCACTAGAAAAGACAATAACGCTTGGTAAGGCAGAAGGGAGAAGGAAAAGAGGAAGACCACATTCCAGATGGATAGACTCAGTCAAAGGCACCATAGCCCTGAGTCTGAAAAACCTTAGCAAGGCTGTTGGTGACAGGGTGACTTGGAGATCTCTCATTGACAGGGTCATCATAAATCGGATAGCTGCTAACAACAAGACCCTAATCTCATCATAGTTAGTATTCCAGTATAGCGGTCATGAGCAGCAGAATAGAAACAGTCAGCACTGGTAATATATTGAAGAAAACAACTACTGTCCTCACTTTCTGTTGTCTGTGTATGGGGGGAGGGCTGTTAGTGCTCCATCAAAGCAGAATTTGAAATGGGTAATAACTGTCAATCATGGTGTTATGTCTCTCTCGCTCTCTCTCACACACACACCCATGTTCATCATGGCAGCATTTGAGATAAGTAGCAGGGATTGATATAATGATGGGTGTGTGGTGGTATTAGTGTGTAGAACTACCATTAAGAAAACAGATACATATGAAACAGGAGCATTATAGGAATATAAGCACAGACTTTTTTGCAATGTTGTCAAAGGTCAGAGTAGTGATTTGAGTTCTAAGACCACCACAGAGGAACAGGGTTGCCAATTTTGGGGGACCTTGCAGGATCTCTGTTCCTCTTAAGAGTGTGTGACCAACAATGGAGCAAAAAGTGCAGCATCTGTTATCATGGCATGTTCATACCACACTAGATTGCAACAATAATATCACTCAGTGTCTGCCTGTAAAGCTACAGGAACCCTTGGAGGACAACAATGAAAGTTCCAGACACAGCTGGTTTTCCATATGTCACAACAATTGTTTCTCCAATAGGCCTTAGAAAACACAGTATTTAGCTGCTTTTTACTTATATCTCAACCTAGATACTATTCACTTAGGGACATGCTCTAAGTTTCATCTGTTGAAGATGATAATTTATTAAATAGGAAAGCATACATCCATCCACTGTAGGAAACTATACTTTTATTATTCAGATTTACACCCTAACTTCCAAATACTTTACAATTAACACTCAAACTTTGTCTCCAGTTTCTATTGTTGATTCTGCAAGGAAAACAAGTAAATTCTAATCAGGTTCATAGTAATCTGGTATGTGAAAAAACACCTCTCATCACATAGCCACAAGTTGGCACTTTTAAAAGAAATCTGTTTCAAAGAATTTTTTATTTCTGATACAGAGTTTTGCACATTTCTGTAACATACACAAAATGGATGACTGCTGTTTTATTGCATAGCCTAGTAGAAGTAGGTTGTATTTTTGCAATCAATTATATTCTCCTTGTTCTTCCTACGTTTGTGTTGTTACGTTCACAAAGGGAAAAAGATGCTGATTCTACAAACAATGCACATTGATGAAACCAAAACAAGGTGAACCATTCAGCATCTCAGTCTCGTACCACAGAAGAGATCCCTTAAAGGGACTGCAAAGTCCTTGTGATGCTCTGTCACCTTTAGTTTCACCAGTTCCTTCACATTTCCATCATGGGTGCTTAGACACAATGTTGTACAGAGGGACCTCGGTATCCAGCTGGGGTTTGGTTCCAGGACCCCTTGTGGATACCAAAATGTGGATGCTAAAGTCTTGTTATATATATTGAGATGACAGAATGGAGTCCCTTATATAAAATGGCAAAATCAAGGGGTTTTTTAACCTGTTTTTTCTTTCTTTTTGGAATCATGTGTGTGTGTAATACTATCAAGGTATAGAAGGCAGAATCCATGGATGCAGAATCCAAGGGCTGACTGTACTCATTAGTCTTAATGCTGTACAATAAGAAAGCTGGTGGTGCATTCTACAGTCTTCACTACACAATTATAGGTACATATCTTCATTTGAAAGTGTTGGGCAATCAATGGGGACCTTTTCTGAAAATACCACATTAATGGCCAATACACACTACAGAAATAATCGTATTTGAGACTGCTTTAACTGCCCTGACTCAATGCTAGGGAATTCTGGGAACTGTACATTTGTAAGACACTTGCCTTCTCTTTCAGAGAGCTATAGTGCCACAATAAACTAGAATTCCCAGGATTTCCTAGCACTGAGCTAGGGCAGTTAAAGTGATCTCAAACTGGATTATTTCTGCAGTGTGTTTTGGACCTTATTCCATGTCTCTGACACAGGGGACATGAGGTAAGTACTATACACCAGTACCTATTGAGTGAGGAAATGTTGTTAAATCAGTACATATTTTCTTAATATCCCTGGGAGTTGGAACCTGAGAGTGGAGGAGAAAATGGAAGACTTTTCTCGAGCTTACCTAGGGTATGCCTTGTTGCAGAAATTGAGTTGATGTTCCTGAGGATGGGTCGATGGATATTAGTTTATGGAATCCAGAAGAAAGGTATTTGTAAAGAATCTTAAAAGTGCCATTCATCTATTATCTAAATGTTAGGAGTATTTTGTTGGTGCAAAATGGTCTATTCATACAAAGTAAGCCATTATAAAAATACCTGTCTCCCTCTAGTTCTCTAGGCAAGGGAAGGCAGATACGTGGCCACACATGATGGTCATGTAAAAAGTTAAAAATTACTGGTTAGGAACACACAAAACGTTGGAAAATATTTTTTTAAGATGAAAATTGAATTTAAACCGGAAACATATCTATTGAATATTGTGGACCTCAAGACTGAAAACCTACATGGCAGGGGATTTATTAATTTAATTATTGCAGTGCGAATGTCTTTCGCCAAACTCTGGAAGGAAGAAAAGATCCCGGAAGTTGAAGAATGGATCAAGAAGATATACGATCTAGCCGAGATGGACAGATTGATGAGACTGCTAACTGACAGAAATTTGGAGAAGTTTTAAAAAGACTGGGAATGTCTAATAATCTACTTATCCCAAAAATGGAGACCTATAGTAATGGAAAGTTTCAAAGAATAATTGGTGCAAAGTATTGAGATTGTATAGTATAGGTAGAAGAAAATAGCAGTGTAATTTGATAAAGATCAAATAGATATTTAAATATTTAAAATAGATTTTGTAGCAAAGGATTTAGCATAGATATAAAGCAAAGGACAATATGAATAATTAATAAGAACCAAGACTCTAAGACAGGAAGTTGGATTTGTTTTTGTATATGTAAAGTGAATTAAATGTTTAGATGTAGAGCATTAGGCATTGAGCCAAGATTTGTGATTTTAGTTAAGTAATTTTTAAAGATTATATAATGGAAGTGATAATAAGTAAGAATGAGAAAGAAAAAAATTTAGAAGGTAGAGAAATTTACAGAGGGAAAGTGCAAGCAAGTAAGTAACTGGCTGTATAGATCAGCCATTAAGACCAGCCTGATGACGGAGTCGGGGTGTGGCATCCACACAATGCATGCCCCGACTCTGCCCCAGGCCGGCATAACCCCTCGTGCTGCACCACACGGCAGGCAGCATCATGGTGCTCCTCTGGTGCTGTGTCTACCAAAGGAGTGCTGAAAAGCCATGGCACCAGCAGCTACAGCTCCCTTTGTATGGCACAGAAAAGAGCATCTTTTTGTGGCTCCTTTTTGTGCCACAGAAAGGCAATATCAGGGCCGCGGCACATAGTTGCCGCAGCCCCAATTTGGCACTAAAAGGGCTGGCCTATACAGCACCTCAGTAAGTTAGAAGAAGAGAAACAACTAAGAGACCTTATAGATGATTAAGAGAAATTAGGGAAAGGAAGGTTAGAGGAAAGAGAAAGAAAACAGAGGGAAAGAAAGGAAAATAGGGAAGAAGGAAAGTGAGTCATCACTATTCAAAACATTAATCTATGTCCAAACTATGTTCTCCATATGGATAAAATAGAGTGCAGGAGAGGGTTATGGAAAAATCACTATTATTCATTGTTAACATCAGATCATTAAGACTATAGAACGCAATCAGTTAGGTCACCTAACTTCATATTGGAATATGAGTCACAGATATCTGTTTTCAACAAGGCATCTATACTGAACTTGGCAATAAACCAGTTCCTTGTTTATAAAAAAGTAAAAATAAAGAGGTTGGATTTGCTCTTTTTAAAAAAGGATATAATCCATCAGAGGGTTGTCTACACAGAAACCCTATACTCATCCTGTAGCCACACTGTAGTTTCTCAGTCCATGGTGACTATGGTAATACCACATTCACTGTGGTGAGACTGGAGCAACCCAGAAGAAAAGGATGGTCCTATGACAATTCCATGCCCTATAGTGCATATATAGTACTTCTGGTCACCTGGCTGTGTTCTTGGTGCCAATCTGGATTTCCCAAGCGAATGTGGGGTAAAAGGCCTTCTTTTTTCTCCAGATTTTCAGAGAAAAGTCCTACATTGCTTGCAAATCCTGAGAAACATCATGTACCTATGTCACAGTCACTATAGGAGGAGTACAGCAAACACTATGGAGGTACTACAGTGGGGAGTACC
The DNA here is from genome assembly GCF_019175285.1 of Sceloporus undulatus. NCBI lineage: Eukaryota > Metazoa > Chordata > Lepidosauria > Squamata > Phrynosomatidae > Sceloporus > Sceloporus undulatus. The sequence goes on along the minus strand of NC_056526.1, from coordinate 139,384,185 downwards.
CCATAAATGTAGACAAGCCCATGTTTCCTGGTTCAATCTCATATACTCCTTCTGAGGTGCCATCACTGGCTGGAGAGCTCTTGGTTTTCCAGTACAATGTTGTGCACCTGCAGAAGAAGGCATTTTTTCTGTTTCTTCTTCTTTTTTAATGAGATATATTTAATGAGATTTTTTTTTTAATGAGATATACAGTAATTTGAGAATGGGAACATTCCTCGATTTTCTAAGCAGAATCATATATTTTCCCTTTTGTCAGCTTGTCTCATTCTTTCTCAAAGGCTTCAACATTCTTGCCTTACTACTACTTGGCAGCTGGCAGTGAATTACTATCTCTGTAACAAAGTGACATGGCATGCTTGTTGCATCTGAATGGTTTCAGCCTTCTGCATTATAAAAACACTTGCTCTCAACCTGCAGAATAACATAGCCCAAGGCTAGAAAGAGCTTCAGTTCTGTGCTTGTAGGATTCTGCATCAAATTGGAAACTTGAGTTACAGCAACAGTCTCATATTTTACACATTCCTGAATCTCCCCCCCCCCCTTCACTTTTAGTACTGGTTAGCATCATTTTTATACAGCTCTGATGGATATACTACCGGTAAGTTATGGCCATTATCTCATTTACTTTCATAGCACCCCCATGAAATTGGATGCCATTATCCCTATTTTACAGATAACAAAGATGGTCTTAAGAGTAAGTGGTTACTGAGTATACCTCAGTATGGGTCACCTACCAAAAATAACTACATTCTCCCTCCTTTTCCTGCAAACCTTTAGCATGCTTTTTGTTCCAGGAGTAACAGAAAGGGGAGATATGATGCACATCATAAGACATGCAAATATATACATATTTCAGGTAGAATATGAGATGGTGGTGTCATTCAAACCCTTCAGAGTATAGCACTTAACAAAAAAAGCTGCAGTTTGTCATAATTGTTTTTAAGAAAGATTCTGTTTCTTCCTCTATATCATTACATTTTAAGGATACTGCAAAAACATCTGAACATACAAGTTCAGGCTGTCAATCCTGACACTGCTAACTAAAGATACGAAACTAAGAGCCACACTAACCATAAAACAAGCTCTGCATGTCTAAACATTTTGCAAAATAGCCAGGACTATATTGCAAGGGTGGCTCTTATCTCATGCCATTTTTAAAATTAAAACTATCTCCACAGTGTAGGAAATTGATGGAAAAAACATACTAGGGCACATTACTACTCAGCAAGGCAAGCCATTGATAAAAAGAACTGTAATAGAGAGGTTAGGGTAGGGGGCAATTTGAATAAACTGCTCATAGCATTACAGAAGGCAGTACTGATAGTGCCATGTATAATGCTAACCCATTATAACAAAAATCTAAAGCACTGCAATTCTTCAAATCCAAAGCATTACCATAAAAATTTATGATAGTTTCAAAATCGTTAATCACAAATTATACAACTGTGACAAAATTCTTAATTTATAAATACACGCTGAATCTTACACTTTATGAGGTAGCTATAATTTAGAAGGTCTCAGATTGCATGATGTGCATCATTTTACATCATTGCAGCTGATTAACATTTTAGTGTAATCATCTGTCTTGTTTTTAACTTTAAGCCACATGAAACATAAACTAAAAGAGATGTACTTTTTGCTGAGTATGTATACTAAACTGTAAATATAAATATATACTACATAAAAATACTAGAATAAGAGAATCATAGAGCAGCAAGGGACCCAAGGACCAGCTAATCCAAACCCTGCATACAGAATGCACAACTAACACACTCTTAAGAGATGGCCATCCAGCCTTTGTTTAACAACATCTAATGAAGGAGAGTCCACCACACACTAAGGCAGCCCATTGCACTGTCAAACAGCTCTTTAAGTCAGGACAGTCTTTGTAATACAGTATTCAGTTAAAATCTAAAAAATTGATAAGGATGCCCTCTATTCCATTGTCCAAGCCAATAATAAAGATGTTGAACAACACTGGGCTCAGGGGAATCTGTGAGACACTCCACTAGTCATTCTATAAAGAGGAACAATTGATGAACACTATTTGGGTTTTCATACACACCAACTTGATGGGAAAAGCAAATAATTGTCCAGAGAACTCAAAACTCTTCTACAAAACGTATCTGTGTTGCAAGTACTGCAAAGAAAAACCAAAGACCTGCCCAAGATACAAAAATCTCTGTCGATATAAGCCAAGAAGAATCTATAGAAAGATGCAAGCATTCTTAAAGACAGAATGATAATCATACTAAGTACACATAAGTGGACTTAGCCTAAAAGACACTACAGAAATACAAGACTGGAAGCAGCATACAAAACAAATAAAACAGGAGGTCAGAGTATAGAAAACAAAAAGGCAGGACAAAGCAAGGGTCATCCAAGAAAGGGTGAATGAGAACTGCATAGGAATCAACAGTCACCCACTGAACATTTTGTTCACAATTAGGAGTGGGATCAAAATTGATTCAGTACACATTTTAATATAAACTGATACAATCCACACCTTCTGAATTATATGAAATCTAGAACATAGGTGCGAAACACACCAGTATAAAAAAATCTGGCTTCTGGGCGTCTTGGGGGCGTGGTGTAGAGATTACGCATGCCCCAAGATGCGCAGAAGCTGTCTTCAAACCCAGCAGCCTCCCACATGTAGGCTAGCTTCCGGAAGCTCCAGTGGTGTGTCGTTTACATATTGCATGTCCCCGGAGTGCCTTAAAGTCAACTTCTGGCCATGGTGGCTGAGGAAAACCCAGCTTTTAGCCACCCCAAAAAGGAGCAGCCCTTTGCCACTCCTTTGTCAGGTGGCTTCAAGGCAGATTGGAACCACAGCGTATGGTTGCCACAGCCCCAATGTGCCTTCAGAAGGGGCAGCCTATAATTATATTTTTGTATTCACACTTGCATTTTGTGATGTGATTGTGATGTAATCAGAATTCTGTGATGTTATTTCACCAAACATTTGTACAGTAGAGAAAATTTAGACGGTGTTTACAGCCACATTTATCTATTAGAATTTCAAATAAACCACAATACATAAGCACCTTTTAGTACCATAAATTATGTGGGTGCTGTCTGGTAGAAGTTTCACTGTGTATCAGGGTGTAATTCAGAATTGCAGAGAAAAGAAATCAAATGTTGAAAAACACTGAGCCCAGAAATAATCCCTCACTAGTCACTCTATAAAGAGGAACAATAGGTTAGTACTATTTGGGTTACTTTCATTATTCATCAGATGAAACTGATGGTTCAGCTATAGAACCAACTTAAATGTCATTGCCCTAACTCCAAATTATCTTAGGCCTTGTTTGCATTGTAGAAATAAAGTAGTTTGACACCAGTTTAATTGCCATGGCTCAATGCTATGGAATTCTTGGGTTTGTAGTTTTGTGAGATATTTAGGCTTAGAGAGCTCTGGTGCCCCACCAAACTAGAATCCCAAAATTCCATAGCACTGTGCCATGGCAGTTAAAGTGATGTCAAACTGCATTATAGACAAGATATGTGTGTCTATCATAACTGAGAGGTTGATAGAAAATGGGCTGAGCTAAACTCCCCTGTACAACTGCCTAGTCTCTGTTTCAATTTCAGCATTTCCTCTTAAGTTCTGCTTGTAGTGAGAAACAAAACAAAAAAACAAAACAATGGTATCTGTTTCCAGGAAAGCAACTTAAGAGACTGGTTTATAACTATTGTCTCTAATTAATGCATTTAGATGGATAATATAAGAGATTTCACAACAAGTGAGACTTATTTTATAAGCTTCTATAGATAAGGGTCAAGTAGGCATGTAATGTGTTACTAATCTCTAAGCATTTTGTACTTTGATAGCATCTAAGTGATCCAGCAAAACTGGATGAGCAGAAAGTTCAGCTTGGACACTCTTTGGAACATTACATATTCCTAGAAATACAATGAGCCTGTTCTTGTTGTTTTTGGTTTTGGGCCACTAGTTTTATTCCTGTCCCCCACCATTGCCCAATTTGGCAACTAATTTCAAATTTGTAAAAAAAATGTTATAATTTATAAAATATTAGCACGTTTTAAAATTCCAGTTTGGCTGGAAAAACCTTTTACCAGGTCAATCGTTATATGTGTATTGCTACAATTCACATCCTACTATTTGTGTATTTTTTCACATAAAAATCAGTACTGGAGATTATCACAAGAGGTTATAAAATGGGAGAAAAATGAAATGCTCCAAGTGTGTAAGATTTTCACATGATGTCGCACTCATCCAGTACTTCTCCCATGAATAACCAGTAATTGGCCTATAGTGACTTTTTAATGGGGAAACCCCATGAATGGCTTGCCAATAATGACTCATTCATGGTACTGTGAATGTGCAGAAGCTAATAATGATACAATCATGCTATTGTGTAAGATCCCATAATCAGTTTTCACATGCACATAACTTCACATTGATGATCTGGGAATGGAATGTTGCAGAATGCAAAAGTACTATCATATCATTATTGGTTCATCATTATTGCATCATTGTGAAATTGTATGGAAAAATATATTCTCATAGCGCTACTATCCTGTTAATTGCCAATAATGAGATAATTCTGGAATTGATCCTAGTGTGATTATCTCCACGGTGTGGTGAAACTCTGAGATCATGATGACAGAGGGTCTCTATTTAACAAAAGCATCAGATTTGAAGTTTTGATATCCAACAATGATATTTTGATTCTAATATTCTTGTCTTGCTATGAATATTTTAAAATTTTGCCATACCTACTGTAACTTTCACAAAGCTCACAGAATGGTCACTATAAAATAGCATTGTTTGCTGTTATTCCACTTGTGCATTGGAGAAAATGTGTGCTTAAGTAGCAATTGGCATTTGTTCATAGGAGTATGTGATCAAATCCTTGTGTGTGGGTTTTTAAAAAAAAAACCAGCAAAAGAACTAAGGAAAATGATGACTCCGTTTTACAAGCATCCCAGATTCCCAGATTGCTGTGGAGAATCTTTCTCACCTTATACTAACAAGACATGTCACCTTATAACAACACTTTGCACTTTTGTTTGAGAACTTCAAAGTGCTTTAAAAATACCTGTGACTTTCTCTTTAAAATGGACCCTCAGGGAGAGAGATAGTTTGCAATCCCTACCAAGTTCTGAATGCTCAGATAAAGTGTTAAAGTTACATGCTCCAATTGTTAGCTACATGAAACTTTAAAAGTCAGGCCTAAATCACTCTGCAATAATTCTTTCTTTATATTTCCCTTTCTTTGCTATTTCTAACTTCAGCATCTCTTATACAGAAGCCAGTGACGTGACAGGGCTGGAATATTTGCTACAAAGCATACTGCAAGCAATGCCAGATATTTAATTAAGATCTCCTTTAACATTTAAGTAAATAAACTGATCTCCCCTGATAATGCTTTACTATAAACTTGCCAGAGTATGGAACATTTATGTTCCCCTGCTTAGTAGTAAAGACTCATTGCCAAACTACTGAACATACATAATCAAAATAAGTAAAATATAATGACATGACATTTAGAAATGTTTATAACTATTTTTCACATTTATTGACTCCATGTCATCAAGTAAAACTAAAGAATGTTGTACAATGGTGATAAGAAGATTATTTACTTATCTAACATATTCTATTGTGGTTGTGGTCCATTCTGTACAGGTTTGTAAAATGAGCAAACCTGTCTCAGAAATAATGCTAAAGCTCAGTGACCTAAAGCCCCCCCCCCCCCCCCCCCCAACCCTGAAAAAGTAATCTTCTGAGAATCTCTCTCTTCTTTATTTAATTAGGCTTCTTTTCCTGCCAACACTAATCTTGTACACATTTTAAAAATAATATAAACTGCAAGTATTCACTGGGAGCAGCAAAGGGCTGCTCCTTTTTGGGGTGGCTAAAAGCTGGGTTTTCCCCAGCCACCATGGCCAAAAGCCCTTCTGAAGTTTTGGGCAAACTATTTATTACTACCTATTAATACTACTACACGTAATAATTGGACTTTGGATGTAGAAATAAAACTTTGGGCTTTGTACTCTATCTTCTCAATCCCTCCTCATATACTCCAATCCTGCCCATTTTTCTCCCATGCTATTATTTTTTTTTAATTTGAACCCAATAAACTATGGTTTGTTTCTTAATCAGAACTAGAAAAATAAGTAGTTTCAAACAGGTTTCGGGGTCTAATTTGAGGGATAGCCTCCACTTACCTTATGAACTATATTTGCACAGTTTGGGGTTTATCAGACAAGGGAAATTGGAAGTATAATCCAATGGCAATCCGAACGCAATCATGGGGATTCACATTATTGCGTGATAGACTACCACAAGCAATTTTGGGAAATGGGAAGTCAGTCCGAATGCAATCATGGGGTTTCATGTTATTGCATGAGAGGTGATCACATGCAATTTCAGGCAATGGCAACCTATTTTCGGGCAATGGGAAGTCAGTTCGAACGCAATTCGAATTCACGTAAATTTGCTGAACTAGCGAATTCATGTGAATGTGTTCTGACTCCACGTTCTTTTCATGCCAAATTATGAGAAATTCCTCCCGTGTGATAAACTCTTAAGAGTACAATAGAATATGGAAGCAACAAAGGAAGCCCAATAGCTAAGTCTCAACATCATATAATGTCTAGGTTATTATGTATTATCCAGTCCCCCAAAAGCAAGCCTTCAAAATTTCTATAGAATATATATGCTAGAATGCAAAGGGCTCTTGTAGTACCTTTGAGACTAACTGAAAGAAAGAAGTGGATAGCAGGAGCTTTCATAGTCTTGAGCCTACTTCTTCAGATGCATGAGCAACCAGGGTCAAGTCTACAAAAGCTTATGCTACCAACTTCTTTCCTTCAGTTAGTCTCAAAGGTGCTACAATATACCTTTGCATACTGATTTTCCAGACTAACTTGGCTATGTCTTCAAATTATATCCTAGAATGTTTGTGTGATTGGGAGTTTGAAGATGGGGCTCATTCAGCTGCAACTGTCCCACCTAAATGTTGAAGCAGTGTAGTCCCAAGACCACACCACTCTTTTAAATATACACTTTATCTTTTAATCTTACATAATCACCCATTTCCCAGTTCATATCAGTTTTCAGTCTTCTATATTAATTCAAGGTGCTTCTGTAAACAAGTGCTAAATACAATTATTAGTCCCAACTACAGCAGATCCATTGAATCCCCACCCCTGATGTCACCTGGTGTAGGGGCAGGGCTCTGGGGGGCGCAGAGCTTCCAGAGGCTGTGTGCTCAGCCTCCCTCAGGCCACGATGTCCTTATCCAGACTAAGAGAAGGATGGGACAACATGGGATGGGGGAGCATGCTTGACCTCCCTTGGGGCCACCCCATCCTTCTCCTCATTGGGAGGAAGATGGGATAGTATGGGGGGAGTGTGTCACAGAGTAGGGGAGCATACTCAGCCTCCTTCGGAGTCACTCTGTCCCTGTCCTCATGTGGAATAGGACTGGATGGTATGAGGAGGAGGCCCCGACTGGGTGTCACCCGGTTTGGGTTGCACCCCTCACACTCCCTAGTGATGCCTCTGCATTGAATCAAACACAGTTTAGTCAACCCTTATGTAAATCATTTTTGTTCAGTATATTACAACATATTAATTTTGGTGGCTGTGGGAATGAGGCGTGCCCACAGAAGGAGCTCCGTTTTGGAGATCCTTCGCGTGCTGTGCCCAGGCTGCCCTAAGCAGCCTGGGGCAGCGCAAAGACATCACACCCACACCACGTCATTTGCACACGGTATGTCTGTGACATCATAATGGTGGCACCTATGTACACAGGGTGCCGCCATTATGCAACTGCCAGCACGTATTAGGGTTAGGGAGCATGTACATGGTGCGCGCTCCCTAACCCTAATACCAGTGCTGGCTTGCCTCCCTAACCCTAATACCGGCACTGGTAACTGAGTGGCACTGATAAACTGGCATTTATAATTCAATCCTTCCCAAATGTAAAACATGGAAACTTTACTTTCCATGGACTACATTCCCCAGTACTATGAGATACTGGGAAACACAGTACAGTAATGGAATTTTTTGAGCTCCAGATATAACCACCAAAATACAGAATTATTATAACTCACTTCCACTTTCACTTGTGGACATGCACCCACTGTAAAGCTATTTGTCATTGATTCTTTTGCCAAAATACATACCAAGCCTTTGTTTGTATATCAAGCTCCTGCCAAGGACAGTCTCGCCTTGTATTATTATTATCTCTGCCACTGTATTTATTTTTCCCTCTTTATAGGAAAAGTAGAACATGCCTCCTCATGCTGCTAAGAAAAATACAATGCTATACTTTTCCTATCTTCAATCAACACATTATACTATTTGGCCTATGAACCAAGCATTTGCCACTTGCCACCCAGGATATTGGAACACACTGTGCTAAATCTCTTAACACCAAAACAAAACTGACAAAAAGCAACCAACAAACTAAGCACTGGAATTATAAAACTGAAAGGAAATCTATAGAAAGAGTAATGTTTCCTATATTTTTCTCACTTGATAACTGGAGGTGTCAATATCTTTTCAATATCAGTGTCAACATTTTGTCACATGATCACACAAAACAGGACTGCAGACTCTTCTGTAACATTGTAGGCTCTATATTCAGTACTTTTACCTATTTGAAAAATATGCAGAGAAATGTGTAACATTAATTGGAAACTCAAAATAAATGGCCAATCTTTATACAAACCACAGAAAACCAATAGCCCAAATTGACATTTTGAGACATTTTTATCTGTACATAAAATATAGAGCTAAGTATACACACACATATTCCTTATACCTAACAAGACAGTTTTCTAAAGAGCTGATTCTTACAGTAAGACTATTAAAATCCTATATGTACTCACTAAATATAACAGGGCTTACTCCTGAGTAGAAATGGATATTCTAAAAGCATATGCACAAGAGCTTCTGCAACTACTGCTTAGAGAATACAGCACAAACTGATGAAGTATCAACTGTGGCATCTTGAAAACCAATTTACATCAGAAACTGCAATTCTGACATCTGGCTATACAAGAAGGAAACCCTGGAAACTTATAAATCACTTTAATGCAATGTAAGATCAGAAAGTAAAGGACTGTAGGGCAAGGAAAACTTAGGGAGTGGTATTGTTTTTATGTTCTTCATGTATAAATATAACTGTGGCTCTTATGTTTCATTCACAATCAAACATTTGTTTTGTCCGTATTATATTTATGCTACTGCAGTATGAGAATAGATTTTTTTTAATGGATCAGCATGAGACAGCTTCAATATAAGTCCTTCTTGGAGGGGAAAACTCAGACAGTTTGATTAGGAGATTCCTATTCAACCACACAGCCATTGGCTTGCAGGATCCCTTAAGGCACAGCTTTATCCCCCATGCTATTTAACATCTACACGAATCAATGGGGGAACTTATAGGAATTTTGAGATTGGGTATCACCGGTAACATGACGACACTCAACTTTTCCTCACTTCTTTCCATCCAATTCCAAAGCAGATGCCTCTGTTCTAAAACTTTCTGCTTTTGGTAATGACCAAAGAATTGAAATTTAATCAAGACAAAACAGAGGTGCTCCTCGTAAATTGAAAGGCAGATCAGAGAAAAAGGATTCAGCCTATAATGGATGGAGTTACATTCCCCCTAAAATCACATTTTTGCTCCTTAGGTGTGCTTCTGGACTCAAGTCTGAGGCTGGATGCCCAGATTTCAGAAATGGCCAGAAATAAATTTGCACAAACTGGTGTGCCAGCTGTGCCCATCCCTTGAGAAATTACATCTGGCTACAGTGACACACATGCCTTGATTATATTCGATTTGGATTACTACTATACACTTTACATGTGGCTGCTTTTGGAAACTGTTCAGGAACATCAGTGGGCCCAAAATGCTGCAAAATGAGAGATGTGTTGTTTTAAAAGGTTTTTATTTGTCCTTCTTCATGAGCTGATTCTTGTTTCTCTTTTTCTGTAGTCAGAGTTTTAATGCTAGAAGCTGGCTACAGAAAAAGAGAAACAGAAGAATCAGCTCACAAAGAGGGGTTTTCCCAAAACATGTTAGCAGGAGAAATAAAAGCTTTTTAAACAACAGCATGGCTTTAAAACATTTTGTTCCACAAAAACACTGGAGTACATCTCTCATTTTCCAGCATTTCATAGTATTTTCTCCCCTTTAACTCTCCAAAATGCTGGAGCCAGGTTGCTGACTGAAGCAGTTTATAGGGATCAACCCTCTTGCTGGAACAACTCCACATGGCTGCTGATCCTTTTCCAGGCAGAATGCAAAGTTTTGGTTATGCCCTGTAAAGGCAAAAAATGTATACGATCTGAAGAGAAACCTTTAAAGGCCCACATGGCTTGAGGACAGACTGTTTGAAAAACCCTATCTCCCATATGAACATGCCAAGATCTTAAGATCTTCAGGAGAAGGCTTTCACTTGGTGCTATAAGCTCACTTGGTGACGTCATGGGAAAAAGCCTTTTCAGTGGCTACTCCTACATTGTGGAACTTTCTTCCACAGGAGGTCTCGCTAGCTCCCGCCCTACAATCTTTCCTTTGACAAGTAAAGACCTTTTCATTTAAGGAGGCACTGATTTTTAATATGCTGCAGCAGATGGAGCTTTTAATGGGGAGTTGTTGTGTTTCTATTTTATTAAGTCTTGAATGTGTTTGTAAAACTCCCTTTAACTTGCACTTTTAACTTGTGTTTTTTAAATAGAAGTTTGATTGAACTGTGACTGCTGTCCAATGTGCTGAAATTATTCATGTTGTAGTAAAAGCTTCAGAATCAATGTACACTGCTCCCTCGGGTTACGAAATTAATTCGTTCCGCGGCCGCTTTCGTAACCCGAAAAGCCTTCGTAAGCCGAATTGCCATAGGCGCTAATGGGGAAAAGCCGCGTTTCATGCGAAAAAGCGCCGAAAAGCACCAAAAAAATTTTTCGTAACCCGAAAAAAACATTCGTAACCCGGAACAATTATTTCCAATGGGATTTTTTCGTATCCCGGAAATTTCGTAACCTGGGTATTTCGTATCCCGAGGTACCACTGTACACATTCTCAAATAACTGTTCAGAGAGCAGTGTCTTGATGCTTTTTGATTCACTCAAAATACTAGTTTTAATATTGTTTTTACTACTAGATTACACTCCCAGTTATCTGAACATAAATCTAAATTATACCTCAGATATTTGAACCTCACCAATCCACCAAGATGCATAAGGCAGTGTGCATGGTTCTTCTCTTCCCAGTGTTCCCTGTGATTAATGGTAAAAGGTATGTTAGACAAACTAGCCTAACCTACTGGCATCATCTCAACACTGGCATCACCTCAACTTCAGACTAGGGATTGAACTTGTCATCTATAGTCAGTTCAGTCAGGATTGTGTTTCCCTATGTTAGGTTATTGTTTTATTGAGATGTAAACAATAGATTTTCCTGTTCTTAATGAAAAAGATGGTTTCAAACATCCAGACATCATTTCAAAACTCTGTTCACTACTGTGAGAGCTTTATTGTTTTCAAGTGTGCCCACCAAATTCCAGTGCTTCTGGCATCATTCTGTCAAGGGACTATGCCTTTCTGACATTTATCAACTTCTAGGAAAAGAGAGAGAGAGAGAGAGAGACCAATGCCCCAAAGCAGCAAAAATAAAGTCAAGGAGCAATAGCCTTGCAGACAAAGCCAAACCTCAGGAAACTGAGGCACCATCACAGTAGTTGATAGGACAAGGTGTAATGGCAGGGGAAAAAAATAATTTCATCTGTGTGGGATCCTGGAAATAGTTTTCACTGCTCAGAAGTGGCAAAGGGAACTGTTTCACCAATTCACTGTGGGAAATCCAAGTGTATTTATGATTATTAGCAAATGGTGTGACTCTTATTAGCAAAATGGTGGGATGAAAATTTAATTAATTAAAATAGAAAGCACAGGAAGAGGTAGAGCTCCTGATTCATCCTTCTTTCAAACGATACTTCATTCAACCCACCATTGTTTAGTTTAGAGATAGCAGAAATGCTCCAAGATGATTTCACTGTGGAGCTCCATGGAATGAAGCTAGTAGTAGATGTGATTCTGAGCCAAGTACAGGAAAATACAGTGAATGAGGATCTATGTAAAGTGGGCATAGGGTACCCATGGCTTTTCTGATAACTTTTGCACTAAGTAGTTGTCTGCCTCATTTAGGGGTAGCTGAAATACATAAATTAATAGATGTGAACACCACTGGGAGGACAATGGGTGGTAAAAAATACTGTCCACTTCGACTAGTCACACAGTGAACTTAATTTCTATCAGTTATGATTTAGAAAGCAGTATACCAGGGTACAAGGAATATTCCCTCAAATTCTGACCTTTTTATTTTATTTAATTGTACTTCCATATATTTATTATTGGTATCACACCTAATATACAATATTTGGGTTTCTTACAACAGAAAATGTGGACCCTTGGTATCTGCTGGCGTTTGGTTCCTGGACCTCCTATGGAAACCAAAATTTGTAGATGCTCAAGTCCTATTAAATACAACAGTGTAGTAAAAATGGTGTCCCTTATACGAAATGGCAAAATCAAGGTTTGCCTTTTGGAATTTATTTATTTTTTAAAAAAAAATTTTTCAGGTCATGGATGGTTGAAGCCATGAAAAAGAAATCCGAGGGCATTGAGGGTTGGCTGTATGTTTACAGCAAAATAATATTTTATGTATTTCCAAAATAAAATCCATAAATTAAAAAACACTTGCAGAGTACCATATTCAAGAAGATTCTTTCCCACAACCATACACACCCTTTTGCACCTATTGGCACAGTAGTGGATCACAAAAGGGGATTTCCATGGAGTGAAGCTAGCAGTAGATTTGATAACATAAGGAGAGAGTGCAAAGTGAAGTGTTTCTCTCCAGGCACCACTGACAGTTTTATTTTTACAATAAAGACTTACCTTATTTTATTATTTATATTTACTTTTTGGATTTATGTCACCCAAAATGGGACACAAAGCAGCTCTATATGATGCAAGATATATCAGATATCTAAACCAGATTAAGAAAAGGAAGAGGCACTAGACATGATACTACAAACATATGCTGGCTAATGAAGCACACTACAGAATTTCCAAAGAAAATCAGCCTCTGTGTTATACATTACAAGAAAGCCTTTGGCTACATAGACCATGAAAAACTATGGTTAACTAAAAGAAATGGGAATGCAACATTTTATTATACTGATGCATAACCTATATTGTGGACAAGAAGCCCCCATCAGGGCAAAATATAGAGAAACTGAATGGTTTCCAGTTGGCAAGAGTGAGTGTATTGCCCCATCTGTTTAACATATGCAGAACAAATAATATGTACAGTGAGAATACACATGGAAGAAGGAGGTGAGAAAACTGGATGAGGAAACATAAATATTTAAAGATATACAGGTGAAACAATATTAGCAGCAGCAAAAAAACCATCAAAGACAAGGAATGACTATTGATGAAAGTTAAGGGAGAAAGAGCAAAAGCAGGGTTACAGCCAGAATGCCTAAATTTATACTATCACGAAACAATCAGCTCCATTGAGGGGAAAAAAATAATGGTTGGTAAAATGGGAAGCGGTAGGAAAAGAAGAAGAGTACATTACAAATTAAGAGGCTGTGCAGGTCACCCCTACTTCATGCTACAGCCCCGCTCGGGCCTCTCCAGGGTGCAAAAGGGACCTGCAAAAAGTGGCTCCTTTTTGCGCCCTCGAAAGGATGGGATACCTGAAGCACCATGACTTTAAGGTGCTCCTTTGGCGCTGTGTCATGGAAACACAGTGGCAGAGGAGCGCCATGATGCCATGTGCCATGTGGAGTGGCGCATGATATCACGCCGCCATGGGGATGGAGTCGGGGTGTGTGTTGTATGGACACCACACCTTGAGCCCACCACCGGGCTGGCCCTGTTTTTGCTCCCTGGAAAGGATAGCCCAGCACCGTAGCTTTAAGGCGTTCCTTTGGTGCTGTGACATGTAAATGCAGAGACAGACAAGTGTCTTGATGCTGTGCGCCATGTGGAGCAGCTCGCAGCATCACGCTGCCATGGGGGTGGGGGCGGGCATGTGTCATATGGATATCATGCTCCAACTCTGCCCCCAGGCTGGCCTTAATGGTCAATCTTTACAACCCCTACCTAAACAAAGGAAGCCATGGCCTTGAATTTACAAGGCCTGAATAGGGCTGTTAATACAACAGAATATATTGGAAATAAGGTTTATAACACGGAAACCAAAGAGAAGCTAACATTGAGGATAGGAGGTCAGCCAAGGAGCAATAAAGGCCAAAGGCTGTGCCACTACTCCCAATATAATTGTACCAAAGCCTGCAGATGGCAGCTTTCCGTCATTCCCCAGCCATATAATTGTGAAACAGGAGGATTAGAATAAGCCTTCATAAACTAGCTGTGCACTAGGTAGGCACAAATCAGCCAGTATCAGTGATGCCACCTGGACATTGCACTAGATGAAAGAGTAATATATTCAGATTAGCATACACAGTGTGCTATCATGATGTAGTGGTTTGAGCACTGGACTATGATTCTGGATACCAGGGTCTAAATCCCAGCACATCCATGGAAACCCTCTGGGGGACCTTGGGCATGTCACACTCTGAGAAAGGCAAAGGCAACCCCTTTTTATATCAATCTTGCCAAGAAAACCCTGTGATAAAGTTGCCTTAAGGTTGCCATAAGTCAGAAATGACTTGAAGGCACACAGCAACAACATACAGGTCATACAGTAAAAAGCTGAATAATTCAGCATACCCGAGTACAATTTCCCAATGTAAGACTATACTGAGGTGTCATCTGTGTGTTCCCTACCAGACAACCTCTACCACAATCTCTCCCACCATGGATCTCCCCATGCTATAGGACTGCAAACCAAGAGGTCACTTCACAAGAACTGGTACAAACAAAATAGTTCTACTCTTCTCCATGTCTGTCTAAAGCATTCCCATGATTTCAGAGTGTGTTTGTCATTTCCAAGTCTGCCAGTCCCCTCTTGTCATCCCAGAAGGAAAGCATAACCCCTAGCTTCTTTCACCACCCTCAATCCAACAACTCTTACTTGTTGTCGCACATTTATTTTAGAGCAAGCATGACATCAGGGACTGAAGGGCAGAGCTTTTCTGCTCCATGCCTAATCAGCCTCCCTGCTTTGCTCTTTGTAAGGTTCATGCAGGAGAAAGCCCACAGGAGCTGACACCATCCTCCTGCTGCTGCATTCCTCCTCTCTTAACATATACCAAGCACATTGGCTACAAAGGTCAGGTTCAGTGCAGCAATAAGTTCTCTTTTCTCCATTTGGTTGTTGTCAGAGATAAAAGGGGCACTTCACAGCCAGCCCATTTTCCCACCACACACAGCAAGAAGCAGAGAAAACTCAGCCATGGTAAATACACCTATAGTTTCTGGAACACAGGTGCACAAGAGATCAAGTAAATTCCTGCTGTATACTGTTACATTATCAAAGCACTTTAGCCCTATGATGATAGTTAAAGTGTTATTTTAAAACTGATTTGATGAAATTGAATTCTGGAATATTGTATGAGTCTGGATGTCATATGTGGGCATGAGAGGGTGAAGACACAAGGGAGGAAAAAGTAAAAGTACAGGTATCATGAAAAAAGGAAGGCCAAATGGGATCAAAACACACCAACAATGAATCTAGCCACACCGCTAAGATGCAGCTGAGAAAGAACAACCAGGTGGATTTTGGTTCCTGAGAAAAATAGCCACAATAAGCAACAGGAAAATCAGGATATTTCAGGAATGACTGGCTGCAGGGCTGGCACCTTCTATGAATATGCAGGAACTCTGGAACAAAACTGACTCAGAATTTCCAGACACTTTTGAACAGTCCAGTTTTGTTTGAAGAAAGTTTTAAAAACTATTATAAGGCAGAAACTAAGCATTCACATTTTACTGCTGAGAAGATGAATACAGCAATTCTTTTCTCTCTGACTATTTTTTTTCAAGGACAAACATGCTGAAGAAGAGAACAAGTTATCATCTTTTCTAATACTTAAAGATTAGATCTCTTCATTGGTGAAGTTGGGAGTCCTTTCGTGCAGACCATCTGAACAGAACAGAGGATCTGGAGAAGACAGTGCATAGAGTTTGGAAGCAGCACAGGGACAATTTAATTTTTCTCAGACTATTCCTCCATACAAAAAGAAAACTATCAAGCATGGCACTCCCAAAATATAGAAATAAGCAACATTTCTATCCCACTAAACAGGCTTAAAACTGTTTTAACAGAAGGAATAGCTTTGGGACAGCAGACTATGCTACCATATAATCTGCCCCGTACCCTCAGATCCTCTGGGAGGAATTTGTTGCCGTCCACAAAGACCAGATTGACGGTGCCCTCCCAGAGGACTTTTTCTGCAATCGTTCCCACTTTATGGAATGGCCTGCTGGATGAGATCCATGAAATTACCAACCTAGAGAGCTTCAAGAAAGCTGTCAAGATGGATCTCTTCTGGTAGGCCTTCCTGGAATAGATTCCGGCCATGTAACGCTCCCCCCACAGACATATATAAGCGAAGACTCTGCCCACTGTTATTTCATTATCGTATTATTGTTTTTATATTTTATCGTTTGTAATTTTAATGGATAGAATTGTTTAATCCTTTTTTAAGGGGGGGATTGAATATATTGTATTTTTCAAAGGTTGTAGGCCACTTTGATTGTGGTAACAAAAAGCAGGATATAAATTAAAGTTTTATTTTATTTATTAATTATAGTCATCTCAAGAGTTTTATTTTTCTTTGAAGAAAAGTTGTATGAGTGGACAACAGAACATGTAGAAAACTCTACAAAGCAGCAGAAGACAGACATGCAACTGCCACAAAATCAGTATCTCAAGGGGTTTTCTGATCTTTAAGAAAGAACTCTTTAACCATATGTTTACAGTATTTGCTGAATCTTCTTGAATACTCTTTTGATCGGCCCATTATGGCAGCCTGAAATATAATAACCCCTCAGGCTTCCCAAACTAAATCCACTTTATCATACCATATGAAAAACAATCTCCCACTGAATACAAGCTTTCATTGGGGGTTGTTTACATAATGACTTGAAGACAAGAACTATTTTCTGCATTCTAATACAGAGCTTGTTTTGCTTATATAAGTGAGAATTTAGTAGTTCATTCAATATATTATCATCATCATTATACTTCTCCATTTTATTGCCCCCCGTTTCTTTCTCTGAACCACTTTCAGTTTCCGTTCACTTCCAGCCAACAAAACTCCAACCTGCTACTTCACATTCAACAACGTGTTTGCAACTACCAATAAAGCAGGACCATTTCAGGGGGGAAAATACACGTTTATTGCTCGAAAAGGATAACATTAGAAAATGTTGTGGGTGAAAAGAAGTGAGTCATAATCACTGTGTTTAATTTATTAAAAATAATACCAATAAGTTGAAGAAGGCTCTCAAATCAATTGTCAGTTAAATCTACTGCTATTTTACACTACTACAAGAATTGTAAATACACGCACTGTTGATAAATGAAATCAACAGATCGAATAAGCTATGAATAAATCATAGAAAAAACGTCGCTGGGAAACATAGTAAAATGTGTCAAACATTTGCACATTCTCATTTGTTTTCTTCTCAGCCACTATAATTCACAATTGAAAATCTGTGTCTTAAAGGTTAGAGACCTTTACCAGGCAGGAGACAAGAGGACTAAGTAAGTCCTAACTTCATTTCCCAAACCCCAGAATCTCTATGCAAAAAAGGAAGAGGAAGAAGTCCCCTGCAAAAAGGTACTTTTCCTAGGTAGCCTGAGATTTCTACCACAAAACAACAACCCACTTTTAAATTCATGAGGATGTGTGCTAACTACTCAGGCGTGGATCCCAGAATTTCCTGTTCAGCTGTACTAGTTTCTTACTAATAAAACCACCCCGCCGCCACCAAAATGACAGAGAACAATGGAATGAGAGGAAAACCCATAGCTTCTACAATGGAAATGGAGGATAACCATGTGTGTCTCTGTGTGTGTTTATATATGACAGTCCACCCATATTCGATGGGCTGCTGGAACTGCTATTTTTATTGCATTGCCGTAGAGTGTGGTTGTCATTGGACACCTTTTGGCAAGCCTCCCCCAGGAAAGGCGATGCCAAAGCCTTGCCTTTGAGCAGATCCTCTGAAGGTCCAGAGGAACAATGCCCATTGTCTGCAGAGAATTTGGAGCACAGACCTTCTTCCTCCAAGACAGACACGCACCCCTCTCCCACCCAGGCCTCCCCTTGGAAAGAGACAGACTAGCTGCACCAAGCACCTAAAGGATCTCCTACATTTATTTGTGACCCAGGAAAGCCAGAGATGCAGCTTGACAACCAGCTTCAGGCAACCCCCCTTCAAGGTTGCATTTCAACTATCATGTATGCTGGTGATGGCGAGGGAGGAAAATAGATAGATAGATAGATAGATAGATAGATAGATAGATAGATAAAAAGACCATCCTCTTTTGGGATGGACTTTTTTATTGATGGTTGGGGATGGTCTTGGTTTTTTTAATCCCTTCCCCAGCCCCAGGGACGAACCAAGGCAAACCATGTCCTCACAGGGCAAAATGTAGGACCCTCCAGGGAACAAAATAATAATAATAATAATAATAATAATTATTATTATTATTATTATTATTATTATAATTTTATAATGTTATATATAATTTTATATTTTTATAATTTATAATTTAAATAATTTATATTTTAAATTTAAATTTTATAATAAAAATGATAATAATAATAATAATAATAACCACAGACCTTCCTCCAGCACACACCCCTTTCCACACAGGCGTCCCCTTTGAAAGAGGGGAACAATGAAAAAATATTATTATTGATAATTGAAAATTATTATTATTATTATTATTATTATTATATCCAGTGGTTGCTGAAGAAGATGCAAAACCTGACAGTTCTCCAGCGGTTGCTGGAGAAGATGCAAAAAATGAGTTTAATATAATAATAATAATAATAATAATTAATAAAATGGAGGCCATGAGCACAGAAAGGAGATCCAAAGACTCCTCCGTGCTTCTTAGCCAGGCTGAAAATAATAATAATAATAATAATAATAATAATAATAATAATAAATTCCTCATGGAGGACGTCATCACAGGAGTTAGGAGGGACCTCAAGGGTGATCATGTCCAAGAAAAGGACAGAACCAAAGCAAAGGACAGACCCAAGCAAAAGCTATAAGGGAAGAGGGACCCATGCTTTCCAGGGATGCTGAGAAGGCAAGGCGTTTGGGACTTTCCTCCCGGACGCGGGGATGAAATGGAGGACTGGGAGGAAGGAGGAGGGTCGGGTCCAAGACTCAGGCCCCACCAGGACCCCTCCCCCCCGATTGCAGCCCTCCCTACCTCTTACCTCGCCCTCTTTGCTCCTCTCTTTGTTCCTGCTGCTGCTGCTGGAAGTTCTCCCATTGCTGGCGGTTGTCTCCCGCGCAGGGACCACCGAGATCCTTTGGAGAGGCATTTGGAAGAGAGGGCTGGCCCTTGGCGAGGCCTGATTGGAGGAGGAGGAGGAGGAGGAGGGGGACGCCTCTTCTTCTCCTTCTTCTCTTTGCCAGCCCCTCGTCCGCTGCTCCCCCTCAGGAGGAGCCCACCTGGCAGAGGGGTAGCGCTGCCCATCCTCTGCCCGGGCCAGGCATGGTCCCCCTTCTCTCTGTCTCTCTCTCTCTCTCTCTCTCTCTCTCTCTTTCTCTGTGGTGAAAGATGGCACAGGGGTCTCCCTTCCCAATTAAAACACTCCCGCTCCCTTTATATTAATTCCCTCCCAAAAAAGACACACAAGTCAAACACACACAGAGAGAAAGGGAGGAACATAAAAATCCAAGGGGAGTTTGGCATTTGGCATTCTTTGCGCCTCAGGACTGGGGCTGCCTTTCTTTTTTCTTTCTTTTCTTTTTTCCTTGTCTTCCCCTCCTTCCTTTCCTTCAGCCTCCTCCTCCTCTCCAGAGCATTGTGGGAGACTATTCCATGCCTCTGGTTACCTAATAACTGTCATGGAAACCAAAAAGGGGGGAAAGAAGAAGAAGAAGATGAAGAAGAGAAAACAAACACAAAATAAAGCTGGCCCCTGCTTTTTTTGTTTTAAGGCAAAGCAACCCCCTCCCCCCGTTTCCCGCCCTTTCAGGGCTGCTGGGGCTCTTCTCTCTCTCTCTCAATGGCTATATAAATCAGTCTGTCTGGCTTCTCTGGGTCCCCTGTTGCTGGCCTTCTTCCTCTCAGCAGCCCAGCTCCCCAAAGGCGCCAGGACTGGGACTGGCAGGCGGCTTAAGGCGCCCTATTTGGGAGCCCAATCCCTGCTGGCCTCGCCTTCGCCAGGCGCAGAGGGCGGCCCGACTGCCTGCCTGCGCTCCCAGGCTAAGCCGCTTAGGCTCCCCGGAGATGCCCCCCCTCTCTCTCTCTTAATTTTATACACACACACACACACAAATGTGCAAAGAAGGGGTTAATTACACACACACTTAACCCTTCATTTGCATCTCTCAAGGCAAAGGGTTATTTGTGTATTTATTTTTAAAGAAACCGCACCATGACCAGATCTCCTCACCCGAAATGGAGGACCAGGCCCCTCGAAATGTAGAGCATTTGGGAGCATTTGAGGACAGGATGAAACCCTGGCACTGGCTGACCCTGGGCAAGTCACACTCTCTCAGCCTGAAGAAACCTGGCAAGAAGACCCCGCAATAGGTTCACCGCCTTAAGGTCAGAAACGACTTGAAGGCGCACAACAACAGCAACAAAGCAAAAAGCTTTAAAACACTCCTAGAAATGCTCAATGTATGCTCCTTAGTCAGCCTCAAAATGGAGGACATTTTGGAATTCCCCCTGGGTTGAAATGGAGGATATGTCCTGGAAAAGGAGGACCAAGTCTGATCACCCCACCCTCCATGTGGTTTTGCACTCAGGCAAATAGCATTTTTGTTGTTGCTGTGTACCTTCAAGTCATTTCTGAAGTATGGTGACCCTAAGGTGAACCTGTGTGTGTGTTTGTGTGTTATGTGCCTTCAAGTCATTTCTGACTTATGACAACGCTAAGGCAAACCCTATCTTGGGGTTTTCTTGGCAAGAACTGTTAAGAGAAGGTTTAGCATTGCCTTCCCCTGAGGCTGAGAGAATGTGACTTGCCACCCAGTAGGTTTCATGGCCAAGCGGGAATCAAACCCTGGTTTCCACTGGTGCAACACTCAAACACCAATATGCCAGGCTGGCTACCATGGTTTTCTTGGCAAAGTTTCTTCCGAGGGGTTTGCCATTGCCTTCCTTTGAGGCTGAGAGTGCGTGACTTGGCCAAGGCCACTCAGCCAATTTTCACATAGCCTTGACACGCTTGGAATTTCTCCAACCCATCTGGTCCTTCACCGGGGCTCACCAGGGCTTAAATTCAGACGCCAATTTAAACATAAGAGCTCAGATTTATGATGTCATTTGTCCTGAAAATATCCAGTGTCACCTTCCCCGGGTGACCAGATGTCCTCACCACAAAGGAAGACAAGGTATCACAAGATGTAGGACTCTGAAGGAAAATGTGGGACCTTACAACATAAAACAGCAGGTCTCAACCTTTGGGGGTCAAGCGACCCATTCACAGGGGTCGCCTAAGACCATCAGAAAACACATATTTACAGTGGTCTTAGGAACTGAGACACTGCAATTTTATGGTTGAGGGTCACCACAAAATGAGGAACTGTATTAAAGGGTCATGGCATTAGAAAGGTTGAGAACCACTGACATAAAAGCTAAAAGAACTCATATCAATATAAATCTATGCCTCTTTGTCATGCCCAAATGGAAGACATTTTGACATGTCCTGGAAAAGGAGGACATCTGATCACCCTGCACCTTCCAGGAGTTTGGTGTGTAGTGAGACTTGAAGCCTCAAAACCTGGGTGTAGCATGGTAAAGCCCAGAACCAGAATGTGTGGCATGCTGACAAAGAGAAAGTCCTGGAGCAAGTGCAGAGTGCATTTCTACCAACACTGAGTAGTCACAGATCATTCCTCACATACTTCAGATTACGGAACTCCAACTAGTATTACTAGTTTTAGAAGCTGCAATGAGCAAAACAGGCATGCAACTTCTCACCAGGGCTGCCTCTCATTATTTTCCTGCCCCAGGAAAACACAAAATCACTTTGCTGCCAAGTCTTGCAACACCAGAAAGCAAGAGGTCTTTCCTCAAGGGGCATCCCTTGTTGTCTCCCTCTTTCCCTCTTCCAAATAAATTAAAAGAGCACTTTCATCTCAGTCCTTTGGAGCGGTTGCTGGAGAAGATGCAAAAACGGACAGCTATGGGAAAAACCTAAAGAGGATGGGGAGATTCTGAGATGCCTCATATTCTGTTGTACCAATGGCCTGGGGCAGGGAAAATGCATGGCTCAGGGATATATCTGTCAGGCAATTTTGGACACCCATTCCAGAACATTAACATTGCTTCCAAGTGAATAATAAGGAGGAGGATATATAGTTTACTGGAGGCTGTTTATACAAAGCCTGGCTATTCTTTCATCTCATTCCTTTTTAACTAGCCATGTTCTCCGACTTGAAACATATATTATTTGTTGGAAATGGTCATTGCTTGGACCTTCAGGATAGATCTTCTCATTCGCAGCATCTGCACAACAAAACTTGCTTGTCTGCCTATGGAATTAATCCTATAAATACCAGTGATACTTGATGTTAACTCTTGTTCCTCTACTGTGAGGTAGCAAGTTGGCAGAAGTTCTTTCTGCAACTAACTTGGACTTGAATTTAGTCTATGTATTTTATCATCTAATTTGAAAGTACAGTGGACCTTTGGTATCCCCTGGGGCTTGGCTTCAGGCCCCTCTATGGATACCAAAATCCATGGATGCTCAAGTCTCATTAAATAGAGTGGCATAGTAAAATGGTATCCCTTGTATAAAACGGCAAAATCGAGGTTTGCTTTTTGGAATCTATAGGTTTTTGAATATTTTCAAGCCATGTATGGTTGAATCCATGGATAAATAATCTGTGGATATGGAGGGCCGACTGTAAACACATTGTCTTCATTTTGAGAACCATACCAGTAGTTATAAATAACTCTCAGTATCAGTCAGAGATCCCAACAGGGTTAAGCACCAATCATCAGCTTAATCCACCTATGTCTCCCTGAGTGAGGAAGAGGGAGAAGGAGCTTAAAAGGTGAGCCAGACACAAAGCCTGACTTGCATCCTTCCGCTGGACTAGGTCAGCTGTTTATTTAGGTTAGCAGGATTCAATATGCTATACTATTAACTCTCTAAGGCAATAGCCCTGTGCATGTTTATTTGTAAGACCCATTAACTTAAGTGGACTATACTTCTGAGTAAAGATGCATAGGGCAATGCTATAAGCAAAAAGCAGCAACTCTAAAGAAGCAAAAAAGAAAAAATATTCTTTTTAAACACCCATCACATAAGAAGTCATAGATTTTGGGAAAGATAGCAGTTTCACCCATTTGATTGTTAAAATATATTTGGAATAGGAATCACAGTTTTTGCTGTTAAATTGATTTCTGACAGAATCTCAGAGCAGTTACGAAAACACAAACCTTCTCAAAATCAGTGATGAAGAAAGTGCTTCTGCCTATCCTCCTGTTTATTCCTGTCTCCATATGGCCATGTCTTCTTAGGTTGCAAGCCTGTGGGAAGACTTTGTTCTTTTTTAAATTTAATCACTTTACAGGTTTCTCTGTGGTACTTTATAAATAATAAGTATTATTAAGTAATATAGTATTCTTCTTCCTTGCACTCTACTAGTAATGTGAAATAATATAGAAGTTAAACTAATATAGCCATGTCCACAATCAGCTAACATTTATTATTTATTTATTTATTTGAAAGACTGATATGCTTGTCTTTTGCCAGGATGCTTAACAAAACATTATAAACCAGTAAAATAGCAAGAAGTCCTAATAAATTAATAACAACAGCATCTAAAGCAACAAACTTTAAAATAACAAAACCAGAATTACTGTGTGTGTTGAAGTCATTTCCAATTTACGGT
Organism: Sceloporus undulatus; assembly: GCF_019175285.1. Taxonomy (NCBI): domain Eukaryota; kingdom Metazoa; phylum Chordata; class Lepidosauria; order Squamata; family Phrynosomatidae; genus Sceloporus; species Sceloporus undulatus. The sequence continues at coordinate 139,360,112 of NC_056526.1, read as the reverse complement.
GATTCTAAGCTGCCTCTTTCATGGGGGGGGGGGGGGGTTGGCAAGATTTATTCATAAGGGGTTTGTTATTGCCTTTTTCTTAGGCTGAGAGAGTGTGACTTGCCCAGGGTCATCCTATGGGTTTCTTTCGCTTAGGAGGGAGTTGAGCCCTGGTGTCCCAGAGTCCTAGTCCAACATTCCAACAATTACACCATTCTGGCTTGATGTAGTAATAAGGTTCAGGTGAATAAAAGACACATTTCTCTCATGCCTGAGACTGATGCAAAACACACTGCAGAAATAATCCAGTTTAAGACTGTTTTAACTGCCATAGCTCAGAGCTAAGTAATTGGTATCCTAGGCTAGCCAAGTTATTTTGACACAAGGAAGGGGCATCATTGGGGGGATGAGGAGGGTGCGGACGGCACTAGATGAGACACCTTAAGGGAGGTGACACCACTGCTTCCCAAACATCTGCCTTTTGGCAAAAATGAGTTGTGCCATTCACCTGTGTCCCTTTAAAATACTGGAGCTCAGTGGAAGAAATGGTGTGAATAGGATGTGGCTTAGTAGGAGGAAAAAGGAGCGGCATCAAGTTGTTGTTTTTTTAAAAAAAGAATAAAAGTTTAAATTTTAAATCTTACATTTTTAAAAAAAATTCATTTTAAATTTTCTTGAAAAACATAACATTTTACCAAATTTTCACTTTAACCACATGAAACTATGTACATGTAAATATAGGCTATGTCTATTGTGTTGTAATGTAAATGTATAATTTTAATTTTGCTAGTTGTTTATATTAACAAATATTGCTTTTATATTCAATAATATACTGTATAGGAATTATCATTTATGAGGAATATTAGTGAAGAAAACATTAGTATGGATTCTGTATGGGGTGTATGGGAGGAGGTCAGTGGGGTGTGTGTGTGTGACACAATGAGTTACTGCATGGGGTGATTCCAAACCTAGTGACACCACTGACACAAGATCTTCCAGTGAGTATGCCCTCCCCCCAACCCCTGACAGCTGTCAATTCTTGACCTAGACTGTAGGAAGGATGGAAAGCCTCCTTGGATAGAGGAAACTGTTCTCTGCAGAAAGCTCATGAATAGATAGAACAGATGATAAGAAGTAGAGGTGGCATGTTCCCCCTCCTTACAGGTTTACAATACACACATTCTGAATGCCTGAAGAGGGCTGATGTGACTTTTCACCATGAATGTCTGCGGTTGTTTTCATCTGTAGGTGCCTGTGCAATAGAATACTGCAATGTGCTATGTTAGAAATTGTCATATATTGCCACAGAGCATTAGAATCCTGAGACCGCTTGATAATTGAAACACAGAGCAGGTACTTAGATGAAATCGTTTTTTTTTTTTTTTTTTTCAGAATGTGGTAACCAATGTTTGAATGAATGTTAAAACAAACCACTAAAGTATGTGGTGACTAACTGCACAAGGACTGGGAACCATTCCACCTCCCATCCTCCCCCACAGACCACAGTGCACTGGAAGTGACATCACATCACTTATTGGCTTATTTTTCGCAAGAAAGGAATACTTATTTGGCTTATTTTTCGCAAGAAAGGAATACTTATGGGGGTTAGAGAGTTCCAAATAAGCCATTTTACTTGTGTGTGGTTTTTATCATTTACAGGCAGAAAACTATTTCTCAAATTAGGGTGAAAAATACCAGGGAACTTAGAGGCTATACATAAAGCCCTGAAGGGGTGGCATACAGCAGCCCGTTCTTCAGCCAGATCGGGACTGCAGCAACCTCATGCCACAGCCCTGATCCGGCCTCTGGAAGGCACAAAAAGCAGCTCCTTTTTGCACCCTCCAAAGGATGCTATAACTGCGGCAGCACAGCTGTATGGCATCCCTTCAGCATGGCATCATTTGGATGCAGCGCCAGAGGTGCGTCATGATGCCGTGCAACATCTGGAGTCGGGTGTGCATTAGGCCTGTCTGGATAGCCATTAGAGGTGAATAAAAAGTGTGCTTTAAATGCCCAAACAGCCCACACTATCTTTATCCTTGTGCTAAAGAAACCAAATTTTATAAGTTATCCCAGGTTATCTAAACTGCATTTATAGGCCCGATCTAAATGGGCCTTTGCACTGCCCCTATTACATGCTAGGCATTGGCCAAGGACGCAGCGTCCATTCTCGCCTCACCCCTAGCACGTGACAGGGGCATAAAAATGGCAGCGCCCTATACACATGGGCGCCGCCATTTTGATGTGACGGACGCTTAGCGTCTGCACGTCCCAGCACCTTCATAATGCTGTAAGTGCGCCATTGGCGCCTTGCGGCATCACAACTGCACCGCAAGAAGAACCCGCTTTTTGTGGGTTCTTCTTGCTCCGCGATGGAACCACACGGTTTGTCTGCTGTGGCTCCCTCGCGGAGCAAACATGGGCACCGGCAGAGCGCCCTTTTTGGGCGCTCTGTACCACACCATAGTTAACCCTCCATGCCCATGGATTCTTTATCCATGGCTAGAACATATTCAAAAATACATACGTTCCAAAAAGTAAACCTTGATTTTGCCATTTTTTATATGGGACGCCATTTTATTATGCATTGTATTCAATGGGATACAATGTTTTCCATAGGGGAGGGGGGCTTTTGTTATCCATAGGGGGGCCTTTATACAAACCACAGCGAATAACAGCAGTAGTTTTGCAGAGGGAGGACTTAAAATATTTTAAATAATGTTGGAAGGGGCATGTATCACAGGATTCTTGAGAAGGAGTGCTATCATTTCTGTGGAACTAACTGCATTTTAAAATTAATATTTCATCAGTCATTATATGAAAACAACATTTGCAATAAATTTATACTGAGGGACAACATATAACCATGTTCTATATAAACATTGGAATTCACACCATCTTTTCTTCAGTTTAACTGGTTTTTTATGAAGTAGGTATGCAAATGGCAAAACAGAGTTAGAACTGCATTGCACATAAGCAGTAGGTGTTTAAATTGGCTGCCTGCCTGCCAGGTTTTAAAAGCAGTAAGATCAAAACATTTAGCAAAAAATGTTAACACCTTTCAGATTCACTGATGAACATTTACTCTTCCAAATGATGATTGACACATGAAGATCGGGAAATGCACTAAATACAATTTCTACACTGAAATTCCTCTTTACCTGCTGTAGAGTTCTTTGTGGTAAATACCATCTGAATAGCAGTGACATGTTTATATTGCCTACTATACCATTAGCCTCAGATTAGTGTTCTGTTAGCTGACAGCAGCACATATCATGACAACAAGCGACACCAGAACTCTGAGCATTTGTTCAAAGTCTCTACTTTCTTTATATGATTTACTATATTTGTGTGTACACACATTTATGTGTATCCCAAAATCAAAAGTCCATTTAGATAGGGGGGAAATCACTGACTTTTATTACATCTTCTGTATTTTTGAAAGTACTACATCTCTAGAAGCTAAAATAATTATTTTCTCTCCTTTTAATTTCTGCTACAATAAGGTTTTCTTTTAACATTTTGCTCTATTTTTATTTTCCAGACATGGGCAACTTAGTAGAAAAAGGTTTAATAGTTAATGTTGTTACTGAGATAGATATTGAGCTCACTAACAGTTCATTCAAATGCAAAATCCTTTTCTTCTAACCTTTCTATCTGTGCTCTTTTACACATCAAAACTCATAGACCTTTATGTTCTGAAAAACTTCAGCTAGAAATGGGTTTTAGACCAACATTCTCAAGTGAATGTAGTATTTGCATTTAAGTAAATAAATTACATAATTTTGTCATATTCAATATTATAATAAATGTAGGTTATTACCCATTATGTAACCAGCTCTAGTCACATATTCCTAATCCTTTTTAGAAAATGGGAATGACAATCTTAGTGATGATGGTGCTCTGTTAAAGATATGATGTACAGGAATAGCCATTTCAGGAAATCCATTTATTGTTGACAGAAAGCCACAGGAATGTTGCCAAATGAAGAGAAACCTAGGAGAAATTAGGACCAGCTGTGATTGGGAGACATTACCAAAAAAGGAATTAAAATGAGGGATTAGATAGGTGAGATCCTAAATTAATTTATTAGTTATTCATTATTTATTTAAAACTTTTAGAGACGGTATCATCAGTCAATTAAAACAAACAAATGAATAAATAACGTTACATAGAATAAATAAGTAATTGCTGCCCAACCCCAGAAATAATGACTCAAAACACAAGATTGAGATGAAAACAGGGCCATTTATTAATTGACCTATTATTTCTTAACAGAACTGCAAATAAATCAAAGAAAAAAAAACAAGTTTGGGAGAAGCTGCAGACCACCCCTACAGCTTATTTGGACAATGACACCTGAGCCCTCAGCGATAACCCAAAACCTGGGTTACTCATTGGCCGGCCCACATCAGAACATCTAACCAGAAAGTCCCTCTCCCAATCTGTGAAGATTAAATAAGGGGTTTATCTTTCAATCCAGACCTAAGGGCAATTTCTTTCTGCCGCCCTCCAGGTCACAAGACCTAAAGAGGTGGTTCCAGAAACATCCCTTCCACTTCCACCTTTGTGTTCATTGAAATATAATTCAATTATTTATGTCAATTCAATCATTTATGCCAAACTGGTCCCTATTTTGACTCCACCCAAGCCAATTTCCCATATGCCAACAAGACACTCTATGGGGTAAGCAAAAACCCCGTGGAAAAGGCCCCTAAATGACCAAGAAACTTCACATTATCCCAGTGGCGGGTGGGTGGGTCAATTTGTAGACTGGACTGAAGTCCTTGGAGAATAGGTGATAAGTTGTCTAAGGCTCTGCCCCCAGCATGACTGCCATGGCATAATTTTAATCAGCCAATAGCTTATCTATTCCCAGGGGAGGGCAGCAAAAAGCCCATCCTCACTCCAACTCCTCCATCGTGTAGAGGGGGAATGGCCATAAACAGGACATGCTAAAACAACAATCAAAAAGTAGCCAAGAAATTATTATTATTATTATTATTATTATTATTATTATTATTATTATTAACCTTTATTTATAAAGCGCTGCAAATGTACACAGCGCTGTACATACAATCTTTTTAATTAGACGGTTCCCTGTCCTCAGGCTTACAACCTAAAAAGACATGACATAAAAGGAGAAGGGAAAGGTGGTGGGGCTAGTAGGCTAATACATATAAAGTACATAGCAATACAGGAAATGGTTCGATAAAACAGGCACCAAAAGAACATCAAATAGCAAGCGACAATTATGCAGTGCCTGGGAAAGCTTCTCTGAACAGGATGGTCTTCAACTCCGTGTTGAAGCTGGTTAAGGAAGTGATGGCCCTTGTTCGCAGGGGAAGAAGGTTCCAGGAGTGAGGGGCAGGGAGTGAAAAGGGGCGAATCCGGGATGGGGCAGAGGAAATCCTGGGCTGAGACAGCAGACCTTGACTACCAGAACGGAGGGCCCTAGTGGGAAGGTGAGGAGAAAGAAGGTCTGATAAGTAAGGAGGGGCCAGCCCATAGAGGGCTTTAAACGTCGACAACAGGAGCTTATGCTGAATGTGGAAAGGGAGTGGGAGCCAGTGAAGGGATGCCAACCCAGGAGAGATGTGGTCAGAGTGGTGGGTGGATGTAATAATGCATCCAGCTGAATGTTGGACAGAAATTAAAGGATGGAGGTGAGAAAGAGGAAGCCCAGCCAGGAGGACGTTACAGTAATCAAGTCATGAGACCACTAGGGCATGGGCCAGGATCCTGGCAGTAGAGGTGGAAAGATATGGTCAGATTTTGGCAATATTGTACAAAAGGAATCTACAAGCCTTGGCTGTGGTCTGGATCTGAGGGACACACGACAGAGAAGAGTCAAAGATAAAACGAAGACTGTGAGCTTGCTGGACTGGTTGAATAGAAATGTTCACAGAGACAGAAAAGGAGTGTTGAAGGGTGGACTTAGGAGGAAAGACAAGAAGCTCCGTCTTGGACATGTTGAGCTTCAAACGGCGATGGCGCATCCACTGCAAGACAGCTGTGAGACATGACGAAACTTGCTGTTCAAGCCTTGGAGAAAGGTCAGGGGTGGAAAGATACAGGTGGGTGTCATCGGCATACAGATGGTAGGAAAAGCCAAAAGAGCTAATGAGTTTTCTTAAGGACAGTGTGTAGAGAGAAAACAGAAGGGGACCCAGAACAGAGCCCTGGGGAACTCCAACAGATAAGGGAACAGGAGAAGAAGTCTGACCGCCTGCAACCACTGCAACCAGTCGAGAACAGAGTCTGAGAACCCAAGGTCAGAAAGTATATCAACTTAGTTAATATATAATAAATTAGTTATGCTAGTTTTTAGCATAGTTAAACAAGCTCTGAAAATCTGTACACTTTGTTGGCCCATCTCTTGGAAATATGGTGTTGTGCTGAAGATGGACACTGTATGGCTGCACTCCATCCTTCCTTGGATCAGACCCATGTGGCCAAGCCACAACCGCATGTTCTCAAGATGGCAAAAATTATTGAGGAAGAACACACTGTAGCAGTTTGCCTTTGCTCAAGCCCCTTGAGAATGGCAAAATTCTGTGTCCTTGTCTCCTATCCCTCCTGCTGACTTAATTACTTTTGTTCTTTAAGCTCAGTTTGCAATGAGAGAAGTAAGCCTATGACAAAATGGTGAAAAGTGGGAGGAGGAGAGAGAAACTGTAAAATTTTAAAAACATATGAAAAAATGGGAGTACAGAGGATTAATCAAGACTGTCCCTATGAAACTGGGACAGTTGAAATGTATGGATGTACCAGATAAATTGCTGAGACAGTATAAAAGGGCCTCTGTTGACTACCACAAGGTAAGTAGTGTGCAGGGAACAAATCCTGTTGAAATAAAGACAACTTTAATGAGAGCATGGAAAAGTTACATCTTTGGAATATACCTTCCAGCTATATCTCTGGAATATACAGTGGACCCTTGTTATACTCTGGGGTTTGGTTCCAAGATCCCCCGTGTATAACAAAATCCGTGTATGCTCAAGTCCCATTAAATATAATGACATAGCAAAATAGTGTCCCTTATAAAAAAATGGAAGATCAAGGTAAATTTATCCTTTTTTTGGAACATTTTCAAACCGTGTATGCTTGAATCCGTGTATAAAAAATCCATGTATAAGAAGGGCTGACTGTACCTCTTGGCCATGCTCACGCGATGGGCTGGGGAGAGCTATCTAGGAGTTGTAATTGAAAAATGTACATTTTCCAAGCTAAATTTAGGATTGCACTATAGCAGATATTTTCTGGCTCCCATTGGAGAAATTGGAACAATCAGAAAACTTAATGTTTTCAAATGCCAAGCACACATTGCCTGTCTTTACTTTGGCTTTGCTTCAGTAAACAATCAAATCAACAGAGAAAGGGAGGGCACATAAATGCAAAGCCAATAGGAAGAAAAACAGCTAAATAGGTATTAAGACCTGAGTGAGGGGGAAAAACCCAGACAACTGGCATGTTAAAATTCATATTGCTAAGGAAATGAATGTAGCTGTAATAATCTAAATGGCAAAAATACTGACTCACCTATTGTGGGCAATACTTATTATAGTTTGATTATTCATTAGAGCTCTATTTTTGTCCAGAGACATAAACAGACAAAAAAAAAAAAACATGTTCAAGGGCAGGTTGTCAAACACAGCAGACCCATTTTACTATTATCTGTGAGGAAAGACAAATTAAATAACCGTTTCACTTGATAAGATCCGAATACAGTGGCCCTTCCGTTTTTGTGGACTTCAGATCTGCAACCCTCGCATCCTCATGAGGAGCAAATTGGGGTGCGTACCCATGGCCGCTTGTGGGCACAGGCCTCCATTCAAGTCTATGGGGCTTGAATATCTGCGAGTTTCCATTTTCACAGGGGGATCCGGAATGGATCCCCCATGAATACAGAGGGCTGACTATAGTCCTAGCAGTGTTACATTGTTAAACTGTTCCTGGCAAGTAACATCAGAATTAGGATTTTTGAAGCAATATAATCTGCAGAGATCCTTTGCAGTGGGGGGAAAGAGAGGGGCATAACCCAAATTACTTTACCTGCTGTGTAAAATGACACCAAGTAAATAGCTTTAAGTTTGCACTAAAAGAATTTTTGGGTCAGGGTCATTTCCAACCTCCTTTTACAAAGCTTCCATCTCTGTTCTCCCTAAGCCATGGTCTGGAAACCATACCCTGTGAGGAAAGACTTAGGGATCTGGGGATGTTTAGCGTGGAGAAGAGAAGGTTAAGAGGTGGTATGATAGCTCTGTTTAAATATTTGAAGGGATGTCATATTAAGGAAGGAACAAGCTTGGTTTTTGCTGCTCAGAAAACAGGACCCAGAACAATGGATGCAAGCTCCAGGAAAAGAGATTCTACCTCAACATTAGGAAGAACTTCCTGATAGTAAGAGCATTGTGACAGTGGAACACACTCCCTCACAGTGTAGTGGAGTGTCCCTCCTTGGAAGTCTTTAAACAGAGGCTGGATGGCAATCTGTCGGGTATGCTTTTATTGAGAGTTCCTGCATGGTCTCTTCCAACTTCAGTGGGAGGTCCCCATTTGTGGAATGCTCTCCTGGTATTCACTTTGTTATTCTTTTCAGTACCCAGCAATAGTATTTTTGACTGCATCTGCATTGCAGAAATAATCTGCTTTGACACCACTTTTATTGTCACGGCTCAGTACTATGGAATTCTGGGAATGTTAGTTTGTTATGGCACCAGAATTATTATCAAACCAGATTATTTATGAAGGATGGATACAACCTTTATTCTCACTGATCATTCCATTCTCTTTACATTTCTGTTACTGTGTTATATTTCATCTTTGGGATATTTTTATATCTTCTTACTTTGACGCCTGTTATGTTAGGCCCAGTAAAGACAGGCCAAAAGTGGTGTGGTAGAGCCGATACTAGGGTTTGGGAGTGTGCGGCAACCACACACTCCCAAACCCTGGTATGCATGGGCACCACCATTTTGGCATGCGCACATTTAGACAGCACACATACCAATGACATGTCTTGTGTGACGCGTCCAAACAGCCTGGTTAGTCTCTTCTAGTTCTAACTGATTGCTGTTTTACTTGCTGCTTCTAAGTGTCTAAGTGCATGCTTTTGGGCTTTATTTGTTAATATAGTACATTGCCCTCAGTTCTTTGCTGTAAATATTATAAAACCCACTAGTGGAATAACACCATTGTTTATACATTCTCCATTAGCAGTATATTAAATACAAACCCCTATAAGGTCATGTGTGGCTATGATAATTGAAATCCTTTCATTTTCATTTGAAAATCCTTTACACAAAGAAGCTATATCAGATCTCAGCTATCCAACCAACTCACTTGGGCTGCATCTACATTGCAGAATTAATGAATTTTGACACCCCATTAACTGCCATAGCTGAGTGCTTTGGAATTCTGGGATATGAAGTTTGTGAGATATTTAACCATCTCTGTCAGAGAGTTCTGGTGCCACAGCAAAATACAAATCCCAGGATCCCATAGGGCTGAGCCATGACAATTAAAGTGGTGGAATTAATTCTGCCCTGTGGAAGCAGCCCAGATAACATCTTGGTCACAGAGTGGTAAAATACTTTTGCATCTATGAGGCCCTCTGGTGGCTCATTTGTATCAAAATAATATCAGTTTAGTATTGTTTTATACATGAGGTAGACATTCTTTATTTATACACTTATGGCTTTTACAGATCATTGATCCCACATTATGACTTTTCCATGAAACTTTCAACTGGTCTTTGGGGACAATAAAACCTATGAGAAAAGTGTACTCATTCTCTAGATCCATTGTTCTTGTGTACAGAATCAGGCTATCATATACATCAATTAATACAAGACTTACGGACAAACACTTCATGGAAACTGTTTGATTTCTATAAAGATTAAGGAAGTGGAATTTAATTCATGCATTTCTACCTCCAGGAAACCTTCCTTTAAAAAAACATTAAGGACGTTCCAGTACAGTAAATGAATTAGAATTTAGATGTGCATAAGAAAAGCTGAAGAACTTGAGTTAAAGTGCAATCCTATCCATGTGTTGTCAAGCACCCCATTAGTCAATAGGTAAGTGTAGATAAAATTGCATTCTGTAGCTCATTGCAATAAAAGAAATCTGATGCTATCTTGTATATGGTATAGTTCAACTCTTATTTTACTGCGCAAATCATGATGAACCAAAAAGAACAAAAAGCTTAATATGCTTAATAGTTAACCTTCCAGACAATACCTTTTACACAACGAAGCACACCAAAGCCTTACAACAACATGGATTACTCCTACAGAATGACCCAAGTTCACAAGTTAATACTAAGAAGAATTGCTGAGAAGTCATTGGCGCGTTACAGACCGCCTGTTTGGGGCAGCCTGTAACCGGCCCTTTCCCCGCCGGATCGGGGCCTCAGCTGCCAGAACAGCAGCCTCTGAGGCCCCGATCCGCCACTTTCCAGGCTGCGGGGAAGCAGCAAAAGGCCGCTTCCCTGTGGCCTGGAAAGAGGTGTCCTTGGGGCTTCAAGCCCCAAGGACACCCCAACGGTGGCGGGGACTCTCAGAAAGGGGCTGCTCGGCCCCTTTCTGATTTGCGTTGCAGTGCAGCCTTCACACGGCTGCGCCAGCGATGCAAACCAGGAAGGAGCTCCGTTTTGGAGCTCCTTCCTGTGCCTTTGCGCGGCGCGACATCACGTCCGCGCCACCCTATTTAGAGGCGGCATGTCCGTGACGTCATCATTGCGGCCCCTATGTGGAAGGGGCGCCGCCATTTTATAATAAATAATAAAATAATAAAATATTTATTTATAGCCCGCCTTTCCGTAGATCAAGGCGGGTTACAACAATAACAGTTACAGAGTAAAAACACAATACACAGTAACAGCAATTATACATTAAAATCACAATAGGGTTAGGGGTGTCCGGAAGTGACGCCCCTTTTTAACCCTAGTACGGACTGAGTGCGTAGTTTAAGGCCCATCTGTAACAGGCCATTATTACTGTTTGTTAGAAGCATTTTTCTTGTATGCTGTCCAGTCACTTTCACTTGGTTATCTGTCCCAGTGTGTGTAGCTAGCAAACCAGGAAAACTCTGTAAGTACTTACCTTAGTGTTGTGTGGAAGGAAGAAGTTTAGGATTTTTTTTTTTTAAAAAAAAGAGAGACTGTTGCAGCCCTCCAAATCCTGTTTGGCTACCACTCCCAGCATCCCTGGCTAGCAGTACCAATGGGAAGGAATACTGGAAGATGCAGTCTAAAATCTGAAGGGCTATACAACCCTCACCCTTGCTATACCGACTCCCATAGAAGCTGGCTCAGAGGCATATACGACATACACAGTAGTTATAGCAAAAAAGAAAAGGCAGAAGTATTAATAGTATCCCATATGACCTGGTTGAGATGTCTTCATCACCTGACCTGAAGATGTAAGGCCCTACCTCTTTCATTTCACTAAGTATTGAAGGAAGAAAAAAAAATAGAATTTCAGACACTGTCCTGCAACAATAAAAAAGTAATGAAACAATTTGATACCCTGTGCCTATAATTATGTAATAAACAACAATAAACAAATAAAAACTCATCCCCCTTTTGATCTTCTCAAACTTCGAATGGATGGCTTACCAGGACCAAGATGTTCAGGGTTCTAAATTCTTTTAAAATTTAGATAAATATTTGAGGGGGGGAACCTTAACTGTAAAACAACCACTGAAGACAAAAACATTATTAAGTGTATGCTTAGTGTACCTTTTCTCTTATATACTGAAATAGCCATATAGGAGGAATTACAAATCAATGTGTATATCAGCATGCCCCCCCCAGCTCAAATCTGAGCAATCACTTTCTTTTTCTGATCTTCTTGCAGTGTATCAAGTGGCTGCAGAACTTTACAAAGCAGAGCATAGAACTGAACTCCACTGATAATTTTCCTATGGAATTAATTTTGGAAATTATAATCTGTTTGTCTTTCCTCAGAAGGCCTGATATTTCAACCACATATCCACAAACCTAATGGCATTCTTACCTCCATATGGCTTGTTACCCTTCTCCCTGAATCTCTTGTTGCTCTCTGCTATGCTAAATTTTACTTTTAATCATAAACCCTAGTACAGGAATCAGCAGACAGCCTTGTGCCCTCCAGCTGTTTTGGAATTCCCATATGCCCCATTCAGTAAAACCAATAGCTGGGGATTGTGGGAGCTGTAGTATAAAACATCTGATCTGAAGGAAAGCAGGTTGTTGAGGCCAGCTGTAGTGCCTTTTCCAGGCTATCCTATTGACAATATCAAGAAAAGAAAACAGCACTTTTTCTATCTACTGCAAGCCAAAAACCTGTATATTGAAATTTTAAGCTATATGAATTTGGTTACAGAGCCAGAACACACTGCAGAAATAATCTAGGTTGAGATGGCTTTAACTGCCCTTGCTCAATGTTAGTGAATTCTGGGTATTGTAGTTTTGTGATACATTTAGCCTCCTCTATCAAAGAGCTCTGGTGCCACAACAAACGACAATTCCTAGGCTTCCCTAGCACTGAGCCAGGGCAGTTAAAGCAGTTTCACACTGGATTATTTCTGTAATGTGTTTTGGACCACAGACTTGTCCAAGTATCGCATAACAAAATGCCACAGAGAAAGACAACAATGTGACATCGCTTTGTGCCAACCAAAAAAAGCAATCACTTTTTGAGACATTCACTATGCTGGTGATCTTCAAAATCACTGCCAAAAAAAGTCCTGCTGAGAAGCACAACACAAACTGAGACCTAGACCAGTGGTCCCCAAAGTGGGTGATAGTGCCCCCCTGGGGGAGTTGGAAAGCTCAAGGGGGTGCTGTGGGAAAGAAGAGCAGCAGGGGGCACTGAGGGGAGGAAGGGGGTGGCAAGTAGGGTTGTCATTGCTGCTGTAGTTTTGTGAGCTATGTAGCCTCACTAAGGGAGCTCTGGTGTGACAACAAGCTTCAGACCCCAGAATTACATAGAACTGAACCATGGGAGTTAAAGCAATGTCATACTGCATTAATTCTGCAGTGCAGATTCAACCATAAATGATGTTAGTCTGGAATATCAGTATGCTAAAGGATCTTGTAGCACCTTTGAGATTATGTGAAAAAAAGTTGTAGCATAAACTTTCACAGACTTACACTCGAGGTTTTGTGGAAAAGAATTATGACAACCCTAGTTGCAAGAAACTTCTTTTGTACACCATTCTGGGACAGGACAGAGGCAGGCAGAATGGAGAGCTGCATGGGAAACAAGCTGTGTTTGTTCAAGCTGAAAGGCAAGAGACCTAGCATGGCTCCTCCAGCTTTGCCTCACCTTGGAACAGAGCAGGACACTCTCCTTCTACTTTCCTTCCTATCTCACTACCCTCTATAGGCACCACAATACTTGTTATGCCCACCTTTTCCCAGAAACTGCTCAGCTTCCCCCTGCAAGAAGCCTAAGGAAGAAGGCTTCTTTAGGTAAGAAAGACACTGGAGTTTATCAGACAAGGGGAATTGGAAGTATAATCCAGGGTCATCCAGAACGGAATCATGTGTATTAACGTTATTATGCGAAAGCACACGAAACACTAATACTGGTAGACCGAACGCAATCACGCGTAAATCCGCAGTTGGGTTAGCGAACTTGGAAATCCTGTTCCTGGGCAACTTCGCACTCAGTGTGCTGTTGCTTGGTTTGATGTGCATGCCCTCTCTGGCCCTATTTCCTCGGCCCCCCCCCCAGTCTGGAAGGGGGGGGTCCCTGCAATTCCCTGTCATTTTCCCTTCAGCACTGCGGAGGAGGGAGACCTGAACCTGGGAGGAACTGGATAAACTTAAAACCTATCTACATATATACACTGCAAAAGTGTGTATGTCATGTTTGTGTGTGTGTATGTCTGTGTACGTATGTACACACACACACACACGTGTGTGTGTGTGTGTATACAGTATATATATATATATATGAAGTGTATTTATACACACAGCAGAAGTATGTATGTGTTTGTGTGTGTGTGTGTGTGTGTGTGTGTGTATCCACATGCACACACACACATTAAAGTGCCAATCACAGAGGCATCCCTCTCTTGGAAAAGCCAAGGGCTGTTTCTTTCCTCCTCCTCGTCCTCCGTCCAGCTGTAAGGCTTTCTAGCAGCATTGGCATCAAAGGAGGATGGATGGACACTGGGAAAGAGTCTGAAGCAATGGACATTTTAAAAAGTGACTATATGCCCGTTTAATGTGAATAGAGCATGTTCTTTCTATTCTCCCCCCTCCCTTCAACCTCTTTTTTAAATTGTGGGGTTCCTTGGATTCTCTTTCTCACTCGTCTACAACTGCTATGCTCCATTAATCTTTCAGTTGAGGGACATGATATGCATACATGAGCAGATGAGTATTTACCAGTATATATGTATATCTATGTGTGTGTGTGTGTAAATATGTGTTTGTAGGTCCAGCACCCAAAAGTTGAATATATATATTTACACGTATGCATATAGGTACATACTGTATGTGTGCTCATTCGACAGCTGTGCCCACACAAACATACCATACTTGTGTTTTTCCGTTGTTCCTTGGTGTACATCTCTGCCACCAAGGGCGAGCAGACATGACAACAGTGAGTGTGCATTCACTTCTGCATATATGTAACAGCTGAATGAAGTGGTTATTGTTGTGTGCCTTCAAGTTGTTTCTGACTTACATGAAAGATTACTGGCCTGGAGTTTTTTGATCAAGATTTGTCCAGAGGTGATTTGGCTTTCCCTTCTTCTGAGGCTGAAAGTGTGTGACCTGTCCAAGGTCATCCAGTGGGTTTCCATGGCCAAATGGAGATTCAAATCCTGGTTTCCAGGAACTCAAACTACTACATCATGCTGGTTCTCTTGTTTTATATCATGTATATAATTTGGAATAACACACCATGCCTGTAGCAACATGTACACTTACTGATTCTTGATAAAGCTTTCTCTTTTTGTTATGTCTACCACAACCCCACAACCAAGAAACACAACACTGCACAGGTTTGAGTATAATGTATTTACAATTTGCAGTGCGGTGGATTAACAAAAAATAAAATTAAAAAAATACACCCATTAGCTGTTCCTGCACAGCTAATGGGGGCCCCCCACAGACACACGGACACACACGTCAACCCACACCAGCACACCCCAATGCATGCACACCCAATGGGGGGGAATGGGGGGGGGAAGTGCTGGATCCACATAGTTTGCTGCTCCATAACGTGAAAACCAAAGCAAACCAAGCATGTACGTGAAGCACGCAATCATGGGCAGGAAACAGGAAGCCATCCCCTCTTCACCCCGGAAGTGCAAAAGGTCACGATCCGACTGGAGTCTCACTGAGCACACGCCAGAGTGCTAATACGCAATTAAGAACCCACCAATGTGGTGGCTTACTTCGCACTGAATCTGGTTCGCGTTCGGGGAGATCATTACAGTGAATTAAAGGTTTGATGGGTTATCACGTTATTGCGCGAAAATGCGTATTGACTTCGCTATCTTCTCTTTCAAAATTGAGAGCTTCCCACCCCATTTGATAAACTCCACTGGCTGGTTGCAAGCCAAAATGGAGGAGCGGCAGGCATGTACTTTTTTTCCCCTTTTGCCTTAGCTGGCTAGCTATCTCAATCCAGCTAGCCAAAGCAGAAGGGAAGGGAAGGGAAGGGAAGGGGACATGTGTGCAATCTTCTTTCTTTTTTGCCTTGGCTAGCTAGCTCAAGCCAGCTAGCCAGGGTGGAAGGAAGGGAAGGGAAAGGAAAGGAAGGGGGCAGGCTTCCTCTGTTCCCCCTTGTGTTGGATACTGTCAATGTTCTGGTGACTCCTGGGGTCTCCTGTCCCTTTCCCCCTTTTATTCCCCTCTCCCTTCTTTTGCCAGGAGAAACCTGGAGGAGGTGAAGGAAGAGGGCATGTGCAGAGACATTTCTTGGCATGGGCTACCCAGGTAGCCATGCAGCCCTTCCTTCTCCAGGTGGAAATCCTGCTGAGCTTGCCTCTTTTGGACAACATTGTTCCTTCCATAGAGGGGCCTCCCTCTTTCACTTTCCCAATCTTTCTTCCCCCAAATACAAACTTATGACTCCAGGTTCTCTTTGGAACTTGGCCTCGCTATTGTTGTTGTGTGCCTTCAAGTTGCTTTGACTCATGATGACCCTAAGGAGAACCCATCATTGAGTTTTCTTGAAAAAGTTTCTTCAGAGAGGTTTTGCCATTGCCTTCCCCTGTGGCTGCGAGAGTGTGATTTGCCCAGGTCACCCAGTGGGCTTACATGGCAAGCAGGATTTCATTTCATTCCAAAATTACTCCAAACCTGCCACTTCCCTTGCTTAGGATGCTTTCTCTCTTCTCCTGCCTTCCACAGTAGAACAATGGACCTAATACAAGAAATATGTATGAGGGTGCGTTAGGGTTGTCTCTCAAGAATAAAGGGGGCAGTGGCCTGAAAAAGTTTGGGGATCACTGCTCCAAACCAAGGAATTTCATTGTGGTTATGATGAAGAAGCATGATTTTTGCTACCTCCTTCCTCACAGTCCAATTAGTTGTTAAGATCAGAGTTTGCTATAAATATGTCTTGCAGCTGCCTTATAGGTCCCTTGTTCCAATAAGGCATTTGCTGGTGCTGTTTGCTTGAAAGGGGAAATTTTAATTCCTCCCTTATCTGACATTGGACTCCTTCCCTGGGACAGAACTCCTGAGCTAAATTAGTACTGCTGAGAATTACTGTCCTTTAGACTAAATACATTAAATGCCCAGTTCAGTCTGCACTATGGTTATCCTGTTAGGCAAGTTAGCTTGATTTGTGTTTCAGGTAAATTGGTGGAAAGTGTTACATAGGGGAAAATTGTCAAGCATATAAAAAGGACAGCCCTGCTGAATTAGAATCAACTTGGTTTCTGTAAAGGTAAGTTCTTTTTCAGTAACATTTTAAAGATTTTGGAATTGTCAATAAACAGATGGAAAAGAATAATCTGGTAGACCTTGTTTTACTTCCAAAAGGCTTTTATTATAGTCTCGTACCACAAAGACTCATGTATCCAATGCAGATTAAAGAACAGTGACTTCTCAGTGGGCTTCCTGAAAGATTTGTATTGGGATTGGAACTTTCTCATTTGTTCATAACCAGCCATTAGTTAGGAATAAAAGGCCATCTATCTTAGAAGCTAAATGGGCTCAGTCTTGCCTACTACTCAGATGAGAGGCCACTAAAAATACCAGGTTCTGCAGGTTATATTTCAGAATGAAGGAACTGGCAAAACTGCCTCTGAGTATTCTTTGCCTAAGAGAACCCCATGAAATCCATGGGATCAACATAAGTCAACAGGCAAACTCAAATCACATATATACACATACACACAGGAATGAGGTGGCCAAGTTTGGATAAGTACTAAATTATAAGGATTGCCTCATAATTAAACATCTGAAAGATTTTCTAGAGACTTGAAAAATAATATCAAAAATGCAAATGAGATTCAATTTGAGAAAATGTAAAGTGATGCTTGTTGGAACAAAAACACAAATAAAAGACTGTTCACCTTCACATATACACTGCTGGGATTGAAGCTGGCAGTGAGTGACCAAGAAAGGGATCTTGAGGTTTGTGGTAAACAGCTTGATGAAAATGTCAAACCAGTGTGCAGCTGCTGTAAATAGAATTGAAAATAAACCTGCCAATATCATATTGCCCTTATATAAACCCATGGTTGAATCACATCTGCAATAGGTCAAAACACCTGAAAAAGGACAATGTAGATTTGGACAAGAAACAAAAGAGAGCAGCCAAAATGATCAACAAACTGGAGCAGTTCTGTGCAAGAAAAGGTTATAATATTTGGACCTGTTTAACTTAGTGTTTTTTAAAAAATAAAACAGATAAAAGAGAGGCATGACAAAGATGTATAGAATTATCCATGAAGTATAGAAAGTAGAACCAAAATACCCTTTCTCCTTTTCTTGTAATATTAGAACACAGGGCTGCTCACTAAAGCTAAATGTTCAGAGAGTCAGGTCAGATAAATGGAAGAACTTCCTCATACAACATATAGTGCAATGGCTGCTAACTTAGAAGGTATTCAAGGACTGGATTGGATACATTCATGAAGAATGCACCCTTCTCCTCTTCAGATCATTGCTTTCCACATGAGGAAAGTGACAGTAGAAGCTATCCAATAATAATAATAATAATAATAATAATAAGAAGAAGAAGAAGAAGAAGAAGAAGAAGAAGAGCATCTGCAACCATGCACATGCCCAGCCAGAGGTCCTCTAATTCATTCAGTCAATCAATCAGTTTGAAAGTTAAACCAAGTTAATATAAGCCCTGCTAAGCCCTGGTGGGCCCAGCTACTGTCCCTTGGCTTGTTTCCTGCTGCTCTTACCACTTGACAGTTTCTGGGTGGTTATTTATGTGCCTTTTGGTCTGTAGAGCCCTGGACTTTGGCTCCCATTCCAGCCTTAGCTATCTCACTGTCTGACTTTCTCTAAATTAAGTTTACCAATTTCTTCAAAGTGCTTCTTTGCATTCTCACACTATTTGGAAGGTGTTATTTTTCCATAGTCTGCTAAGTATTACATTAAAAAAGCAAAACAAAACAAAAAAACAGGGAGAGATTTCCAATGATCCATTTCAACCAATCATCCTAGACCTTTATCAAGACATCATCCTAAGAAAGGAGGGTGCCCTAGCACCTATGGCAATGTGTAAAAACAGGAATGTGGAGCATGTGGCTTTCCAGATTTTCCTGGACCTACTACTTACTTCATTCCTGAATTCACTTCCTTCCTGAATACTGGCTCTGTTGGCTGGGGCTGATGAGAGGTAGAAATCAACATCTGGAGGGTCATGAATTTCATAACCATGGGTACTTAGTACTTTCACAAATCTCTGCTTTGTTTAGGCAGTGGTAACAAATTAAGGAATAAAGCATTATGAGTTACGTTTCAATGTGGAGATTTTCATTCATTTCCTTTATTTGATGCTACTTTACACGTATTTAAAAGTTAGTTTTATTGAGAGAATTCTCAAGAAACATTCCTCTTCATGTACCATTTATAGCTTGACATGAATTTGCTCCAAAAACTTTTCCTTGAAATACTTGTTTGTGAATGTTAATGCTAAACATTTCTTGCTGTTTCCTGAACAGCTGGATATTCTTTGACTATTTCATGTGTTGCACACATAATTTATTTTATTTCAGTGTTTCATGACTGGCAGCTAATATGAGCTAGTTTTTGATATTTGACATTATTGAGAGCCAATATACCTAAAAGCTGATTTTCAAACTACAGTAGCATTTCCAGCTTAGCTTGTCTGTTAGAGAACCCCTGAATGTTACAGCGGACTCTGCAGCATGTTTTTTTTTGGGGGGGGGAGGGAGAACCAAAGGAGGAAAGGTGGCAATTCAGAGAGAAAGGAGCAGGAAACTCATTGTGCACAAAACAGTGTTTATTTTTACAGAGGTAAGTCCAATGTTAGTTCTACTCCAAGAAGGCCTACTGAAATGAATGGAACCTTTTACTTGCAAATACATTCATTGGTTTCATTAGCTAGACTCTATATAGGACTAACACTGGATTTAACTCCAAATGTTTCAGATAAAATCTTCTGCAAGGCAATCTCTCTCTCTCTCTCTCTCTCTCTCTCTCTCTCACACACACACACACACTATACTTCTGCATGTATAGCTATATAGATACTGTAACTTTACAAATATACATACATACTTAAGAGCTACAATACATGCATAAGCATTTCACAAGGAACCACATAATGTTTCTTTGTAGCTTCATGGCACAGAAACATCAAAGCAAGTTGCACTTACCTGCTATTATTGATTTTCTCTGTGAGAAAGTGCTGATAAATATCCAAACAACCTGGGTTTCCACCATTTGAAAGCCAAAGGCATATCATATTTCACAACTGGCATGACATAATGCTTGTGATATGACAGGATCAGCTGGGGTGCATCCACCCAGTTTGTTGAGGTAGCTAGAATCTCTACAAGAGAGTTCTATTCCACCCTGAACTATAGCACTAGAGCTCTCCAGCAGAGAATTCTAAATACATAACCAACCACAAATCCCAGGATTCCATATGATGGAACCATGGTAGTTAATGTGGTATCAAAGTATACAACTATATAGTGTGAATATACTCCTGGTTGACATATAATGATGTTTTAAATCTCAGAATGTATGATAATGATCAATAGTTCAAGGTTTAGGGGGTTTCTTATTTGAAGTGACAAGACTGAAACTATCCAGAAGTGCCCAGTTTCAGTCCTTTAAATCTGTCCAATCAACAAGCCCAAAGTACAATCCAAAGTGTGTCTGTTCTGATGAAAACCGCACTAAGTTCAGTGAGAATTAGTGCAAATTAGTGTTTATACCAACCACGATATTGTTTGACTCCAGATCCCATCAGCCCATAATAGCCATTATATGTAGCCAATGGTAAGAAATTAGAGTAGTTCATCAACATCTGCAAGACCACAGGCTTCCCCATCCCTGATTAATAGGATTGCTGAATGCAACTTACCAATTTTGAGGCATGTGCATTTAATATTTTCATGGTGAGTATAACCATATTTCTTATGATTCTCTAGATTTGTTTCAGTTCTAATCTTCTGTGATTCTTTTTTGTAAAAAAAACCCTCAACTTTTTTTGCTGACATTTTTATCATTCCATGTACTTCTTTCAAAGACCTGAGCTGAATTCCCCCCTGTAGTCTGCTTCAGTAGTTCTGAGACTTAAAAGTTCTAGATTTGTAGGGGTTGAAAAGTATATGATCCATTAAATTGTCAAAGGAAATCTGTTTTCATGCTCTTTAGACATCTGCCTTTTCTAATAAATGTACTGATTTAGAAGCCCAGTATTCTATAGGATGTTGCCATGACAATTAAAGTGACATCATAGTGCTATAATTTTGTAATGTGAAAGGACCCTGAGATTAACTAATATTCTCATGGTGTCTTATGTGGGCAACAACAACAACAACAACAGCAATAACAACAATAATAATAATAACAATTTTTATTTATATTTCACACCTCTCCCTATGGATCGAGGCAGGATTACATCAATAAAAATACATTATCATATAAAAATACAGTCAGTAAAATAATAACATTGCTATTAATTTGATAAAATAAATAAATTATCATCCAAAATTCATACACTCATATTCAGAAGTGGAGTCTTTTCTTAATGTCTCTTTAAAAGGTCAGGTGGATAGGCCCGCCGGAAGAGATCCATCTTAAGTGCTTTCTTAAAGGCATCTAAGGTGGTAATAAGGTGGATCACCACCCCCTCCCCCCATAGGCTGTTCCTTAATATGGGGGCCAAGCTAGTAAACACTCTATAGGAAATCGTTATTAACCTGGTCTTAGCATATTCCAATAGTTGCTTCCCAGATGTTCTGAGAGTGCAGCGGATTGTGTAGGGAGAGGCGTTCCTTCAAGTAACTTGGGCCCAAGCCATGTAGGACTTTAAAGGTAATAACCAACATTTTGTACTGCACCCGGAAGCTAATTGACAGCCAGTGAAGAAAGCTCAATAAAGGTTTTATATGGTCTGATCTAGATGTTCCAGTGACCAGTCTGGTTGCCACATTTTGAACCAATTGAAGCTTCCGAACCTGGTACAGGTAGCCCCAAGTAGAGCGCATTGCAGAAATCTAGATGAGAGATTACCACTGCGTGCACCACTGTTTCAAGGTCCTTTTTGTCCAGTTGGCATATCTACCTGGCCATCACATCCACTTGAGATGATAACTGTAGAGATGGATCCATGAATACTACCAAACTGCGAACTTCATCCTTTAGGGAAAGTGTAACCCCATCCAGGACTTGTTGACAAATCTCCATCCCTGGCCTTGGAGAACCTATCGCGAGTACCCCCATTTTCTCTGGATTCAGCTTGAGTTTGTTTTCCCTCATCCAGTCCATTACTGACCCAAGCCAGGCATCCAGAGGAGAAATGCTATCTTTAGTCACTGCAACAGTCAGAGACATAGAGAAATAGATTTGGGTGTCATCAGCATACTGATAACACCATGCCCCATGTCTCCGGATCTCTCCCAGTGGCTTCATGTAAATGTTAAACAGCATGGGGGATAGAATGGTGCCCCAAGGGACCCCAGATGTCAGCTCTCTCTTAGAGGAGCAGCTGTCCCCCAGTATCACCATCTGGAATCTGCCCAAGAGGTAGGAATGGAACCACTGAAGTGCAGTGCCCCCAATACCTAACTCCATAAGACGTTCCAGAAAAATTATTTGCTGCATCTATTGCCACTCCATAAGAATCCAATGAGTTTCTATAGCATGCCTTGTCAGATAAGTGGTGATGCCAGCAGTGCTCTAGTTGTTGCTCAACCTGCTTCATTTTCCAAAGATTTTCCGTGTACTGTGGTTTTTTATTTGAAGTGGGCTGGAAAGGACACTCAGGAACAATTGTGTCTATAGCCCAGGTATCAACCAAGGCTTCAACCAAGAATCACCATCGTTCCCAATCATAAATCCCTCTAGAGTAATAGGATGGACTTTCCTAGACATACAATGTTATTGTGAGCTATATTTGTTGTAAAGCAAAATATTTTGAAATAGCTTGAACAGGCAATAAGAACAATTTCCTTTACCAAACACCTGCTCTTGGTGAAAATGAAAACTACTAGAACTGGCTTGTTAGCTTTGAGAGATACTGTTTTTCCTTGATCCCTGGAAATGTTATGTTATGATGAATATCTGTGCTTTCAAATGTACTACAACACCAAAGCAATGCTGTATATCATTTCTGGAAAAATACAACCTGCTCCCCTCCCTTACTAATTCTTCTTGTTATTGTTTATGCACTTTGTACTATGAATTTTAGAAATTGCTTTAGAAGCTAGGTGTTCTCACAGGAATGTTGATGTGAGTAATAAGCCACTCAATACAGGTAGTTGCATTCAAGAGTGAAGGTATTTCCTCCTTCCACCATGGAGGGTTTAATCCCTATGTGAACCTGGCCTGTTTCTTTTCCTTTTCCTTCATTATTCCTTATATTGAACATGTCAGTTTTGGGTGGCTGTGCACCTCTTCCCCTCTGGGTTTCTGGTATTCTCATTTCCCTTAAAAAGAACGGTGATACAATGTCTGTCAGCTTTGTGCAGTGATTTGTTTACTAGACAAGTAGGACCTGCAACAAATGCTGCAGCATACAGCAGTGGCAGCTGGTAGCTTTCATGCCAGTGGAGTGGTAATTTTCCTCTGGTTTTTAGTTTTAACTTTCAAGATGCCATCTAAGGCACTCAGGAGCTTATCGCATTTTTAAATAAGCCACCTTACCGCTGCCACATTGAAGTCTATTTCGGGATGCAGTCAGTTTTATCACAGGGAAAAAAAGTTTAGAAATAAAGTTTAATAATAATAATAATAATAATAATAATAATAAACCTGAAACATGTTTTCTTCAGAAAATGATGGGAGTTGTAATCCAGCTCTCCTGGTAGACACCAATTAGAAAAGGCTGTATTAGTGATGTGGAACTACAAAACACAGTAAGGACTATTTTGCATCTGAAATATAAAGCAAATATTTTCCTTGAATATGAAACATAATTTTTCCAATATGAAAAAAGTTTTTCACCTTCTTGTCATTAAAATACTGTTACAGTTAAGATCAAATCTTTTCAAAGTACACAAAAAATTTGCTTTTCTCCATTTGAGCCTGTTCACCTGTTTCACCTTCAGGATGTCATAGTTCCCTCTTATTTTAAGAAAGCATAAAATTATGCCTGAATAAAGTAAATTATCCTTAGAAACACTGGGGACGGCTGTTGCATTTCCTAGTGTCACTGGTTTAGATATATCAATTTATATTTTCTGTTATATCCCATATAAAAATCTACTTAATACATAATGAAGCAATAGATGGGAGACCTTTACAATAATTCATTTTTTCTTGATTTGCTAGACAGCTTTATAGTAGCTCACAATGAGAAAGATGCTTGCTGAATGTAGAAAAGAGCAAAATTAAAATCTGATTCTCTTTGAATAAATTCCCACTTATTCAGAATAGTGAAGCTCTGAACAAACTCCTGCAAACACACACATACACTCATGACATTCAATATAGATTTAAACAATAGAATAATAGAATTCTATTATTCTGTTGTTTAAATCTATATTGAATGTCATGAGTTTCTGTGTGTGTTTGGGGGAAGCCTACTGGTTAAGGACCAGAGAAAGATCTCATGTTGACTCAAGCACTACATATCCAAGAAATTGGAAGCTAAGGGTGATGCCATAATAGATGTTTCCCATGTGGAAACTTGTGCTATTTCACAACTTGGGTTTATGACCAGTTTGTCACACCAAAACCATATAGAGAGAATGGAGTATTCAGGACTGGCAATGATACCCCATGTGATTCTAGTTCTCTACTGGCTTATGAAACATTTGATTCTTGCACTGCCTGTATGAGCCCCCATTACCTGGGACCCTTCATTGCAACAAGGGTCCACTGTTCACATGCACATCCCATTGGGTCGTCTGGTGCTGCCACCACATGTCGGTCCTTCTGAGGCTGAAAACAAGATACCAAGCCTTGATCACAAGGCTGGGTGTCTAGTTCTGACCTCAGGGGGAGAGATTCACGGTGGCAGCTGCCATGCCAGGCTACACAACAGAATGCATTGTAAACACTGCCCCCCATGTTGCAATGGAGCGCTTCAGATCTTTTAGGAAGATCCAGAGCAAAATGTGAGTTATTTAAAAACCTTTTAAAGGAGTATATGGTGAGTTTAGGGAAACAGTGGCTCAGCAGTTAAGATGTTGACTCTGAGGATTGCAAGGTTGGCAGGCTGGAGTTTTGATACCCAAGCACTGCATGACGGAGGGAGCTCCCATCACTAGTCCCAGCATCTGCCAACCTAGTAGTTTCAAAGCATGTAAAAGTGCAAGTAGATAAATAGTTACCACTTGAGTGGGAAGGTAACAGTGTTCCATGCAGTCATGCTGGCCACATGACCATGGAGTTGTCTTTGACAATGCTGGCTCCCTTGGTTTAGTAATGGAGATGAGCACTGCCCCTACAGTTGGTCACAACTAGACAATGGAGATTATCACATGGGGGATGAGACATTATTGTCTGTGATAGCACGAGAAGGATTTTAATGTGATATTGCGCTTATCCGGACATTGTCCCATCTGGCAAGTGTGAATGACAGTGATCATGCAAAAGCCTTTCAAATGACATCACATTGATCCTGTTATTGTCCCATCATTGAAATGGCATTGCCCTGGCATTTTGCATTAACAAGAGTTCATGTTAATTCAATGCCACTTCAATGACAGGGTAATGTACTGTTCATGACTTGACGTACTTGAATAATCCAGATTCTTGGACTCCAGAGGCCAGGGTTTGATTCTCATATCAACCATGAAACCCACTGGGTAATCCTGGGCAAGTCACATGCTCTCAGCTTCAGGGGAAGGCAATGCCAAACCTCCTCTCAAGAGAACTTGCCAAGAAAATCCCATGACATGTTTGCCCTAGGGTTGCCATAAGTGGGAAACTACCTCAAAGCACACAACAACAACTATTCTTAAACTCAGAGCTACTCTCCTGGTATGTATATAGTGATAATGAACAATATTCTCCTGACATGAGATTAGTCTCACTATTCCTTCCCACTCACATCTGGAAGTCTTAGTGTAGATTTGTGAGTTACTCTAGCCCACCTCAAAATGAAGTCAGGTCAATTTAAATTGGATATATGACAACTCTGAAGGTGTGAAGAAAGATAATCTGATCACCATAAAAACACTGTTTGCTTTTCTTTGCTTAATGTAAGAGACTGTATCTGTGTGTCAAATGTCAGAAAGTTTGTTTTTGTTTAATACTATCAGGGAAGAGAGGGCACAACAATTGCTCTGCAATTCAAGTCCAATTTAAACTGCTGAGGAAAGAGAGAATTGGATTGTTTTCTTTCAAATTCATTCTTCCTTTATGAAGCATGGGAGTGCTATCAGTGTCTCCTACATAAAAGAATAATAGATACAAAGGCATACATAATAAACCAATTATCCCCTTGATCTAAAAGTGTAACAATTTTATTTAAATACTTTGCTGGGTAAGAGTGATATAACCAAGATATATTTTCTTTAAACCCATTGATCAAGATTGTGGAAATGCATATCAAGAAAAAGGCACAGAAAAGCATAACCATTTTAGCAGATGGCATGAGATGGATGCATAGCATGTATCTAGTCACCATAGCTACATCTCCTGGTTCGACTCCCCAACTCATATTTTAAGTGATGCACCTCACTAACATGACCATTTCTGTGTTGTTGGAGAATGGAATGGATTGAGGTTTTTCAGCTGACATGTTTTCATGCCTTCAACTTGTTTCTGATTTATGGTGACTAAGGAAAACCTATCATGGGGTTTTCTTGGCAAGATTTATTTGGGGTCTTTTCCTTTGCCTTTCTGAGGCTCAGAGCATGTGATGTATCCAAGGTCACCCAATGGGTTTCCATGGCCAAGTGGAGATTCAAACCTTGGTCTCCAGAGTTGTAGTCCAACACTCAGACCACTACACTCATTTAAGCAGGCATAGCTCCAGATATTTTCTTGTAGGGAACATGCTGCAACAGACATTTGTGGAGACTACCTCTAAGGCCCTTGCAGTGTGTCCAGCTACAGGGAAATAAGTCCATGTAGCTCTGATCCCCCTCACTCTCCAATGACATCAAAATGGGTGGGAGAGTGCATCACTTAAAAGGTGGGTTGAGGGGATTTGGATTGTTGTACAACTGGAAAAATATTCCAGCCTCCACAGTAACAAAAAATGCAATTTACCTATAGTATAAGTTGGACTTATGCTGTTGTAACTCACTATGAGGATGTCATTGAAGACAATTCTAAGTTGAGTGAGCAAAGGGATAGACAGTAGAAAATACCATAAATAGAGCATGTTGAATCATCTGTTATATTAAACCTTTGCATATTTACAAAGTGTTACAATGATATAAGTCTGATTTATGTGTTACTGGGAAGGGTCTGGAATGTATTTTCTGTGGGCATATAAGAACAAACTGGCATTTATTTCATTTTGCTAAAGCAAACAATGGACATGATTTTGCCATCCCTATATCTCCTCTTGCTAAAACAAAACAAATCAGTTAAGGGAAAAGAAAATGCTACCTTTGTAATGAATTTTTAATATTCACATAACACTCCATTTCCTATTTCAAATAAGGTTATGGAAATCCCGTTAGAACTATGGTCAGACAAATTATATATTTTTTCCTATACCTAAATCCAATATAATGCTAGTCGAGTGAAAATTTGGGCTAGCACAGTTGTGCTATGTTACAGTGTTTAAAAAAACAGTTGTGAAAGGCAGCTGTTCAAGAGGTTGTGCTGCTAGTTGTATGAGTGGTGGTATAACTCATTGTACAACTAGTTTTTTGAGCAATAGCACAACTGCTTACATAACTCCAGAAATGCTTTTGGATACCATCTTTGTGCTAACTCTGAAAATGTGCCAGTGCTTGTGCAAGGGTCTTGTGCTAGTACAATGGCATTGCTGGATATAGACCCATGTGCTGCCATGTGGAAAAGAATAATATATACTTGCAGTTACATGTGGAAGCTAGAATAGTGTGGGATTTAGAGTACAGGCGCAAGTGGCAAAGTGGCAGTCCCAAGCAGCAACAATTCCAACAGATCTCAGTCAGCAGATTGCTTTCTTGGCAGTACTGTGAGATCAGCTGGCAAAAGAGGGTTCTCCTGGTAGAAATACAGTTCTGCTAGCAGTAGGCACTGTTTTTTTCCCCCTGAAGGAAAATATTTCTGCCTATTCCTAACCCTTTACAGCCAACTTATTTCTGTGTTCAGATTGTACTCCCTCCAACAGCAGCTCAGTTCTCAGATGCAGTTTTTATTGTAAGAAGTGACCAATAAAAAGATGTGGGGTAGTTAATAATTTGCATCAACTTCCCACCTTCTCTCTCTCTTTCTCTCTCAAAACATATGAATGAAGTACAACCTTATCCCTTCCTCCTGATATAATGCCAAGCTGCAGCTGGAAAAGAATTGCCGTAAATTGATTCTTTACTGAATACAGTACTAGAAAACAATGCATGTAAGAAACATATGTGTGTGTGTGTGTGTGTGTGTGTGTGTGTGTGTGTGTGTGTAGGGGGGGGGGGGGGAGAACAGACAGATATTTGTTCCCTAATTCAATATTCCTCGTGAATCAGCCCTACTGAAAACCAGCCATCCATGTATAGGTCAAAATAATAAAAAAAAAAACAAATACAAAGGTTCCCACCAACAGTTCAAAGACTTGCCATAGATAAATAATGTGGATACTTCAAAAACAAGTGCAAAGGTTTGGTGGAATTTTCTAAAAAAAAAAAAAAGAACCCTCACATCTTTCTTTTAAAAAATGAAGATCAGATCATGGCCTTCTTATGGCTAATTCATAGTAGATTTTCAAAAGGAAAATGGCACTGAGGTAGAAAACCTGATTTGAAATACGAAAGAAGCTATGATGATAGTTGAGTACCACTTTGGCTTCTGAAAGTCTTTGTGTTTCACAGAAGTTCTCAATAGTTTTTTCTTGAACCAAAATATTTCTATCTCTTGAACAGGAATTGCTGTCAAGGTTCTTACAGATATTTACATTAAAAGTCCAGCATATACACACAGAGGAAAATTGTTTTCATAGAAGAGAATACAGCTGATTAAGAAGCTAACAATATCATTATTGAAGGTAATAAGGCCCTTTCGATTTGCGCATTTGACCTGTTGCATTTTAAATATAAACCAAGTAATGTAAAAACATGGAATAGCGTTGTGCACAAGTGTCACTGGCATTGATTTGATGTAGTTTAGAGCCAATAGCCTAGTCTTAATCTTAATCAGAGTAGATTTATTGAATCAGTTGGATTTACTTGCATATGAACTCATCTGTCAAAAATTGGTTCAATGAGGTTAGTGGAAACGAATCAATCATATTCAGACCCTGGTGATCAATAACTGAGAAGCAGAGTCCAGGCAAGCTATCCATATTTTGTTTGTTTGTTTGTTGTTGTGTGCCTTCAAGTCATTTCCAACTTGTGGTGAACCTCTCATAGGGTTTTCTTGGCAAGATTTGTTCATAGGGGTTGCCCTTGTCTCCCTCTGATGCTGAGAGAGTCTTCTGTACCACCAAATGGCTTCCATACCACCAAAATCAGCCAGCAGAGTGCGCCCGGGGGGGGGGGGGGCAGGTGATGGTCAGGCAGCAGTGCAGCAGCAATTTCTTTTAAGATAACACCCATTTCCCCCCATTCTGCCCCAATCCCATCCCATGCATGGCCAGGGTAAAAACAGTTGTGCGATAATCACCAGGGTCAGGTGACTGTTTCCAGGCTCTGATGACAGAATATGCTTTCAAAGTATGCCTCTTGTCACTGATTCATATTTTATCTATGTGAGGAGATTACAGGAGATTATTTTTTCCCCATTGTAGTGCATGACAACACCATTGTATTATAGTATATACCAAAGCAAATATGAGTTTTAACTGAATCTACATGGTTTGTCCCAGCTAGAGTAGAATCAGTTGTTGAATTGTGAGTCAACATAGACAAATGCATAGATTCAGTGGTTTTACTGTAGTTGCAACTAACAACAGGTTTCAGGTTACTGTATCTATATAGATTATTAGGAAATGAACATGTCTATTAACACAGTTATTTAAATCTTTTCATAATTAGGAACATCTTAATTGAAGGAGTGTGGCAGACACACACAATTACACCTTACATTACTGAGCATCTAAATTAAACTTATATCTTGGCAACATGAGAATGATAATGCAGCACCAGAAGTCAAGCACTTTTATCTTTGAGGTTTACCAAATTGCTAGTTCACATGCCGAAGGGAAGTTTTAAACAATTTAACAAAATGATGGTAATTATGATCAGAGAAGCAAATGTCACCTCTTGTAATTTGCAAGAACCTTTGACTGCATTCTGTGAAATGAGTAAAAAATTCATGGCAAGGATTATCATAATATGAAAATTCCACAAAGTAGCTGGCACTGTTGAATGGGTCTCAAATGCATTTTAGAGTTTGCCCTTAGCCATGTGTATCTTAACACATGAATCTTCACAAGTGATTATAACTGATGCCATAGCCATTTGAAAGCAGCAGGTATTTTAATAATCCTAAAAATAATCAAGTGAGTGCAACTGCCTTGCATTTGTCACTGTGAAAATATTACATTATTCACAGTCATTTTGCAAAGGTAGTGTAATTCTTGTCTCTGGTATAGATTCAATAATCGGCCATAGAGAAGACTGTCAACCTGAGCTGCCAGTTAGCTATAGGACCAAGTTTAAGGTACCCCTTTGGATTTATAAGGACCTAAACAACTCAAAACCATGTTATCTGAGAAATCACATTCTTTGCTATAGACCAGTACTTCTCAAATAGTGGGGTGGGCCCCCCAGGGGGGACGCGAGGCTCCGTAAAGGGGGGCGCGAGGCTCAGGACACAGTGTTATGCAAAGGTGTACTTATAACAATTTTATAGACAAATGATACTATTTACAGTCATGCGGGGGGCACAAAATGTTTTCTTCTTCCTAGGGGGGGGCATGACAGAAAATAATTGAGAAGCACTGCTATAGACCAACCTGGTCTCTGTGTTTGTGGGCTGGTTACTGTACCACAGCCTTGTGGTGTTGGTTTGGTTACGATGTGAAGAGGCTCTTTGTTGTGGTTCCTACCGTGGCAAATGGTCTTCCCATTGATATTAAGCTTGTAGTTAGGGTTCCCAGATCTCTGGGCCTAGACCTGAGTTTAGGAGCCTGGATCCTTTTTCCAGTGCAAGGATGAGGAATCTCAGTGTGAGATTGATGTCTTGAAAAATGTATGTGTACTGTATAAATTTTTCTCATTTATTAGATTTAGTGTGTTTTTAAAAATCTGAATGGCATATTACATACAACTGAATCATGCTTAAACTTCACTGGGATGTTCTTGTAATGTCTTCCTTGTAACATCACCAAGACTCATCCCATGACATCACAAAGGATCATCCATAGCCCTTAGGCATTGGGTCTGAAATCTCAGGGTCTGTGACAGTCCAACCCTACTCCTAGTGCAGAGCATTTCCACCACAAGTGTAAAATATAATAATAATAAATAAAAAAATAAAAGTTTTATTTATATACCGCGCCTTCCCTAGATCAGGGCGGTTTACATACATTATACATATACATACAATAGATTAAAAACAAACCACACCATACAATTATACAATAAAAATAAAACAGCTAAAACAGCTAAAACCCCATTAGCCCATCCTCATGGCCACGGAAGAGGAGGGAGGCCCTTAGGAATTTTTATGGGGGAAATGCTTGCTGGAATAAGAAGGTCTTCAAGTCCTTCTTAAATTGGGCCAGGGAGGTAGTCGAGCGGAGCTCGGCGGGCAGCGTGTTCCAAAGGGCCGGGGCAGCGATGGAAAAAGTCTGCCTAGTGACGGAAGAGAGTCTGGCCCCCGGCACCTTTAGTAGTTGCTGCCCGGATGTTCTGAGGGTGCGGGACGGAATATATGGGGAGAGGCGGTCCTTCAGGTATCCTGGGCCCAAGCCATTTAGAGCTTTATAGGTGATGACCAACACCTTATATTGGGCCCGGAAGCGAATAGGCAGCCAGTGGTGATTTCCATTCTTTCTTTGCCCAGATGTTTTCCTGATCACCAGTTTAGACAAGTTACTACCCAGTAATTTTACTGAAATATTGTTTTAACTTTATATTACTGCATTTTTTGAGTTTTAGAACAAAGTAATATAAACCACTTTGGAACAATGGACATGAAAAACAGTATAGAAATGTCTAAGATCCAAAACACACTGCAGAAATAATCCAGTTTAAGACCACTTTAACTGTCATGGCTCAATGCTAGGGAATTCTAAGAAATCTAGTTTTGTGAGACATTTAGCCTTCTCTGTCAGAGAGTTCTGGTGTCACAATAAAGTACAATTCCCAGGATTCTCTAGCACTTAGCCAGCGCAGTTAAAACAGTCTCAAACTGAATGATTTCTGCAGTGTGTTTTGGATCTAAGTAAATAAATCTGGTAAATGAGAATAGTAATGAGGACTTAGTTCACTGCATCCTTGCAAGCATCCTGATAAGACAAAGAAAGTGAAGCCCTTTGATTACTGATGAAAGATGTTAGCTGATATCCAGCACTGGGAGCTGTTTAACTGGCATGTAGCTGTTTCTGTAACTATATCCCCTGGTGCTACCTCTCAAGTGCCACCTTTAAAGCAATGCAATCTCCCACTACATGACCATTACCACATTGTTGAAAGCAAGGAGATCAGAGGAAACATGTCCAGAAATGTTCCTATTGTTGGACACAGTGCACAAGCATCTGCAGGGATCTCAGTGAGTCCTCAAGTGGTCACTTCATCTTTCCAGCATGTTTAGATATAGGAAAATAGCTGGACACATCTCCTCTGATCCTCTCATTCTCTTATAACATGGAAATCACCATGTTGGGCAGTGGCTGCATTCCTTAAAAGGTAGGTTTGGGAGAGATTTGCATTGTTGTCTAGTCAGTGAAGAATATTTGTAGGCTGTATGGAAAGCCATTTATCATCTGTGTGAACAGGCTGCCATTGAGGGGGGAAAAGAGTTACTACTTCCCCAACCAGTTGTCGTTGTCATCATTGTCTGCTTCATCCTCCCAGATACTTGAAATCCTGACCATGATCTGTTTTTATACTGTACATATTTTATACAATGTACTATAACCCATTATTTCTCAGCCTCCTATGGTGTGTCTGAAGACTTTCCACAGCTAAAACTATGAAATAAATTTTGTGAATCATAGACCTGGGTTTCTTTGTGAAACATTCTGTGATGATGACAGGGAGAAGTTCTTCTCTTAAAAACAATGAAATAAAACTTTTTTCATGGAGAGGTCTCCCCTGAAATTCAGCTCAATGGAGCATAGCACTATGCAATTTTCCCTCAAACATGGCTTATTATTGAAGAAGAAATAGAAACACAAATGGCTGGTATCATTATAGCTCACAAGTATTTCTTGTTTGATGAGGTATCATAAAAGATTTATGCAGGAGTAGATACTTAATGAGTTTCACATTTTTCATCACTCAGCTATTTTTGCAACATCTCCAGTTTTTATGGGATAAATCACATCTTTCTTTGCAGGTTGCGATAATTCTGGCTGTGTTCACACATACAGTCAAGGTTTGGAAAGCTGCTTCTAAAATGTGATTAGTTATATGTCCAGGTTATCCCACCCAAGTAGTTATTCCTCAAAGTAATTAAATGTGTTACTTAAAGAAAAAAATCTGAGTGCTACAAGCCACAGGCCTGATACAAAACAATTTGCTCTCATTCACCTTGCTTTTTTCTCAGTATTGTAGTGTGCAAGCTTGCACCATATGACACTGCTTGAACCATGTGATATGCCTCCTCCACCATTTAGCCAGGCCACATCTCATACTTACAAAAAAACCCCTAAAGTTACATTTATACCATAAAGTGAATGAAGTTATAACCTCTAACCATACAGTAGTAATGAGATATGATTATACCTTAGCTACTGAAATAATTAATTATAATTATAAACTCTTCATTAAGCTAGATCAGGAAAGGGAAAGTTCAAGTCCCTCCAGATATTGCTGGACTGCAGTTCTCAGAAGTCCTAGCCAGCATAGCAAATGCTAAGGAATGCTGGGAGTTACAGTCCATCAATATCTGGAAGGCTGCACTTTGCCCATTGCTGGAAGGGTTAGTATAGAAAATTAGCCAAAAGAAGTAAAAACAAATTGGACAGGAATTTTTGTGATTTATCTGTTGTTACAGATTTACTGTTAAATTGAATCACAAGATGGGGAAAAAACAGACTGAGTGAGTCATTGGTAGGTGTGTTGGGCTACACTTAACAAAGCACACTGGGATGCCTAAGAAATCATGGTTGTCTGTTTCTGAAAACAGATGTTTAACTGCAATTCCAAGATTTCCCTCTTGTCTTAGGTGAAATGTATGGAATGTAGAAGCACCATTTAAATACTTCTACCCAGGCCCTTTCACACCACACAGTTATATCACTATGAGTGTACTTTAAGTGTCATGGGTCCATCTTATGGAACTATGAGCTTTACAGTTTAGGGAGGGGTATTTAGACTTCTCTGCCACAGAGGCTTAGTGCCTATCAAATGACAAATCCCAGGATCCCATAGGATTAATCCATGGTAGTTGAAGAAAAATTATACTGGTGTAAGTGTGTAATATGAAATTACCCCCAAATACTCTTGCCTTTCCTCACAGGGAGAAGCCCCATCTTCTAAATTGACTTTGAGAAACTATAAGTACAAGTGTGTGTGTGTAAAGAATTTCTTTACAGTTTACTCAGTTTCATGAAACAAAATAATAAATGTCTATCTATAACATGGAATAAGAGTTCATTTGGGACCTGCACTCCTCCTAAAACCAATACATTCTGAAATAAGCTTTACCACTCCTAATGAGTAGTACACCTTAACCATCTACATACGTTCTCAGACTTAGAGCCTAAAGTCAGCTATGATTATTGCATTTAAATAATAAGTAATCACAATGCAGAAAATCATAACAGAAAAGCACCCACATGCTTCAACGAACTGTATAACACAGAACCAAAATCTTAGAAATCTAATTTTACATCTTCCCTTGATGTTTTATGTGTGTTTGGGTATAGTCTAACTACACAAATAATGTTAAAGTGGGTTAATTTATCAGTTAATGCAATACACTAGAACATTATGATATACAGAATTGCACAATAACTCTTAATCATAAATTTGGTTTCAATAAGCCCATCTGCGATTATGCTGGGTTAGCCAACAAAGTTGATATATTGTCTCTTCATTATTCCAAGTGCTTCCTGATGTTCAATTGAATATTGCCTCAATGAAATTTACATACAGAAAAAACAAAATGAAATTTGTTAAATAAAATAGAAATAGAATGGAAATACATTTTGATGTAATGCATTTTAATGTAAAAAAAGATCTATGTGGCCTACAAACATATGTTCCCAGGTTTATTTTGATACAGTCAACTGGAAATATATAGAACTCAGAAAAAAAAGTCTTTTGGAATAGAACTTCTTTAACACCCCAGCTAGCATGTCACTGGCCATGGGAGGTTTGAGAGCTGTAGTCCAGAAAATTCATTCAAGCACTAGGAATTTTTTCTGCAAATTTCTCATTGCAATAAACAAGTGCTATACAAGAGCCTTCTATAGACCATTGAGCTTTTCTCCATATTCTTTGTCCATATAATGATGACAGGTGCACATAGAACCCCTGTTAAAATCCAGAAAAAGCTGCACCTATTTAATCTTCTGTGAAAAAGAACCATTATTTTTTAAAGACAAAAGCCCTCTTTATTTTAATAAACCCTTAATTGCTAAAATACAATCAAAGTAACCATGTGCTGATTTTGCATTCTGTACATCAAGGTAACAAGCAGATCAAGATTTTTATATGTGCCATGGAAATAGAAATTGCTTGCTCAAACAGGTTCTGTCACATAGCCATGGCTTATTTCTTGGATTGTAAATATGGTTCCTGGTTGGATTTGGTTGCTAGGGCTGTTCGCAAAATTCAACAAATGAAAATATGACAGATGAGTTCACATGAAATCTGGGCAAATGGGCTGAAGTAGAAATTTCTACAAGACTCTGGAATTATAGCAGATAAATTATTCCATTTAAAAGAGGCATCTGGTTGGTTTTGCTGGTAATTTGGTAAACTGAACTACAGAATTAGGCTTTGAAATTGCAACATAGCTTTCTAGGTTTTTATGTTTTATTGTGATCTTGTGTTTAATCATTTATTTTGTGAAACATCCAGAGAGCTTTAGCTGTTGGCGGTGTTTAAAATGAATAAAAAAGACAGACAGACAGAAAGAGGAAGGAAGGAAGCAAGGGAAGAAAGTGCATAAGTTCAGAAGAGAACTGTTGTTGCATCATTGCAGTGCAACATTCTGGCACTGTTCAAAGCAGATTACAGTGCTATATATCAAAGATTTTACCATAAGATAAACTACAAAGCAAAACACTGATTCACAAATGCATCTCCACCTCTTTAAAACCTTTATGAATGGCCACAGTGGTGGAAGGGGACAGGTGATACTTGCAATGTGGTAAAGTAATTACAACTGGACCTGAACTGCTGGGTCAAACCCTCATTAGCAATAGCATCAGGCTGCATCTGCACTTCAGAAGTAATGCAATTTGACACCACTTTAACTGACATGGCACAGTGCTACGAAATCCTTGTATTTGTGGTTTGTTGTGGCACCAGTCTCTGACAGAGAAGGCTAAATATATCACAAAATTACAAATCCTAGATTTCCAAAGCACTGAGCCATGGCAAAGCTGTGTCAAATTGCATTGTGTATGCAGTGCAGTTGCAGCCTTAGGCAGAGTTAAAGAAACTCACTTTTTTGGGCTGTATTTCCCAGAACTCCCCAGCCACTGGCAATTATGGCTGAAGTAGTCCAGGAACTATTGTCTAAAACTGATTTTTTTCCAAGCTCTACGCTAACTGAGGCATAAAGTTTTGAGTTAATCTTTTCAAAGTACAGTAGAGTCTCGTTAATCCGACCTTCGTTGATCCGACGTTCCGGTTTATCCGATGTCAGACTGGTCGGTAGGCGTGGCTTTCAGCCCTGACCATGCCCCCAGCTAAGCCAGCACTGGACCAGTTGAAGCTGGGCTGAATAAAAACCCCATCCAGCCTAGGATGTTGAAAATCACCTAGGATTGCTCTCATATTGGTTTAACGTTGTGGCTGCATTGTGGCCATGTCCTTTTGTAGGGTGAAGATTGGGTCTGTCATAACTCAGTTCTTCTCCCATCCCATTTTTCTACCCTGTGTTGTGGTTCTGCTTCCACAAGAGAATAGACACAGGCCCTGTCCACATGGGCCAAATGAAATGTCCTCCCCCCCGTTCCCACAGCAGCCTGTCCAGATGACACACACCCCAATCCCCAGATCTGGTGCAAGCTGTCTGGATGCCATCTGGCTACTTCAGCACTGAACCCAAGGATCAGTGGATTTTAAAAACTCACTGTTTACAACATGTCTCACTGTGCCCCTGGCACCTCCACCACAGATCACTAGCTCTGAGGACAGAATGAGGCACCCAACCATGGGGTTATTGCTGGGTGTCTTGTTTTGACCTCAAAGTGAGCAACCCATGGCAGTGGCGCTGGGTAGCAAAACAAGACACACATACAAATGCCACAATGGAATGGCATTACAATGGAGTGGCCAAGGTAATTGGAGGGGTATTAAGGTCACCTTCAGGGCCACAACACTCTGGGCTGCTTCTGGAGTTTTTTTTACCTGTGAGGGCCCAGCCAGAGAGATTTCTGCTGGTAGAAGATACTTGTTCCTAATGATATCCCCCTTCAGACAACACATTTTTGAGTTGGAATTGCACTTCTCATCAAATTGCTTTTTCATTCCAGAATACCAAAGTGCGTCCAGAGGAATGGAGTGTGAAACTACTTTATTCTGGAATCTGACAAACTTTGAAGAACAGGCCCCAATAATTATAAGTATCTCTGGCTACACTACAGTGTGAGTGTCATGATAACTGACTTGCTCACAATGTGCTGTAAGCTCCAGTGACCTTTGCTCCGTGGGATCACGAGTCTCTCTTTTCTGAAGAAAGTCAGGCAATTTTTACATGGGACCTGTAGCTGTTTATTTAGCTCTAGTCCATCTGTTCTACAAATGTTCCTGTCAAGTTGTCTTCCACGTCTCTTGGCAACATTGACTAGCGTCATGATCCCTTCTTAAAAATATGTTGAAGTGCTTTTGCTTTGGTTGTTCTAAGCAGTCTTCTTTGCAGAAGATAGTGGGATGGAAATGCTGTAATAAATTTATTTATTAAAAATATCTATCTCAAATCATTCATAAAAAAAACAAGTTGATTCACAGTAATAGAACAATTTAAAGATTTTAATTTTTTTAAAAATTAAAATTAAATTTTAAAATAGCTAGGCTTTAAAAAAATAATCCAACACACAATTTAGATATATAATACTTAAAATAGATTTCAGTAAATAAAATGGTTTTCACCTGATATGTAAAAAATAATAATGTTTTCTTAAATTAGGTTTCCTTAGAAAGGGGTACATCAGCTCTTATGGCACCTACACCCCTTTCTACATCCAGAGAAACTAAAAAATGACAGTCCATGTGCTGGTAACCTCAAGGCTAGACTTTTGTAATGAATTGTACATTGGGTTACCTTTCTACTAAATTTAGAAAATTCAGTTAGTTCAAAACACAGTAGACTGATGGGTTATTGGACTATCCAGCAGTGATCATATCAGTCCAATATTAAACTCACTCCACTGGCTACCAATTAGTTTCTGGGCAAGACACAAAGTGTTGGTTATTACCATTAAAGCCTTACAATTCTGGGTCCAGGTTACCTACAGGATCACCTCTCTCATATGATCTGTCCCATACACTCTGGGGTACATTTACTCCAGTCAACCAAGACTAGGTTGGCAACTGTCAGTTTTTCTTCAGAGACCCCAAGACTGTAGAACAATCTGCCAGAAAAAAATTGACAGATGAATACAATGATAGAATTTAAAACAGCATTAAAGACCTGTTTTTTCTGACAGGGCTATCCAGATAATTTTAATATTGTAAATGTGAAATTATGATTTTTTTAATGTATGGAATTTGTTCTTTTAAACTGATGCATACTTTTGACCGATGTTGTGTTTTTAATCAATTTGTCTATTTGTTGATCAGTCGTTGTTCCCCACCTGAATCCATGGGGAGAGGTGGGTAAAAAACAATAATCAAAGCAACAACAATGATAACAACAATTGTATAAATGAGTGTCACTTCCAAAAAAATTTATCCTCCTCCTCCTCCTCATCCCCTTTCCAGAAAAGTTCGAGCTAAAAATATACATCATACAAAAGCTAAAAATGCAAATAAACTGTAAATTAAAATGAGTTAAATGTATAACCTTTAAGAAAAAGAACAAATATAAATTACAGAGCACATGAAAAGTTCTTTTATCCTGAACAGCCAGCCCTGAAAGGCATGTCAAAACAAACAAACAAATAAAATTTCATCTGACTATGAAAGGATAGCAAATAGGGTGCCAGTTTAACTCTCTAGGAAGTTGTTCCAGAGCTTGGGAGAAGTCACTGTAAAGACCCTCTGCCATGTTCCCACCCAATGTACCTGGGACTGAGAGAGGGCCTCCTCACATCTTGAGACATGGGAAATTCATATAGGGATGTATGGTCCTCCGGATAACCAGGATGTGGGTCATTGAGAGCTTTTTGTAGCTCATAAGCAGCACTTTGAATTGAAGCAGCACTGGACTTGCAGCCAGTGGGTCTGATACAATTAGAGAACTAAAAGAAAGGACAGGAAAGGTGCAGGGGAATGGGGTGGGGGGAAAGAGAAGATTTTTTCTCAAATTAATGTTCATCTAATC
The DNA here is from genome assembly GCF_019175285.1 of Sceloporus undulatus. Taxonomy (NCBI): domain Eukaryota; kingdom Metazoa; phylum Chordata; class Lepidosauria; order Squamata; family Phrynosomatidae; genus Sceloporus; species Sceloporus undulatus. The sequence goes on along the minus strand of NC_056526.1, from coordinate 139,320,583 downwards.
TCTGAAGGAAGAGTGATCTGAGGGCAGGGAACCGTCTGACTAAAAGATTTATGTACAGCGCTGTGTAAATTTACAGCGCTATATAAATAAAGGTTAATAATAGCTATCAGCAAAATTGAGTATTGTGAAGTGTGGACACATTGGTATAGGATTAGCATGCATTACTTAATTGAAAATGCTTAGTCAAGGAAACTAATACACAGTTCACTAGTGGCATTTACTGTGCAGCTGACATTGAAATATCTGCTTATATTGCTACAGTTGAAGTAATTTAAGAATGCTTTTAAATGAAACCTTCTTAGTGAAATTTTGTCTTAGTAAGGATGATGAACAATAAAATAAAACATGGTTAGTCCCAATGAGAGTAGACCCATTCAGTCAGTTGTTGAATGGTGAGCAAACACATAGGTAAATCAAACTGATTCAGTGGCTCTACTCTAATCAAAGGTAACAATAGAATTTAGGCCCATATTTGTTTGTTGATTGTTGGTGCAATCCTATATATGTCCACAAAAAACAATTTGTTTCATTGAGGTTCATATATAGTAGAATTAGCAGGCTGTATCATAAACCTACTTTGTTGACAGAATTTACTCTGTTAAATCCTGCAAAATATTAATTTTATATATGTGCACCACAATTAAAGAAGGAAAATACTATGCAGAACAAAAAGGGCATGGTTAAGAATAATTACAGGGCATGGGGTTATGGACTTTAAACAGTGACTCCATCATTTAGCACTATTAAACAGATTTAAACAGATTGTTTATTATATACTTCATTTTGGTTTGCTGCGCCTATACTTAAAAAGTATTGCAATTTATCAGTACAGAGGCCTCTTGTTACATGTGGGCTTGCCATCCGCAGATCTGAGCTTCCACAGACTGCAAGCTCTGTTGTTTTACATGGAGGTTTATATTCGAACCCCCCATGTGGATAGCAAAAAACACAGATGCTTAAACCCATTGTTTTCAATGTGGCGTGCATACATGCACTCAGTTAAAAAGGCAGGGCTTGCCATCTGTGGAAGCTCAAATCCATGGATGGCAAGTCTATGGTTGGCACGGGCCCACTCTAGCTGCTTCCAATAATTCACACTGTGAATCCACACACTGGTCCACACTGTCAGTGCAATGTGAGTGTTGCTTTACTTTAGTTTCTTAATTTGAAAATTAAGTAAACTGTGATCTGTAACTGAGCAGGAGATACATCAAAATCATGCCAGAAAATTACCATTTTGGAATTGACAAAGAAAGAGCCAGTAATGTCTCCTGAGACAAGTGGTTCCATGTTCTTGGTGCCACCAAAGAAAAGACCCTGTCATGGTTCTTCTAACCAGAAAATGGCAGGACTTATGAATGATAGGACAAAGACAGGTTCTTAAATGATCTTTTCAGGCCTGCTGGATCACAGGAAAACACTAGGTCATCAGCCTATACTACTGTGACTAATTTATTATTACAAAGAGATGATGCACTTGCCAAGATGTGATATTGCCATATCCAAGATGTGAAATTATTAACGAAAATATTAAAGAAGAATGAAAATTAAAATGCACTGTTCATCTCCTTTGTAACAGAAATGCTATTTTGTTAACATTCCTGTAAAGTTATCTTAGGTCCTTAGTCTGAAATCAGAATTAAAAGAAAACTTTAGTGATCTTAGCAATTTGAAGTTCAGATTGGTTCCTAATAAGGAGCTGCTGTGGGTAAAACTGTCACTCTCAAAAGCTTCCTTGCAAAGGCAAGATAAAAGCTTAATTTTAAAAAAATTGTGCCTAAGATGCCCAAGCAGAAAACAATCTCACATAGGCCTGGTACATACCTTTGAAAAAGGCCAGACTTGATGTGGCCTGTTTTCTTAGAAATAAATATATCCACCCCCTGATAAAATCAATGAAGGGAAGGTCATATTCTTTCAAATTTGTTTTCTGCTGTCTAATAGTGATAGATTTCTATCTTTCAGAACACCTACATTTCTTGTCAGTGCATTAGGCATATGCATATGCATAATACTAGGTTTAAAGGCTGTATGAAAAATTACCTAAAATCTGGTGGTCCATGGGGAAAGCTTTAAATTCTATAATGCTGTAATGAGTTATTTCTTGAGCATCTTGAGTTTCAACAGTGCAAAATGGCAAACTGCTAAAATACAATAAACATCTTTACTGATTGGTCACTGTGTGAATAGAATACTGGCCTAGCCCAGAACTGCTCTTCGTTGGACATTATCTTCCTTCCTTCCTTCCTTCCTTCCTTCCTTCCTTCCTTCCTTCTCTCCATTAGCTCTCCAGAACAGATCTGAGGCAGGTATAAGGAGCTATGGAGGGGCTATGAGGTAGTCCTATTACACAAATGGAAGACTACTCAAGCTAGATTAAAACCTATGGTTCCTGTACAAATTTTGACACTCCAGAAATATTACTTAAGTCTTTGAAATGCAGAATTTCTATTGGAATTTGAAATATACAAATAGGTTCTGAATATTCAACTATTGCTGTTTTTAATCAATTTACATCAGATGATTGGTGAGAAAAGCATAAGCTCCTAAAAATTCTGCTCTCCCCTTCCAAGCCCACATAATGTCAATAATTCCAACATCTTTACACAGTGCAACTACGCTAAAACTCTATATGCATCTACATTTCCAATAAAGAATCTAAAAATATTACCTTTCATCATGAAGCAGTTTTCTAGCATTGACTAAGCTGGATGGAACCTACCCTGTTCTGAAGCAACCAGAGCATAATCCTTGATCCAGTCCTCTGATTTTTTGAGGCAAAACCTAGCATAGATCTTCCCTATAGGCTAATAGGCTAATGATCTAAACTTTGCTGGATCATTCCTAGATTCCTTTTTATAAATTGGACTCTACCATATCTATAGATCAGTGAGGAGGTGAAATGGCAGAAATGTTAATTAAGGAAAACAATGATGCAAATACTGGAACTATATCAAAGAATGTAGTAAAAAGGTCAGATGGAAGTCCATATTGTCCAGGAGCTATTCCATTTCTTAATCTACATTAACATCTTGTCTCTATCTATCAAAATCCTTTCCCAACAGTGTTTCCAATTATTATCAATACAGGTATTGAGGAACTAGGGAGATTGGACTATTTAAACGTCTTCCAAAAATGGCTTTTCCATTTAGATTTGACAATGTGACCCTAGAACAGGAGCAAATTTCTTTTCCAGCTGTGAAAGTATATTCCAGAATTTGTTTGGATCTTTCCCCAAAAGACCAAGGCCCAATTCCTTCCACTGTTCCTCATAATAGATCCTCTTTTTTCACTAATTAATTTTTTAAAACCTTTTGCACAGTTCATAATATTGAGAGGGGGTCTTAGAAGAACCATTTCTCTGGTAAGGCCTTTTGCTTTTGCCATCTGCTTTTTCATCTTACTTCAGTCTTTACCAAGGTATTTGTTACCCCCATCAATTTGATAGTTCTTTAACAGTGGTGCCTTTTTCACAAAAAGAGGTCTAAGAGAATCTATTAATACTTCTTATGATTGTATCACTAATTCAGTACTGGACACATGGGCTATATTATTCCTCAGTTGTGATAGTTCTCCTGAATAGAGCTTCTGTTTCAGATCAGATTTGGTTTCCAAACTTGATCTGCCTATCTGATGTTAATAGTGCCTGATCAAATTTTAATCAAGCACCAGAATTTGTATTAGTGACATTGGACTATTGTAGAAAGAAATTTAGTGTCTGATGATCACTACCTGCCACAGCATCAACTGAAAAAAGATAACATTATTCATCTAAATGAGTTGGAAATCATCACATAATCTATAGTCCTTGCCCCAAAATTACTAATACAAGTTAGTACTTTTATCCATGTGATTTAGCCAATTGTGAGCAATTAAGTTCATCTTAATTATTAATACAAAAAGGATAAGGCAAAATACAGTAATTAATCTAGCTTTCCAAGTTTTCAGATCTTCACATGCATCTAAAACTCTATATGCTATAATAATGATGATGATAATGATGATGATGATGATGATGATGATGATAATAATAATAATAATAATAGTCTTTATTTCTTATTCCCCTCTTCCTATGGATTGAGGCAGAGAACAACAACAATTAACAAACAAACAACATCAGCTAAAAGACATTGGTTAAAACACATATCAGTTTAAAAGAACAAATGAGATGTATACGTATTAAAACAATCCACACTTAACACTGAACATTTAAAATTCACAATTTAAAAATCATATGGCTAAGCCTGCCAGTAGAGACTGGTCTTTAATGTTCTTTGACAGTGTATTCAGCTGTCGAATCTCTTCCAGCAGTCATTCCACAGTCTAGGGGCAGCTGAAGAAAAAGTCCTCTGACTGATGGTTGCCAATCTAGTCCTGGTTGACTGGAGTAAATGCCTGCCAGAGGACCTGAGTGTACAGGACAGATTATATGAGAGGAGGCAATCCTGTAGGTAACTTGGAACTAAACTATGTAGGGCTTTAAAGGTAATAACCAACACTTTATACCTTGCCTGGAAACTAATTGGCAGCTAGTGGAGTGATTTTAATATTGGTGTAATATCTTCACTTCTGGATGTCCCAATAATCAGCCCGGCTGCCATGTTTTGAACTAACTGAAGTTTCCAAGCTTGGTACAGAGGTAGCCCAGTGTACAGCACATTGCAAAAGCCCAATGTTGCAGTTTGGTTTCCTGAGGAGCAAGGAACACAATGAAGCAGCGTTGGTTGGAGAAGGTGAGGTGACACCATTGCTCCACTTCTTCCCTCCTACTCCTGTTACATAACTATGCTTCTGGGCAAAGGACATGGCTTCCTTGCTCAACCCAGAGAATTCCTAGAAAGGACCATACAGTAATGGTTTGTATACATGTTCCTTTTTTTTTAATGATCTGTTTCCAGTGTATTTACTATTTTTTCTCAGTCAAAGCTAAGTTATTGTGTTAGGTGAGATCCATGTTAATACCTTTCTAGCAATCACAATGATTCCCAGCAAATTACTTTAAAATGGGGTTGGTACTGCAAGTCTAAAAACATTAATCAGATGTTTCCATGAAAGAGACATAGTTGTAGTGTTTACAGAAAGTGACAAAAATCTGCTAATAATGTAATCACTAGCAATCAGCAATCAGACTATGGAAGTGTGTTTTCTTCTCCATTGTGATTTGATTACACTTCTAGGTGACTTCATACAATGCCAAAATACAATTATCAAAATAGTAACTAAGCTAAGAGGACGTTGCAAAAATAACAGCAACACACATTTCAAATACATTTTCTTGTAAGATGTGACTTGAAATGAAACTGAAATGAAAATGTAAAGAACTTACATTTTTGTTCTTTTTTGTTACAAAGTCTGTAATTCTGGGAGTTATTAGAAACCACTCAGAGAATGGCTAAGCAACCAGTACTGTATTCATTTATCCTTTTGTCCTTTTAAGCTCTCAAGCTGCAGTGTATCCATAGTAACTCGGTCTTTTCACTCTGAAATCCATTAGCTGAATTCAGTACTACCATAAAATCAAAGCCAGGAGATTTTTAAAAAGTGGTTTAAAAATTTATAACAAAGATTGCTGGGAAAGCATTCCTTTAACGTCTGATTTAAATATATATATTTTAATATTACTTTTGTAATTACAAGCCTAAGCAGGATTCTAATGGCCATTAAAGGATGCTATTCAGGTCATAATGTCAAACACAGATGTGCCAGGTATAACATTATTTCAGAAAATAGAGCCCTGGCCTAGAATCTCTGCTCAGTATGAATACTGTTAATTATGTGATCAAATCATGCACATTTCTTCAAACTGTTCCTGAAGCATTCAGTGTCAAAGATTACTCATAAGATAATATTCAGGTTAAATCATACATTTTGTAACATCAAAGAATGTCTCTCTGCAAGTTAAACATCTTGCACATGCTTAAGATATGAAGGTGGCTAGAGTACTCATATTTGAGAGTGTATCTTATTTATTTATAAGCTATGATACAGTTCTGTATAGTATTTAATGGTCTGTGTCCAGGACTGTTATAAATTAGCTGAATTTAGTTCCCACTGAGGTCAGTAGAATTTACAACATTACTGATTTGCTCTATCGAGTGCAGTGGGTCCAATTGGTTCTTTAGATGATATGATCCATAAAAATACTACAGGTTGAGTCTCCCTTATCTGAAATAATTTCAGAGTTTATGAAATCTGAAACATCTGGCTTGAGACCAGAGCTGTTTTGGATTTTCATTCCCCTTCCCCAGATTTAGAAATATTTGCATATACAGTGGGTCCTTGGTATATAGTGGGTCCTTGTTATTCACAGAGGGGCCTAGAACCAAACTCCAGCAGATGCAGCATCCCTTCAGGATAACAAAATCCATTGATTTTCAAGTCCTATTAATTACAATAGCATGGGAGGAGGGACAATGGAACTCAAGGGGATTTGGAATGGATGCCCTGCAGATGCCAAGGCCCGACTGTACTTGTATATGAACCAATATCCCACCATTAAACAATATTCCCATTATAAAACTGCAGCATAGCTTTATTTAAAATAGGACTTCAACAGAAAAGTATTAGACTTTCCAAACATCACTGCAGATTACTAGGATATTTAATACTGTGCCAAAACTTTCACTTGGAACCTAAATATATTACATGAATGCCCTAGCAATTTCAGCAGAATTTCTTTCCATGTAACAGATGAGAGAGATTAAGTTTTACTCTCCTTTCTCTTTTTCAATAGCTAGCAATATGAAGGCAACATTGAAAAGAGGTATTTAATTAAAAAAATAAACTTTAAAAAGGTTTAGAAGAAACTGAGATGAACTAGAAACCTTTCTGCTTCTCATCAATACGACACAAATTTCTAACATGGGCAAATAAACACTGACACTTCTCTACATTAGTAGCTGTTATGAAAAGAGCCACTTATGATTTCTGTGTTCTGAATTACCCTTTTTTGCCATTTATTCAGTTTTGACTTTGAGCAAATGTCTTTCTTGTACCTGTACAATGTGACTCCATAATAATATATGCAGAGCAATATTTATTGCACTTGTAGCACTCCCTATGCCCAAAATATTCAAATAAAATGCTTCCTAAAATAAGAATAATGTATTATTCTCTTTTCCTATATGCTCCCTCCCTCTCTAAGCTCTCTTAGACATGTCCATATTTGGTACCCTGACAAGGACATTTTCCCAAAACCAAAACAACATTTTTTTATTATTAGGAAAAACCTCTTCAATATGGCTCTATAGTGAAGCTACTCAAACCATGATGTAGTGGTACTCCAGAAGACCAGAGTTTGAATCCTCACTCAGCTATGGAAACATACTGGGTGACCTTGCACAAATCAAATTCTCTCAGTCTAAGAGAATGTAAAAGTAAAATCTTCTTGGAATAATATTTTCCAAATACACACTACGATAGGGTCATTGTGAGATGAAGTTAACTTGAAGACACACAACAACAGGCAGTGAAGCTGTATTTGATACTTCCACCCTCCCAGTGTAATAATGCATGCCTCGGGGTTTCTGGAATTTGTCCCCCTGACACTTGGAATATGTCAGAGATGTTACAGAACAGTACAGCAAGTAGTGGGATTATGCCCTTTGCCTTTTTTAAAAGTAGTGATCATTTTTTAAAAAATGGAGTTGGAAAATGGGTGATTTTTTTTCCTAGCCAGGAAAGAACTGCAGTGGAATTGAAGACTAAATGAGTTCATTCCTGTGCTTCAAGACTGGAAAATTCCATAGGTTCTTGAAATGCACTGCTGTCATTGCTGTCCATTCACTATGTGGATTAGACTCATGGGAATAATTATCGAACACCCTCTGGAAGGTCCCCTGTTCCCCATTCCTTCTATGCATGCTAACTTGGGTCCAAAACACTGCAGAAATAATACTGTTTTAGAACACTATAACTGCTCTGGCTCAATGCTAGCAAATTTTGGGGACTTCAGTTTTGTGAGACATTTAGCCTTCTCTGTCAGAAAGTTCTGGTGCCACAATAAACTACAATTCCTAGATTCCCTAGCACTGAACCAGGACAGTTAAATTATTTCTGCAGCGTGTTTTTCACCTAAGAGTTAGGGCCTACTGTGTTCAGTGGGGATTATTTCTTATTAAGTGGGTTTGGGATTGCAGTCACCTGTGGGACTTTGAATCCAATAAAACTAGAGGAAACCTGGCCAGAAAGGATGTCTTGTTATAAATAAGCATGAAAACTGAAGTAACTGTGCAGACACATTCTTTTTACACCTCTGCCGCCATTTCCTCCTCTGCTTTTAGACTATAAGCCATTTTTTGTGGGCAAGATTTCCTGGACCAATGTAATAAATGAACTGAGCAATCAAGGATTTTGACATGAAGCATGCTTGCAATACAGATAATGGCAGCAATTTCTTTAGCAATGAATTGGTGAATTTGGGCTATGGGTCACAAAATAATTGCATGACATTTGGTGCACAAATTTTCTAGATGACACCTTTTTTTAAGGCATTTAGCCATTTGAAGGTTACACAGACCCCTGAGCCTATTCATTCAAGCTCTGGATTTATGGTCAGTGGGTAGTTCTGAGTTGCGTGTGATACATTACATATTAGATGATGCTGTGTCTGGAAATGGAATTAGTGCTTTTAGCAAATCAACTCATTTGCAATGTGGTGCTGGAGAACAGTTGTACAAATATCTACCAAAAAGATAAATAAATGGATTTTAAAGCAAATCAAGCTTGAACGCTTACTAGAAGCCAAAATTACTAAAATGAGGCTAATGTACTTTAGACATATAATAAGTCATGACTCACTGAAAAAGATGGTAATGTGTGGTGAAGTGGAAGACAGTAGGAAAAAAAGGTGGATTGATTTAATCAAGGAAGCCAAGTTTCGAAGAATGACCAAGACTCTTGGAGGTATCTCATTCATAAGTTGAAGTCAACTTGATGGCAAACAAGAACAAGAAATTTTGTAGTCCAAAAGCATCTGGAGGCTTCCATGATTCCTGCCCTTGTCCTAGTGGTAGCACATGGGTTGCCATAATTAATAGCTCTTGAAGTATCATGCCTTTTTTTTTATCTTATCTACTTCAAACTACTTCTCAGAAACCTCTGTTTATTTTCAAGGCCTCGTTTGTCAAATAAATCTCCCTAAATAACATAATATACAAGAAGTTAGGTTATTTGAGAGATAGGATTACCTTTCTCTTCTTTTCCTTTCTGCCTCAGAAAATAATATCCCTGATGCTGAAGCAGAAAATAATTACTCGGCATTAGGAATCTCATAAGCCCTCCGCTTGCATCTTCATTGAATTTTTGGTCATGATGGGTCCCTTGTGATACAGCTGATATACTCTATAGAAATATTTTTAAAAGCGTTTAGAAGGTACATTTTCTTTCTCCTTCCAGGGTAGGAACAAACTGTCTGCACCATCTGGATATCCAACCAGCCCAACTTTCACAGACAATACTAAACTGACCATTAAAAAAATGACAATAATCAATCACTCTGTAACCTGCAGGATTAATTTACAGTGACCCTGAATATTCAATTTAGCAGTATCTATTTACACAGTCCTTTCTGGTCAGTTTTATCTAACTGTGAGCAATGTGCTACAGCTGTCAAGGCATATGGAGAAACATAATACATACATCAAATAATGCAACTTGTATTCTGGGGGGGGGCATGAGTTATATTACTATCATCACCGTTTATGCTTTTAAAAGTTTTATCAATTATTATATATATAGTTTTTACAATACAATGTCCATTATTTGTCAGGATTTGGTGGAAAGCAGGTCTGGATCTAAAGAGATAACTGGGTGGTTTTTAGTAGATCTTCAACTATTACTGATGCTGAATTGTTTAGGAATAGCTGCAACAAAAAAATCTTGTGCATTCTAAATAACAATGCTGAAGTGAAAAAACCTTAGAATAACCAAGAGTGGAATTTTCAATTGGAGGATTGTAAGTCAAGTGCTTATATTGAAAAGAAGTGCTTGAAACAAGATATGTTTTGTTCTAAGTGCATGTTCTTTTGTAACAAGCACTTGTTTCATAGGTCCCAGGTTTCTCCTTTTTTAAAAGCTAGTTATTCAAGCCTGAAATCTGCCCATTCCTGATTTATATAATCTGTATTTGTTACATTAGAACTCACAAAGATACAATTCAACTTGCACTAAAAATGTGTGTGTTTGAATGGAAAGATAGATAGACATGCTTTTGTTTCCTAGATTGTCCTTTGCTCAGTGCATGCTGACTTTATTTCTATTCTAGATTGGATACTCTTAGGATTGTTGATGTCACTTTCCTTTTTCTCCTCAGTCTTTGTGATCCTCTTTATGAATGAGAAAAAATATATCTTCTATATTCCAGTAGCAGCAAGTCATGCATGACACTCTAGCTCTTTAGCCTTGCCAGTTAGTTAGCACAAGGCCTTCTCTTACATTTCCTATCATAATGTATTTTTCTTAATAAACAATGTTTTTTTTTACATTAACAAGAAACCAAGATCACTGTGATTATATTCCAGCAAAGAGCAAGTTTACCAACCAAACTGATATTTCAGGGGGCTGAATTAACAATACAAAAATATCTTGCTAGTCTGCTTTACAAAAAAATATTGATGGAAAAACTTTTACAAAGCCCTCAAGGACTCCCCTCATTTGCAATTTCATTTGGGCACCAATAAAGGTGGTGGATTCTTATTCCTACCTGGTTTAACTGAGATTTCATTTAAATCTCCCTACACATCATCTTTTTACTGTTGCTATCTGGACAGGCCTTTCATGGTCCCATTCAGCACTGTGCTGAAATAGGGCTCCATCAGAAGTGCTAAAAACATAGATGGAACTTGGTGAAGTTTCTCCTCCTCCTCCTCCTAAGTAGATGAAGACTGGGGCTTCTGATTCCTAGCTCCTCTTTTACCTCCTAAACTGCTGTACATGTATGTGTGTGTTCAAGAGAGAGAGAGAATAGATGTCTCTGTGCACTAACTACTCTGACCCTACCTTAAAAGAAATTAACCACTGTAGTTTTAGCTCCAAAGGCATAAGTAAAGCATTCCATTTGTGTGTGCCTAGCAGAAGGTTGTTTAGCCAAGGATGTCAACTTTCTGCCTAGAGGCTGAACAGAATTCCTTTTCTATGCTCAACACATCATGCAGGAGAGATGCACAAACATAGCTTCCATGAAACTACTGTTTATTATTAAAACAACATAAAACTTTTAGGAACAGATATGAGTTCTTAGATCTGAAGTTGAGAAAGTTTCTGAAATAGGTCATACTCTCATACAACACAATTTTTTTCCAAAGAGGAAATGTCAGGGAACTCCTTCTTAATTCTGGATTGAATTTGCAACTACAGCAGATGTTACAGTCACATTATAAGTTACCTGGCTATCTCTTCAATGGGATTTTCACTTAGTGCTCATTTCTGTGGGAAATATGCAGATCCCTCAATTTCATTTTTCTGTTTATAAATGAGTCCACTCATTCTCCAAATGGTGCTGTTTGTTTTTCTTCTAATTTCAGCTTTCAGATGAAGCCTTTTTTAACACTTTAGTTTCCATCTATAATTTAAAGTAGGTATATGCCCCTCTAATTCTTTGTGTAGTCCACTTTCATTCCATGATTGTTTTGTTTTTGTTATCCTTTCTTCCTCCTTTTTTTCCTTCCCTCATGGTGGAAATGCAGACTTAAAACTCTTCAAGGATGTTCTCTCTGTGTGTGTGTGTGAGTGAATGTTACTCTGTGAATAATTTTTGATGGCACATAATTACAGCAGAAGTAATAGTAGCAGTTGCTGTGGTAGCATTTCCCCCCCCCCCAAAAAGGTCACACTTCCCTACCTAAAAATACAGCATTGCATGTCCTCATCATGACTAAAAGCTTGCTAGCAGATGCTGTCTAGATGTACTAATTCTCATGGAACTAAAATGTAGAGCAGGAAGTAGTACACCTCTGATATGTTGCTTAGCATTGGAGAAGAAACTGAAAAGTCCCTTCAGTTTTATCACTGGCTCTAGCGCCTGCTCCACCTAGCCACTACAGTACACAGGGTTATTTAAACAAGCAGGACAGAGAAAACATGGGGGAGAGGAGGGAACAGAGGATACTTGGTATTCTGATGCCTGCTTTCAAAATTTTCTGGTTCCTCTAGACTATTTCTCTGCATATACTTGTTTGAATGTGATGAAGAAATGCATTCAGGTGAGCATAAAACAGAAATATTTTTATCATAGAAAAAATAGTAATTTTAATTTAAGGAACATTTTAAAAAGCAGATCAAATTATGGAAAAAAACTAGAAAAAGTAAAATATGACATTTTGCATGACTTGACTAAAAAGAACAATTATTTTTTTAAAGGGTTTAAAAAGTGTATTATGTTATACATACATTGCTTGGATACCATTTGATGTCAAGGCACTTGATGAATACTTCCAAACAAACAAATAAATAAAGCATAGCCAAACATTCCTTCTTTAACTACGTCAAGTGAGAATGTTACTGGTTCAGCACTTTGGACAAGTCCACAACTGCATCTATCCTTTAAGCCTGGAAAGCTATTTAGTGTAGAGGTGAACCCATAACAATCCATTTCAGGATTGTTGTTTTCATGCCATAACATCTCCAATTGCTATAAGAACCAGTAAGTTACCATTGTAACTTTTTGATCTATTGTAATTCAGTCCTTACAAACCAGTATCTAACTGATATGAAATGTTTCTTAGAAGAGCCTGAAGGAAGGAGATCACATTTGGGACTCAGTCAGGCAATAGTTTCATATGGATATATATTTTAATCACAAGTGGGATTGATGTGTCAGATGGATTTCCACACTACCACATTACCAGTTGTGTCATTGTATGTCCTTTCCTCTAGGTTTATCACCCCCTGAAGATTCTTTGTACTTCCACAAACCTCACAGTTTCTTGACTGTATACATATTTTCTACTTGTGTGTGTTTCATGCATTTTTGGCTATAGAAGTGGTAGTATTCATTCAAGACCTGGGGTAGTGAATTGACTTTGGAGGCCAGGGGTTGAATCCCTGCTCAGCCATGGAAATCCACTGGGTGAATTTGGGCAAGTCACACCATCTCAGCCTCAGAAGAAGACACAGACAACCCCTCTCTAAATAAATCTTGCCAAGAAAACTCCATGATAGTTTGCCATAGGGTCACCATAAGTCAGAAAGGATTTGAAGGCACACATCAACAATGTATGCCTGAACATGGGAAGCAGAGGGAATAATAATGTGCATTGGGATACAGGATTTCTGTTCTTTGAGATAAATATTTGATTAGAGACAATCAGGGCACAAATGTGAACAAAGATTTACATACTGATGGGTTCATCCAAGTGATCAGGAGAAATTGGTGGATTTAGTGTCAAGGGAGATTTACTGTGCCAAAGAGGAACATCCACCCGCCTCTCAAGTTATAAGAAGAGTACCTTACATTAAACATAGTATAATAGCAAGCATATTGCTTTCATAACAAAATCTGAAATTCACAAAATTTGAAGGTGCTTCTCAGCTGTCTGAGATTTGATCTTTAAAAATAAACATAGAAGATGATTAATGATCACCAGATTTTTCACAAGGAAAGGGGGAAACATAGCAAAAACAACAGCCGTTATCTATCACTAGTTTGGGGCCAATATTTCTGTAGAGAACAGTTCTTACAGAAGAAAAGTTCCACAGAAATAATGTTACTTCTACCATTACATTTACATTTAAGTCAATGCCAACTGAATTTTGCCAGAAATATTGACCCAGCTAAGGAGATGGGGAAATAGGCTTCTTTGCCAGATCAGGTCTGAAAACCATACCCCATGAGGAGTGGCTTAGGGAGCCTGGGGAAGAGAAAGTTAAGAGGTGACATGATAATCATGATTAAATATTTGAAGGGATGTCATATTGGGCAGTGGCATCACCAGGATTGACATCACTGGTGTGGTAACTCATGATGTCATCCCACCACTGACCTCCACCAATGCTACACCATACAGAAACCTCAGTACAGTGGGCCCTAGTTATCCGCTGGGGTTTTGTTCCAGGACCTCCCATGGATAACAAAATCTGTGGATGCTCAAGTCCCATTGGATACAATGGCATAGCAAAATGGTGTCCCTTATATAAAATGGCAAAATCAAGGTTTGCTAGTTGAAATTTATATATTTTTAAATATTTTGAAGCCATGGATGCTTGAATCCATGGATAAAAAAATCTGTGCATAAGGAGTGCCAACTGTAATGTGTTTTGTACTAAGGTTACTCATAAATCATAATTGCTATATATCACTGAATGTAATGGCAATAGCTATCACATAAGCAACTAGCAAAATTAAAATTATACCTTTAAATTACAATATTATTTGCCCAGCCTAAATATATTTACATGTACATAGTTTCATGAGGTTTAAGTGAAAATTTCATAAGAGCTGATGTTTTGAAAGAAAATTTAAAAAGAATAAAAAAATAATTCATCTTCTTGAATTAAAAAAAGAAATTAAAAATTAATCTTTAAGAAAACCTAGGCCCTCTCCTTTCTCCTCCCACTGAGCCTTGCCCCAACCACACTATCTCTTCAGCATTTTAAAGGGAAGTAGGCAAATGTCACAGCCTGTTTCTACCAAAATACAGATGTTTGGGGAACACTGGTGTGTCACCTTAGTGTGTCACCTGATGTGGGCCGTACTTCTCCACCCAACCCCTGGTTACACTGCTGATATTGAGGATGGGGCAAGCTGCTCCAAAGACTAGAACATGAGGCAATGGATTCAAGCTAAAGGAAAAGAGATGCCACTTAAACATTAGGAAGAACATCCTGACAAGAAGAACTGTTTGACACACTGCCTTGGAGCGTAGTGGAGTCTCCTTCTTTGGAGTTTTGTAAACAGAGGTTGGATGGCCATCTATTGGGAGTGTTTTGATTGTGTATTCCTGCATGGCAAGGGGATGGGATTGGATGGCCCCTGTGGCCTTTCAATTCTATGGTTATGATTCTAGGAGCTGCAGGAATCAACATACATCATGATGTTTATCAGCGTGAGACCCCCCAAGTGCCAATGCCATCTAAATTTTATTACTTTCAGTAAGACGTTAAGGACAGGAGCTGAAATTAAATGGAAGTGCTTTTTTTCCTTTGTGAAAGGAAATGTGTTCCCTTCTGGCCAAAGATGATAGAAGTGTTTTTGGGCAGAATATCCTGCCGTACATTGCCAGCCATCCTCCTAAGACAGTAGTGTACTCATGGATGCTGAAGTGTGGCCTGAGAAATGGGCCAAAATGAAACTACAGGCAGTCATTTGGTTGCCAGGAAAAGGTTGGTCTATTTGCCTGCATGATATCAGTCAGTAGCCTAAAACCCAGGCTTGCAGGTCTCTGAAAGCATCTCCTTTATTTTATTAAAATGAAAGCTGAAAAGCACTCTGTGGTTCTCCCTTAGTGCATACAGTGTTACCCCGGGTTACGAAAATAATTCGTTCCGCCGCCGCTTTCGTAACCCGAAAGGCTTTCGCAAGCCGAAACCCCATAGGCGCTAATGGGGAAAAGCCGCAATTTGGTGCGAAAAAGCGCCGAAAAGCACCAAAATTTCTTTCGTAACCCGAAATAACCTTCGTAACCCGGAACAGTTTTTTTCATCTGGATTTTTTCGTAACCCGGAAATTTCGTAAGGCGGCGCATTCGTATCCCGGGGTAACACTGTATAGTGAAATTATTAGAATTATGTATTATTCTTAGGATGACAGTAGGGCCATGTGCTCTGTTGCCAAAATTGTCTTGTGTAGTCTGTGGACCAGGGAAGAAAGGTGAAAAGGATTGGGGTTGTGGGGTGGAAACAGTCATAAATATGATATGGGCTATCATGGAAAAATTAGTGTGCTTCATACTGGTTTATTTACTTGTTGATGTGCATTAATTTATTAACCATGCTGCAACTGGAACTCTGACAGAGATATATGGAATAAGAATCTTGTTTTGTTCACTCATCAGTTCAAGTAGCTTTGTGAATTAATTTCTAAAATCAAAGACCATGATCTTTAGCAACACAAAATGCCAAGTTTTGTTTTAATTGTGGCACAAACTATGCCACTTATGCAATAACTATAAGGATTATGTGACTGGCAGAGTACTGGCAAGAATTAACAAGGGCTAGGAATGTGGGTGTATAGAAGATCATCAGTTAGGAGATCCTGTCAAAACTCTGCTGTTCGTGTTTTCCCAGTAAAATGTCTTCAGACTGGGCACAGAAATGCTCCTTTCATAATTGAAAAAGTTTTTATTCCATCTTCTTTTTGTTTTAAGTGATTAATGACATCCTTCAGGGATTTAGAA
The DNA here is from genome assembly GCF_019175285.1 of Sceloporus undulatus. Taxonomy (NCBI): domain Eukaryota; kingdom Metazoa; phylum Chordata; class Lepidosauria; order Squamata; family Phrynosomatidae; genus Sceloporus; species Sceloporus undulatus. The sequence continues at coordinate 139,304,252 of NC_056526.1, read as the reverse complement.
CAGACTGGTCTGAAGCTTTACAAAGCATAGACAGACAGACAGACAGACAGACAGACAGACAGGCCCCATACAGACAAGCCAAAATAAAGCTGCTTTGGGTCACTTTGGATGTATGCTGTTTAAATGTTGCATGCATCCTAAGAGGCCAGAAGCCACACCAAAGCCACGCTCTAGCCTAAGGGCTGGAGCACAGCCTTGCCGCAGCTTCTGGACTCTTAGAACGCATGCATCATTTAAACAGCATACCTCCAAAGTGACCCAAAGCAGCTTTATTTTGGCAGTCTATATGGGGCCATAGATAGATGTGCCTAAAGACTGAAAAGAAGTGCCTGGCAAACCCAAGATTACCACATTTGCAAGTGTTGTTCTATTATTCCTCTGTATAAAAGGACTTTTGTCATTCTGTGGAAGTTTGGACAACAATCCCTGAAGTCACATTATTAAACACTGTCTCCCTCCCTGGTGCTATTTGTCAAGGCTATACATCAGATTAATTTTCATTCTCATTTTGACTTATGAATGATACTTCATTCTGTTTAAAGGAGTTGAGGAATTCAATCGAGTTGCTAATTGCCAAGTCTTTTCTTTTCTCACACACTCTAATTGGCTTTTTGCTGGAAAGCCTATCAGCAATCTTAAAAAGAGAAGGTAAGAGTTTAATACTTTCTTGCTCTCCAAGAAATAGCTTGATTTTTCTCAACTGTCAGTCAAACCTATCAATAAGATAGCAGAAGATACCAGTTTTTACAGTTCAGTTTTATATGTTGGTAGGCAAAACCCACTAACATATAAAAACCAAGAATATCTGTTTTCCCAACAATCTCCCCACCACAACGTCTGTTTAATAAGCTGGAAAACAACAACTACAAGAAATCAAGTTACTTTTTCTTTGGAGTCTCTTAGCAAAGAGATATAATAGCAATTGTACCAGCTGGAACTGTAACTATATGGAGTACTTCAAAATAAAAAAATCCCCCACATCTACAGGAGTTTGTGGCTACAAAATCCTGAACACCCAGGGTCAAAAATGTTCACATAAGGTGGGATGTTTGTTTTGTTTTGAGGGGGAACAAAATGCAACCAAGGTCCTTCCATATTGCTCAAGTATAGCACTATGGATCCACTTTAATTTTAACAATTAGTCTGTTTTAGGTAATATTCTAAGGTCTCCTAGGGTTTGTAATTGACAGAGAATTCTAAATAAGGTTCCTGAAACTGAAAATCCCAGGATTCCATAGGACATTGCCATGGCAGTTACTGGGATCATAGTGCTATAATTGTGTAGTATTAAAGGGACTACAAAAATGCAATAGATTTGTAGGGACAAGTGTTGTCTCAGCTCTTTTCATCTGAAATATGTAACATGGCAGGTAGGTGAATTACTGAAACACTGTTCAGAGTAATTCGGCGACAGTGTTGTAAAATATCTGCCTTGTAGATCTACTTCTGTATGAACAAAATGTTACTCTGGGGTACCAATATATGCCATCTACCTAGATGAAGGTTTAAAAAATGTTCACATGTAAGTTAAGGTACTTTCTATAAGAAGCATTTTTCAGGCTAACTTAAATGAAGGATTTACTAAGGAGCCACCTGTACTTGAAAGAATGAGTTGTGGATTCAGTAAAAAGTAGTTAAAAGGGGGGGGGGGGGAGAGGGAGAGAACATCACCACAGTAAAACTTTGCAATTGTTGCATTGCAACTGTTCCTTTGCCTTGTCATTAAGGATGATTACTTTTGTTCATAAATAGAGGAAAATCTACTTTTGACAATGCTAACAATACAGTTTTTAAAAGTTATGCACTGTAGCAATGTTTTACCTCCCCCCCCCCCCCCAAAAAAAACCCTGATGAATTTCATTCTAGTTTTTGGGTTCCATAATACCAGCAATGTTTATTGGAGTAGAATTCATAATGTCAGAATTGCCTGGAGCTGTATTTCTGGAACAGCTGTACAAAAAAATAGTAAAAGCAAACATCAAAATAAATTTTTGCCATAGTGTTTATATATGAAGACTTTTATTTCTGTGGTGTCTGTGTGATTTTTATTTACCTTGAAGTAGTTTTGGTGTGGCCCTGCTCTGAGCAAAACCATTAAACATTTCTTTACAGTTTTTTTAACCTATGCAGTTATTTTTGGATGATGATGATGATGATGATGATGATGATGATGATGATGATGATGATGAT
>NC_056526.1:139272853-139302052 GCF_019175285.1 Sceloporus undulatus | reverse complement strand
TAACCTTTATTTATGAAGCGCTGTAAATTTACACAGCGCTGTACATGCAATCTTTTTTTTGGATGAAGTTGTTTCTTTTCCTGGCGATTCTATATTGCATAGATTTAGTTAGAAGGAGAAGACAATTCTGTATCACTGTTTCCTAGGTCTGAATCCAATTGTTAGACTCAACTAGAATATATCAATTGAATCAATAGGATTTACATATGTGTTTACTTACTATTCAGTAACTGATACAATAGCTCTATTCTAGCTGGGACTAGCAATTAGATTGTGTGTGTTTGGGTTTAAGAGCAAAATAGGGAAGATATTCTCTGCTGTATTTGCCAAACTGTAGCTTTTGAATTTCCATTTTAAATGGCTGCATTGGTCTGAATTCAGTCACTTCCATTCACTCAGCAGCTTTGCACCATAGTAAGCATATAGATGAATGGTAAAACCAGAGATACGAAAGTTAGTGAAAAGTATCATTACATTAAATTTACACTGAAAAGCTGGGGGAAACCCCAAATTTCTAGTCATGTTGAAAGGGGAAATTTATTAAATTATGTGAATTCTAACCAGGCATTTAAATTTACATTATACCACACACAAAAATTACTGGAATAAAGATGAAAAATTCAATAAATGATTTTACTGCTTCCCTTGTTTGTCCTGGTTCTGAGCTTAGGAGAGAAAGAAATACCTGAATGAATTTTGGTGCACCCCGTTTTTCACCAACCCACCCACTGAAAGTGAATGGGTGCAGTGAAAAAGAAATATACACATGCAATAAGGAGGAAGGAAGGAAGGAAGGAAGGAAGGAAGGAAACCAAAAGGGTAAAAAGCTTTATCTATAAATATGAATTAGAAGCAAAACCCATTCCACTCTCATCAACAATATGCTACATTTAATAAACCCCCAAGAGTCCTGTATACATTACAGATAGATATTGTTTTTATGAACATCATCTGTGAGAACAATTCTCTTATTTGCACTCTGAACAGCATTTCTCTGTTGCTGTTCAGGTCTTCTTTGGCCTGTTACAGACTGCCAAAATAAACCTGCTTCGGGTCTCTTTGGAGGTATGCTATTTAAATGATGCATGGGTCCTAAGAGTCCGGAGGTTGGGCAAAGCCACACTTCATTCCTAAGCACTGGAGTACAGCTTTGGTGCATTTTCCGGATTCTTAGGATGCATGCATCATTTAAATAGCATACCTCCAAAGAGACCCAAAGCAGCTTTATTTTGGCAGTCTGTAACAGGCCTTTGTCTCCTCCCTCCCAATTACCTGGAATTAGAATTATCTTTTGAAATAGGTAGGAAGAAAGAAATCCCAGAACAAAACCAGAAAAATGGCATTTCACAGTCACCGAAGGGTGGGGGATGGGGAAGGGGGGAAAATCTACACAGCAAAGTTGCAATCCCCCAAATAGTTCCTTAGAAAATACTCTCAACTTTATACTGAATTTCATTCTGTAAAAGGTATTTTACATTCTGTTCTAAGTCTTTGGGGGGGAGGGGGAAGAAAAAGAAAACTGTGCTTCATATACATAATATCAGCACATTGTTTCTAGTCTCTCTATAAGAAGACAGGTTGTGGACGTATAACTTTGTTTTTACAGTACTTCAAATGTTTGCCTTGTAGAAATTGGACCAGAACCATCAGAAACACTGGCTGTGATGCTGCCAATATCCACTCACCTTTAATCAAACTATCCTTAGTAAAGAAGTAGTTGAAGTTGGATTTTGAGTTAATTGAAACTAGCTAGAGTTGCACAGAGTTCCAAAACATTTCTTCTTTTGGGTTTCACTGCTTAGTTTTACTATTTTTCTTTCTTTCTTCCATTCCCCTCTACATTTTTCATTAACTGTAGTTTAGTGAATTCATAATGTAATCATCATCACATCATTCTCTGTTGATTTTATTTTGAGACCAAATAAAATAGTGTAGAATAGCATAAAAGTACTATGCTTTTTATATCATCTGTATGATAACATGGAATGTGAAAACCTAAATCTCTCAAAGTTTGTCTAATTAAAAAGTCAAATTTCTATGCTGCTTACTGGAACTCCTCATGGACCATAATTATTCATAATCAATAATTACTCATAATGATATGAAACTTTTATGAGATTGCAGTTCTTTGCACACTTGCCTGGGAAACAATGCCTTTGAATTCAACAGGACTTACCTGTGAATAAGACTGTAATTTAAAAGAATGACAGATCCTCTTACAACAGTTTCCTTTTTGAGTGCAATGAGCAACATGAAAATACATTTCTGACTGAAATAGTCTGACATATTTAGAGGTAGCATATGTTTGCAAATCAGATAAATTCAGATAGCAGAATTCAGAGGGCTATGCAGTAGCTATTAAAAATTACCCTCCCTTCAGTCATATAGGAAACAATCACCTTTTCTGACATCCTTTTTAATCTCATTGTCACCATACACAGTGTAGTTATTTAAAAATATATGGAAGCAAAAGAATGATAGTGCTAGGATAAAGTTTGTAGTAAGGTGCTAATAATCTCCAAATAAGTTCCACATACATAGAGTATTCTTTAAGTGGCTACCAGCTGTCCAAAGCTCCCTTTGCAAATACTTTGATCTGGATGTCAGAGGAAGATGGTGGCATAGCCAGATTTCTATTTGTTTCACTTCTTCATTACCTTTTTCTCCCAACCCTATGAAGCTATATGACTCAAGAGGAATTGCTGCCAATTAACTGATAAATTTACATTTCTCACTGAGAAAATTTGAACTTGAACAACAACAACTTTCTTAATGCTGAAGAAAACAGAGGAAGAGTACGATAAAGATAGCTTGCTTTGGCATTTGGAGGAGTTACATTTTGGGGGGGCTGAAAGCTGAAATGACTTCTGCTTATTCTTTAATCTTTGCTGTAGAAATAACAAATCAGCTACCTTACCACAGAGAGGCACTTGCTTAAATTCTTTCTTCTGCTATATTTTCATAGTTGCACCTTCAGTAAACTCAAATGTTTACTCTTACAATAAAGGGAGAATTGCCCAGATGCAGAGGTAAAGAAGAAGAAATAAAAAGAAAATAGAAAAGGCTGAGACTTGGATGTGAACTTGGGATGGTGTTCCCAAATTAATGAACTGGGGATACTGTGGAGATTAATATCATTAGGAACTATTCAATCTGAAGGAGTCTATCCACATAAAAGGCTGTTTGTCAATGAAATCATTCAATCTGGTATAATCATAAATCAAAGATGGATGTGCTGTATATAACTTTGACCAAATATGATTGCTGATAAAGTAAGAGTCTTAAACTCATTTTATTTGTGAAGTTCCTGAATTGATTGTGGCGAAAGCCTGTAGAGAATTCTTAGTATTTTAGTAAATATAGTATACTTTTAAAAGTTTAATAGTTTAATATTAAGATACATTTTAGAAAACTGTGTGTGTGTGCATAGCTATAAGTATCAAGGTGTATGGTACAGGAGGACTGAATGATTTGTATCTTTACCTGGGCCCAATTTAGAAAATCCTCAGCTCAAATACACAACCGATTTTAATCAAATCAATATTAAAATATTATGATTTAACAAATGATGGAAATGAATCAGAAGTAAGTAAGCAATCACTGAATCAAGAGGTCATAAATTGCCCTCCTTGTATAACAGTTGGGGTAATGAACAATGGAGCTGAAGTAGGAAACTCATCGCTAAACTCTTCCAATGAAAGTGCTACAGATTGGACTATTGACCCAGGCTTGGCTGAAGCAAATCTTTCACCATCTACACAAAGGCAGTTCTCCCTCAAATAAAGAAATAATAAATACACTCAAAGAAAAGATTAATAAACCTGACCCAACATCAACAGAGCACAAATCCCCCTTTTTGTAGGTTTTTTTTAGCTGAGCAAACAGAATTATTTTTAATAGAATGGATGTGCTGCAAAAGGAAATTTCAGGCCTCAAAGCTATTATTGAAACATTACTTGGACTGGTTGGGGTTTGGATGGTAGCCTCTCAGACATGTTTTTAGCCAAAAAAAAAAAGTGTGCAGTGCTGCACTAGAAGAGCATCAAAATGAAGATAAGCCAAAAGTAGTCAAACCAAGCATAAATTCTGCAATTGAGCAGTTAAATGATATCATGGACTGGATCTGAACTCTTAAATCTTTCCTTAAGCTAGTAAAAATGAACAAGGTTCTTGTATTGAAAATGCAGCATCTGTTCCTAGCCTTTCCATCTTCTGATCCAAGATTCCAGATAATTGATGAGTATCTAGATGAGTACACAGACACAATTCCTTTCTCCAGTCAAGGAAAATATAATAACCTTCCACCAAACACTGATTTTCAAAGTCCTGATAGGTCATCTGTGATTGAGGCTTTGAACAGCTCAAGCAGGCTTGCCATCCTCTCTGTATTGCAACACTGACTGATGGAAATGGCAGAAGGCAAAAGAGAAGTATACTTAAAAAAAAGGTGGATAAAATTTGCTCTTAACTATGGTCAGCACCGAAAGAGATCTTAAGATGAAGGACAAGCAGTTATATATAAATGGCCAGTGAAGAAACCAGTTGGAGCAATGACATCTTTAAAAAAGCATTTAGCAAAAATTCAATCCACCTGGAGGCTGCTCTGGATTTAAGCAATGGTATCTTCTGCAAACATGTGTCCCAGCATGGACAAAGAGGCAGCATAGAACTGACTTTTCAGGATCCTGATGTATGGTGTGAATGCTGGTCTCTGTTACATGTATTTACTGACAGATCAAAGGAAGATCAAAGAAGAAAGTGCAAAGGCAGGCTTACTGCTGAACATGAAAACAAAAATAATGACCACAGAGGATCTACATAAATTCAAACTAGATAATGAAGAAATGGAAATAGTTAAAGATTTCCTGTACCTTTGATCAAACATTGATCAGAAGAGAGACTGATTCAAGAAAAAAGAAGACCAGCAATGGGAAGAGCACCCACAAAAGAACTAGACAAGCTCCTAAAGTGTAAAGATACACAAATGAGCACTAAAGTCAGAGTTGTCTAAGAAGCCATTATATATCCCCATCACCACGTACAGATGTGAGAGCTAGACAGTGAAGACAACTGACATAAACAAAATCAGCTCATTTGAGATGTGGTGCTGGAGAACAGTCCTGAGGATACCATGGATGGCCTCCATGCTTTTTGGTAAGAGCAGCTAATATTTTCCTAATGCAAAAGTATGGAGGCTTCACTTGAGAAATTCCATGTTCTCTGCCTAACAAGGAGGGTAGTGACCTCACAAGGAATGGAGACATCTTGAATCCTGGAGGAGGTCCCTTATTCTATTGCTAATGGAATTCAAATTTTATCTCCTGGACTCTGGAATACTTGTTCTCAGTGCCATGTGGTCTGAAGGAGGAGGGACCTGCCTGCATAGATATCCCTCCACACTATCTCAACATAGAACAACACAAGATCAATATTTTGACAAAATGCTGACCTATGACTAACATCGTCATTTTTTCCCCCTCCTGTATAATTTTAAAAACCTTTGCCTGATGAAGAAGCTAGCGTAACTTTGAAAGCCTGCATAATTTATTTTGTGTATTTTGGTTGTTCGAATAAAGGTATCATTGCTTTGTGGATTTTGGATTTTAATGTAGCAAGGAATACTGTGATCAGATGATCTGTATTCCTGCTCTGTTTCTTCTCCCATAGATACTTTTATTGGACAACATTTCTGATGGTTTATTTATCTTTAAACTGGGTATGGATTGGACAGCTCTTCTATCATAAGTATATTGCATGCAAAGTAGTCTACATGGCCACCCTGCTTAAAAGAAGCAGAGAAGGCAAAGATGTTAAGCTCTTGATGGTATATAGACAATCATGCATAGTAACATTATTAACATTCAGATAGCATGCTTCCCCCCTCCCTCAAATATTTAAAAGAAATTATTAAAACTTAAATTTATGTGAAGGAGAAGCAAGGGCAATTGGATACTAAGTAAATGGATCTGCAAGGAAAGGTCAAGGTAGGATCATCTCTAAAGTGGTTTAAGATGACACACAGCGGGGATTTTAAAAGAGAATATATGGCTACATTGCAAGCAGGTGCTCCAATTATTTATGACACTATGAAATGATTGTGAATAATAATTCTATATTATTCCTCCACAACTATATTCCAAAATGGATGCAGCATGCGCTATTGCAGTATGAGCTCCCCTTCTCTCCTAAGAAATGTCTGCTGCATTTCAAAAAGCAGATATTTCTTCCCTTCCATCTGCCCTTTGCCTCACCTCTAGACCTTTGCTGAAACAATCCAAGGTAACTAACATGAACAATACAGAAAATATTGCTTATTTATGGATTGATTATAAAAGGAGATGCCATCATAAGGAGAGGGAAAACATACTTTTCATTTTGAAATTTAACAACTGAAATTTAACAACATGTTTCCATTATTGACCTGTGCTGAGTAGCACAAACAGTAAATTGCTTTTCCATTTCCTATATTTGTTATAAAGGTTTATGGACACCCCCATTCTCATGCTATTAAGAGGGAATGGGCAGTCTGTTGATTAGCCTTGCTTCCCCTCATCTCCCCGCTAATATGGTCAATAGTATGGATGCAAGAAAGCAGTCAAGGAAGGATATGTATCAAAAAACAGTGTTGTTTGTGCCTGAGCACAGATCAAAATTAGCAGCTTTACAGAACCAGAAGAAACCTTGCTACCTCTTTATGGTGCTTGCACTCTACTAAATTGGCAAATGCATTACCATCTTATTTTTTTTTTATAAAAAATATATTTGGCCAACCTCTTGACCACATTCCTCAAAAAAAGGCTTAGAACAATATTTTAAAACAATACAGAATAAAACAGAGATGGTGTCCACATGGCAGAAAAGAAATGTTCCCAGCCCATCCCTGAACAGACTTGTTCAGATGATGCACAAGGACAAAACGGGTGAAATACAACCCCAATCCATGGTCCAGGGTGATTCTCAGGAGTAAAAAGAGTCTCCTTTTGCTCCAGATCTGTGAGGAAATTCTGGAGAATCTCCTCAATGTGCAGATTCTGCACCACTGTGGAGACAAGGAGGAGTATCAGTGAGCCATTGGCCTCTTACCACCTGGCACAGCACTTATACTTTCAAATTCAAGCAGTTCCTTTAGAACCATTTGTTTTGCAGAAGTGCAAACTGATCACACAAGCACACCAGTAGCACAACCATTCATTTTGCAGACGGGCAAACTGATTGTGCAAGCATACATTAGAGTGTATGGGATGGCTATTGGCCCCACAAGCCATGGGGAAAGATGGAGAGGGGTCTTCTTGGGAGTGTGTGGACAATAGCGCTGGTATCAGCCCATCATGGGTGCTGGCTGAGTGGACAGTGCATCTCCCCCACAGATCTGGAAACCCCAATGGTTAACTTCCCATCAGAACTGATGCAGGCCAATAGTCAAAATACTCCTTCACATAAAAGCATTTTTAAATAGCAGCAAATATTTAAATTAGTTGTTATTTTAGGAATCCACTAGAAGCTAGGACATTTTAAAAAATTACCTTGTGCCTACAAACCATAAAAGAAACACCAGATAGCTGGATGTGAGATATGACATTAACAGATGAGGATCTTCCATGAAGAAGGCCCTGTGAAAACTGTAAAGGGGGAGGCACCTTCTTACTGATCAAACAGATTTCCATGAAACCAAATAGGCTTTTAGATATCACGAGGAACAGACTATTTAGTGTTAAGAAAGCAATTTTGAAACAAATCACCAACTATTTGGATAACTGATTATTGGCGAAACATAGTTGGTCTAGTTAACAGACTTGAAACTGTATTCTGAAAGGGCTGTTTTCCAGATGGCATACCAAATGAAGTTACGGTACTCAAAGCCATTTCATTGCACCCACTGCATTTGAACATTTATCTATGTGGCTAGATCTAATACCAGTAGAAAAAATACTGAAAAGCATGTATATGTATAATGTATATGAACTGAAAATAGAAAGGCAACAAGTTCAACATGCTACTAGGTGGCCAACTGTTTATTCTTTTTTTACAGTCCTGCATGTTTTGGTCTGCATAGAAGCAGGCCTTCTTCAAAACGTTCAACAAAAATCAGAGGACACCCTCCAAAGTGTTGGACCATTAAGCATTAGCCAAGGCTGTTTACTGTGGCTACTTTAAACATTTCATTTTGTCTATTTAAATGTCATTTATATATTTTATTGTTTCTTAGTGGGTAAACTTTCTTTGCAGGAGGCTTTGTCCTGAAAGGTGGTATAGAAAAATTTTAAATGAATAATATATATAAATGGAAGCTTGCTCTACAAATGTAGGCTGCTTGCCAAAGTGTGAAACCCTTGATTGCACCAGGTTCCTGGAGAAAGGGATAGGCAACATCAGAGCTTGGAAAAATAACTTATAGACTACAATTTGCACAGTATCCCAGCCAACATGGCCAACCATAGTCCAAACAGTTATAGTCCAAAATGTAGCTTCTCCAAGAACTTACTAGCAGGCATGCATCAAGTTTCCCTTTACAGAGCTTACTTCACTACAGGAATGAAATTACGCTGTACCCTAGAGAAGTGCTATTCACAGTAGTAGTTTCTTGACCAGTGCTGGTCCTCAAGCCTTTGGCTGCCAGTTCCTGATGAGCTTCCAAGCAAGAAAAAAAAGGTTGCAGCCAATATGCACATGCAGATGTCAATCCTTGGCACACTTGGGGGGGGGTGTCTGTCACCCTCATCAGATAGCCTGAAAAGGACTGTCTTTCAGTCTTTCAGGCAAAAACTGCCACCCTTTCAATAGCTTAATTTTAACCAGCCTGAGACAGGCATTTTTTTTTCTCGCTGACTTGGGGGAGGCCCAGGAGAATCACCAGCACCATGTTAAAAACGGCTCCATATTATACTCAGTGAACATCAAAGCAGTATAACAAAACAGAAAAACACAATGCACACTTTTCAACCCATCATTCTACCTGCAGTGGCCATGAGCAGGCAACAAGTGTAACTCTGTGCTTCTTTGTTAGAAAACACTAATAAGAATTTCAAGCAGTTTCTCAAGACGGTATGTAATCTTGCAAATTCTATGGCAAACTCAGTGAATCAGTAGCTCCTCTTTATATGGCCTTCCAAACAGAAAAAAAATGCCACAAAAACCTGAATAATAAAGCTTAGCACTGAAATGTCAGTCAGTTATTACTGGCTTTATTTTAATACCCTGAATGGAGGATACTTTGAATGAGAAAACTAAGAAATGATTAAATATGGAAGCAAGTGAACCATTTGAAAAAAGATACAATGAATGACAGTGACTTTGACAGGAATTGTAGCCAGATTACAGCCTGCATTTCATTAAGGTACATGTGACCTTCTAGCCCTTTGGCTCAAAATGCAAATATGTGATAATTGGAGAAATGAAATTTCCTTTACATATCATAGCTGTGATAGCAGAACTGTCAGTAACATGCTGCACTCAAAATATGCTTTAGAGACTTAAGAACTGAGAAGTATTTAGGTTGTAGAGAAAGAGAATGCTTCAGATAATCATCTTGATTGTTTGTAAAAGAAAGCCATGCCTTTCTAGCGCATGTTGGGTGACTATCTAGCTTCTGAGATTAATCACGTGTTAAACTAGAAGAAAACCCCTTTCCACTGGCATATAAATATAAATGCCTTCCATGAATACCTTTAGATGTGTTAGGGATGGGAACTTTGTAGCCCACTAGATGTTTTTTAGATTACAAATCTCAGCATCCCTAACCAGCAGTCATCTAAATGTAGATGAATTCTGGGAATTGCATTTCAACAGCATTTAGACAACCACGTGATTCTCATACTTATCTAGATGGTTGCTCTTAGTTCATAAATGAAACTAATAGAAATTAGACATGATTTAACATGAATGCTATACATCTCAATGGACACAATTTGGTTTGGCTTTTATTCATGTTTTGATTTTTCTGAGTGAAGGATATTTCTGAGATATAAGATATTTAATTGGTACAAGACAAAAGAGCCACTCCTGATCAGTGCAATAGCAGAAACATTAATGTAATGCATTTTTCATCTTTAAATAAACAGATACATTTCTCTATCAAAACCAGATTCTATGAAAGACTATAAATTAAGCTCTCAGTTGAGGGGGGGAATTGTCAGGAGAAACCTTAAGATTGGGTTGGAAGTTCACATGCTCTGGATCACAATGGGAAAGATTTATCTTCATGTAGCAGGAACCCCCAATATTGCCCTCACGGGGGTGGTGGTTAGAAAAGGGCCTGGATTTATTTGGCACAGCTTGTCCTCTGCTTGAGTTTATCTTTAGTTTTCTGAATTTGTTCAAGAAGAAACAACAGCAATGAATCAGTTGGAACACAAGGCTTGGATGGTGGATGAGTGTGGAATAACAAAATGATAATTGATTAAAACAGAGCAGAGGTTGAAGACACATCACAACCTGAGCTCCAGACAGACAATTCTGATTGATATATGGCTGGCTGCTTCACTTTTTTCCTAATTTCATCTGGTTGCTACAAGTTAAATGACAGCACCTTTAACATATCCATCAGGCTCTAAAAGTAGGCTTATGGAAACCACTCTTGGGAATTTTGCTCAACAACCCAGGGAAAGGGGAGAGACATCCTACTACAGTCACTGGATTCTCAACTGGTAATTCTACCTTGGGTTTGTCAGGCACTGAATATACTGTATGCATTAAATTGTCTTACCCTCACCACCCAACTATTATGCATCAAAGAGAAATGATGATAAATATTGTTTAATATGGAATTTTTGTCTCTCTTCTGGAACTAAATAATGGGTGATATAGCAAAAAAAGAATGTTTATTATGATTTATTCATACTGTAATCTTTTTAGATAAACTGGATGGATTTTCATCAGCTCAAACACTTATATTTGAAATGTTTTAATGACTTATTCTCCTCTATAAACTGTCCAGTGGATGGTTTCTAATTAGAAGAGTGGCATCAATATAATTGCCTTTTCAGCTCTAGTAGATGTGGGTTATGTTATGGTGTTGATGAAATCTACAGTAAGTAAGGAAGACAATGGTAAAAATGCAATTATGTTAACAATGTTGTGAGCTGCCCTGATCGGAGGAAGGGCGGCATATAAATAAAAATTTTATTATTTATTTATTATTAACAATGAGATTTATTAGAACTGTTAGAAATTGAAACCAGTAGGCAACAAAGTTTTAGCCCCATCTGTAGCTGAGCATCACCTAGGATATTAATCTTCATTTATTTCATTCCCACACAAAAGGGATGGAAGATTTTGAAAGGTTTTGTACTTTTTAAAAATTTCCCACATTTTCACACTTTGGGAACAATTCCATATTTTTTAATTATTATTTTTTCACATTTTGGGACGGGGTGCAGATTTCAGTAAGTGTTTTGTGCATGACACCATTTTTTGTGGAAAATATTTTGCACAACAGTGGTTTTGTACAAAATCTCTTATGAACAGAAAACAATGCTTTTTAGACATAAAATACCTCTTGCAATTTTTTTGTTTGCAAAAAACCCCATCTTTTAAACTGCCCCCATTTCTCTGTGTATATGTATTGAAAATGTGCTTCCACATGTCAAGACACACTTTCTCACTATAGCATTTTCATATCTCATTGGGGAAAGTAAGATAGCTGTTATTCCTTAACTCAAGGAAGATGAGGATCTGAAATGCTGCTCCCACCATTGGCTAACACTGGAACTTTCCCACACCAACCAGTAAATATGGAACAGCTGTCACCAGTCAAAATATAGACCAGAGAAATGGGCAGAGCTGTGCTTCTTGGGTTTCGATGAATGTGGCTCAAAGATTTGTTCTCTTTTCAGGTCAGGTTGAGAGTGCACAGACTCCCTATAATCTCACCATAATAGTGTTCCTCTACAATAGCTTACTTACTCTGAATTAAATAGTTACACATAGTTGTAATTAATATATTTCTCTAGTAGCCAAGATGTAACTACGCAACATTGACCTTCTGTGGTTTAACCTTTTAGTGATTTTTAGTGGGGGGGTGACCTTGCCAAATGGTGGAAAAGTACAGATGCTGTCGTATTCTCATGCTTCATGCTGTGTTGTGCTTACAGGGCAGAGATTGTCCTTTATACCACAACCCAGGGGCTTGCAGCATCCAGATGTTTTATGCAGTACCTAAGAGTAACTACTTTTATAAGCAAGTAGGTAAAATTACTTTCAGAAATTGGGGCAATAACAATAACTAACAGATTTTTGGAGCCTTAGCACTGTAACTGGTTTTGAAAGAGCACATTTGAAAGCACTGCATTCTCAGCAGGATTGGTACATGAGGGAAGGGTTGAGGTTTATTTCCCTGCATGCATTGTTTCTTTTCTTTAACCCTAAAAGCTATCTCAAAAGCAAAAAAATCATAATGCAACATCAAAATGCTCATTTAGTGGAGCATGCAGTTTGACACTCAGAATTACTCTGAGAAGACAGTTAACAAAATACATTTGCAAGTGCAGTGAAACCAGGCCATGTATTTTACTTTAGACTCATCTTCCTGGGGTCAGGGCTCTCTAACCACCATCAGCCCTCTCTGCTATATAATACTTGCTTAATACTTGCCTTCTAGCATTTTCCTTTCTGGTAAATGAAATGGGAAGACGTTCTCAGAATTTAGGCAGAACAAATTTTTATCATCCCTCTGGTAAAATAAAAGAACTATTCAGTGAAAGAAACATTTATTCAGAAAATATAATGTAACATCAAACATATAAAACATAAAATAGCATTTTAATTATTTGAATTCCCTCCAGACTGAAGACATTGCTTTTGGTTCCTACTTTGAAACTTACAAAATGCTAGTTTGCCCTTGAATTTTAGAAAGTGAAAATTATTTCTTCCCAGGAGGGCAGAAACCACCAAGCGACTTCTGTTTTCAAGGTAGATGAGACAGTAGTTCAATACAGCCTTAGTATATAGTGGGGAAATATGGTCTGGTTGTAATTTATTTTCCAACCATTTGCAGAAAGGAAGAACATTTGTTTTTCTTCTTTTGACTCATTAAAAAATATCCATGAATAGGCAGTATTCTAGCCACTAAGGATAGTGCCTAGAATAGGCACTAAGCATCACAACTTATATCTCCCCCACCGACCCCCCAAAAACACAGACAGTCCCCCTCCCCACAAAAGCCTACACTTCATTCCAGTGTCTTCCAAATCGAATGAGCTCTGCCTCTATGCTTCACTGCTGGACCTGCTTTGAACACCATTATCCACTACAGATCCCAAAACCTAACTTTTCCAAGGTCTACTTCACATCTATTCCATACCTACTGGAGAACTGGCAAACCTTTCTCATATAGACAGATTCTACCTTGGCTTTGGGGGGAAATCAGCCTAGAAATACATTACATAAACAATGATATACGCATTTATATCAGGAGACTTCCTGGTGCCAGGGCAATATACCTCAACTGAGAGTGCTGCAACTGTCCTCCCCAGCCTACAATGTTTTGAAATGAAAAAGGCTGATCCTGTCCTCTAAGAAGCTATGAGAGGTGATTTATCCATGTTTTACCTTCAGTATGGTTTAGACTCAGGATCAGATTCTATGCCTAAGTACTGGAGCATGGCTTTGCAGTGGTTTCCGGATTCTTAGGATGCATGCATCATTTAAACAGCATATCTCCAAATTGACCCAAAGCAGCTTTATTTTGGCCTGTTTATACAGGCCCAGAGTAGTTTTCAATTGACAAAGAGGTCAAGCAAGGCTGCATTTTTTTTCACCCTATATGTCTAATTTAGACCCTGAACATATCAAACATAAAGCAAGGTTAGACCTGAGGAATGAAGTGTGAAAACTGGAAATTGGAATTGTTGGTATTTTAAGATATGCAGATGACACCATATTACTAGCAGAAAACAGCAGACTATTGATGAAAGTTATGGAAGAAAGTGCAAAAGCAGGGTTACAGGTGTATATTAAGAAATAAAAAATAATGCATACAGAAGATTTACCTGACTTTCAAGTGGATGACAAAGACATCAGAAAATGTTATTTTTCTATAGCTTTATTCAGTCATCAATTGGAATGGAGACTGTGGTCAAGATATCAGAAGAAAACAGAGGGTACTTTCACATTGAACAGGTATAGCCCTAAGATTCCACTTTAACTCCCATGGCAACACCCTATGGAATCATGGGATATGCAGTTTAGAAACAGGGATTCACAATTCTCAAACAGAGCATGCCTCACCAAACTACAAATGCAGATCTTCCACAGAATGCAACCAAGAATTCTAGAGAGTGTAGCCCTAATTTGAAATGTGGTGCTGAGCGAATGTTCTATGGATTACCATGTACTACCAAGAAGACAAATAAATGTCCCCTACAGTAAACAAGCCTGAATTCTTCCTAGAAGACAAATTAACTAAATTGGAGCTGTTGTACTTGGGCATGAGGCTACCTAATTCACTGGAAAATACAGTATTATAGGAAAAGAAAAAGACTGCATTATATCTGGATGGAGTGCATCAAAGAAGCAATGGCTGTGAGTTTGCATGACTAGAGCTCTTAACAGCAGAGTCTCTTGGAGGTCTCTTACTCAAAGACAACTGGATGGCACATAACAATAACAACAATAACAAGGAAAATTACATGTTAGAATCTTTTTTGCCAAATCAAAAGTGTGTCATGTGAAGAGAACATAAAATACTGTTTCAGTTTTATTTTTATATCCTTCATTGTCTTTCTTGGTTCTAGCAAACTTTGCACTATACATAATCTATCCTGAAGCTGTATTCAAAAGGAAAGGTTTCACGTAAACTGTGAACAACAGATACAGAACACAGACTAATAGCATTATAGACCAAAAACAGATATTGGGGAGACAGATGGCATGACATCAGTTTGAGAAAGAATCATTGCAGTGAATGAAAGCTTCTTTCTTTCAGCAAAGATGGAATAAAAGATATGTCCAAAATACAAAGGTCCAAAGAAGGTTACCACAGGAACAAGGTTGCTTGCTGGTATGGAATAGGCATGTTGTGACAGTGTTCTCTTAGGTTTTTAAGGCAACAAAGAATGATGGAATCTGACCTGGTCTCTTATGCACTATAGCTCAAAATATAAATAAAAATAAAAGAGAAGAGAAGAGAAGAGAAGAGGGAAAAGATTTTTATTACTGTTGTTGTAATATGTCTTGGAATTAACCTATGCAAGGGTGGGAATAAAATGTTGTAGTTGGTGCTGGATTGCTAGAAAATAGTCCAGAATGACAGAAATATGTTTAGATATTTTTGAAGACCCTGGGACCTATAGGAACAAATACCACAACCTATCATCACATTCAGCCCATCTTCAGGACCCCTTTGTCAGACAGCAAAATCAGAAATAAGGAGTCAGCAGCTCAGGTATTTCTGCTTTCACTTCCTAATGGCTATATGTGATGGTAAATAATGCAGGTGTTTACATCAATCCCCCCTCCCTTCATCTACATTTAAAAGCAGAAAAATAAAAGTGAATAATAGAAGTGTTCATGCAACTACCCATATGGTAATATCTGGAAGAATTCTTGATGACAGTTGTTGTTTATAAGTATAAAATCTCAAATATGCAGACAGCACTTGCTTTGCTGAGATCCAAAATACATTTTGTGAAGAAAAAGATGTTAAAAAGGAGCTGGTTTTTAACATTTAATGAAAAATGCAGCTGTTTCTAAAGATCATGCACAACAATATTCCATTTATAAACAATTTCTAATTACATTACAGAATATTTTAATCTAGGAAGATGGTGGCCTAAATCTATTTCCAACTAAAGCTGACCCAGTGAGTGAGTAAAACCATGACAGTTAAAATGTAATCATTTAACTGTAATTCTGTAATGTGAACAGGCCCCTAGTGTTTAGCTGGACTACGCAACTGCATTTAGGACAGTACGTTTTATGTTCTGTGATCTAACAGATATACCTGACAGTATACAGAGAAAATTCTGAGGTGCTACTTAGGGCTGAAGCAGATGGCCCAAATGCGCTGTGCTGGCTCTGACTTTAGGGTTAGGGACCGTGCGGCAACCACACAGTCCCTAATCTTAGCATGGCGCGGCAGCACTATAATGGTGGCATCCCGTCCATACAGGTGCCACCATTGTTACATAAGCAATGCACAATGTCTGCACATCAACGCGCATTGCTTACATAACAAGTGTGCCATTGGCGCACTTGTTATGTCTGCCCTGCAGCACTAAAAGAACCTGGTTTTTCTGGGTTCTTTTTCCTCCAGAGAAAAGCCACATGGTTTGGTGGCTGTGGCTTCCCTCTTTTCGGGCTGTCTTTCCTGCGCCTATGATTACTTTGATTGCTATAGAGAATAATGTGGACATTATTTCTGAATATACCATGACAACAGAATGACATGAATATGCTTTATATCTTTAATTTTTAGGACTGAATTTAACATTAATCCTACTAAGCCAAATCAAGCAATGACTTCAAGGAAGACAAGGCAAGGCAGCTACAAGATGCTTATCCAAACCAAAATCTCATGCTGGTTGAAGATGTAGAAAATAGAGGTGACTTGTCAATGTCCTTTACATTTCTGGTTTATTTTGTAGTAGGAGAGCTGCCTGTAAGCTTTATACAACCTAATAAAGAAAAGGGAATAATGAAAAGGATGAATAAATAAATAAATAAATTCACAATTTAAATATAGCAAGAGCATTCTTACTGAGAGAGAGAACTCTAAGATCCAAGCAGACCAGTTGTTGTAGTCACAAGTCTTTTTTCCCTTTGCTCCTTCTGATCACTGCAACTGTTTCATGAAGATACCAAAGCACAGCTGGTAAAAGTAAACATATGTGATGGCTCTGATGTAGCACCTGAAGCATAATTCAGAAGGGTGGAGGGAGTCCATGTAATCAGAAAACAAACTCTGCTCATATTTCTTTTTGGGAGAGGAAGTTAAAGCATATGTAACACAAACATATATTTATGTTTATGTTTTACTTAGTGTCTGTCAAAATATGTTTCTGTTAGTGAACAGCACATTCCCTTGGCTTACATATTTAAGTTAATCTCTTGTCATTCTACAGAAAAATAAAATTAGCAGAGGTCTGCCAAAGTCTGGGCATGAATACTCTTTGGAAAAGTTATAATACTCTCCTTACTGGATTGTTGTTCAACAACGTGCATTAAACAGATGTTGGGATTTAAATACAATTGGATATTTTGTATTTACCTTGTTTTGGTTTAAGTATTGTTACTCATCCCAAAGTACCAGGAAAAAGCAGGATACAAACCGAACTAGATAAGAGATGCTTAGAATTCTCACCTGCCTTCACATTTCTGTGTACTACTGTATCTTAAGTCAGTGAAAAGTCGATGGAACATTCCTTAAGCTTCTTTGCTAAGAAACAAGGATTCCCATATATAAGTAAAATCACCATATTGTTGTTCACTTATATATTCTAAACAATCAGTGGTTTTTCCTGATAACAGTTATATCTTGCTTGTAACAGCACAGTCCTAGAGCATGGAGAAATATTTTGTGGAGCAAAGATCCCAGAATCAATTGGCCATACTGCTTGGGAAATTGGTCCAAAAAATAACTTTTCCAAACACTACATACATTTACTTGGACATACAGTATGACCATTTGTGTTCAGTGGGGCTGAGTCATGGGAACCCAAAAATCATATTGCAGATTAATTCTATTTTACTGGAGGTGGCAAGTGATTTCTTTTAGCTCTTATTGGTAATTCTGAATAGATAGTACTGAACAGCTAGAGTTGCCAGATGAAATAAAAGCCAGGGCTTATGTCCTTTAAATGCTTGTGTAGAAGAGTGTATTTTAGCAGGTGTTGCTTGTTGCATAGTTGAGGGATAGGACTCCTGAAGTAAAGTCTATTTCAGAAGTAAATGAAATCTGGCCAGGAGGCTCCACACAGCCACCAAGACTATTTGTTGCTCTTCAAACTCCACAATGGCTGCTGACTCCAAAATTTAGCCCCTTAATGGACAATTATGCTCATCAAGTCTCTGTGGATACAATTTTGCCATATTTGTGAGCATTTAGGCACCCACTCATCTTTATTGGCTTCTACAGGTCTGTTTTTAAACAGAAAATGGGGTATGGCACACCAGGATCTTGCACAGTTGCACAGTGCTGATTTAGGTTAAGGGTGTGTTCATTGTGAATTCAGTAAATATGACTGCAGATCTTCTGAACAGAGCTTTCCCTACTCTTTACTTTGACATGTGAATTAGTCACCATGTGCAAAATTAGTTCCGTCTGTACCACCAAAGTAAAATATGTTCTCTCTCTCTCTCTCTCTCTCTCTCTCTCTCTCTTACACACACACACACACACACACACACACACACACCTATCACCACCTACTGAATCAAAAAGAAACAGTATTCTTATGTGGGGGGAAATGAACTGTAGCACAAAAACAAAACAACCCACCTTCACCAAGCTCAAGTCTCTGGCTCCCCAGCTCCTATTCTGTACATTTTTGCCATAGCTTTCCTGAGATAACCAAGGCAGGAATGCAGATTAGTCAGAATTTGCTCACATCAAAGCACACTGATTGAGGCTTATTAACAAAACACTGAGCACACAGAAATGCAACCAACATGATAAATGGAGGTAAAAGAATGCCAGCTCTAAATTGTAATCTCTGCCCCAAGTAATAAAACAGGCAGACATCTTACATAAGCTCTGAAGATCCACTCCAACAGGCAGCAAGTTTGAGCTCAAAACAAAAATCTCATTCTTGAAGGTGGAAATCTGGAGACATAACCTTTACCTTCCTTTAATGAAAGATCTTTCACAGAAGACTGAGTTTTATATTCAAATGAACTTGCTTTCAAAATGGATAGAAGAGCATGATCTCCCTTAGGATCCAGCTGCAGACTCGGCAGGGCTGAGGTGGGGACTCTGTCCCTGAAACTTCTGGGCGCCCCATAGTTTATTAACTTGATTATTCTATGTTTAACTGATTGTATGTGCAGCACTATCAAAAAACATTACTACTACTACTACTATTACTATTAACCCTGATGGCTTGTCTGCAAAGGAGGTGGCTCCTGCAGTGTTGTAGTGGCGGCATGGCTGTAGTGGCACTGCCATTTGGGACAATGCGGGCTTGAGCTTCCATGGACTTTGATATCTGGGGTGTGTGTATCCAAAACAGATCCTCCATGAATATCAAGGTCCCACTGTATAATGTGCTACTCAGAATGGTAGTTGTTGGCCAATTTTGTTCTGTGAGCCATTGGCTGCCAGTCTGTGGCATGTTTCCAAAAAGAAAGAAGTAGTTGTAGCTAATGAGCACAAATAGGGTATGGGTCCTTGGTACATTACAAAAAGTGTCAGTCCCTCACATCAGATAGCCTGAGAAGCACTGGGAATTAGAATTCTTAGCCAGAGAACTGTAGTGCCTCACCAAACTGCAAACCCCAGGATTCCATAGGATGTTGCCATGTTAACATGGAGCTATACTTTTGTATTGTGGAAGGATTCAGCTGAGGATTATGGAAGGATTCAGTTGGGTTCAGCGATAAGTGGGCTATGCCTGTTTGGAAAATGGAGGAATCCATTTTTCACACATGCTTTTTTGCATTTTAGGTGGGTGCCCAACTTCCCCAAAGCATTTTTTTAAAAAAATGAAACTGAAGTGACCAAAAGCTGCTTCTGTTTGCAGTTTCTTTAGGGTCTAGGGCAGGGGTAGGCAACCTGCAGCCCGTGGGCCGGATGCGGCCCGGCAAGGCCTTGGGACTGGCCCCAGCCCGGTCCTGCCGCTGATTGCCGCCGGGGCCTTTGGCCTCTTGCGTACAGGGGCAAGTGCCTATAGAAGCCTCAGAAACATGCATTTATATTAGCATTTTTTTAAAAAATCAAATTTTTTCGTGTGTCCTCCACTTTTTTTTAAAAAAAGTGTCCACTATTTGAAAATTTTGTCCTGCATTTGTCCCGGTTTATTTATTTATTTATTTATTTATTGGCTTCGGCCCCCCCAGTTGTCTGAGGGACAGCAACCCGGCCCCCGGCTCAAAAAGGTTGCCTAACCCTGGTCTAGGGACATTTCCATCAGAAGGTCACAGTAGCTAGAAACTGGCTTTCTGACGTTCCAAAGTTGCTCACTCTGATGTAGATGGAGGCACATCACATTATATGGAAATTATTATTTTCACAAGAGAGACCAATCACCATCAGGAAACAGCTATATAAAGTGACATACTGATGCAATTAAATGTTGACCACAGGAAGTACATGAGTTTTGCCAGCAAGTATTTTTTTTTTTTTTTTTTGGGTGGGGGAGGATTGCATTAAACCAGTAATTTTGCTATTGAAAACACTTTCATTTTTGCATCTATTCCATTCTGTTGTGTGTTGAGGATCTTTACGAGAAATAGCCCCTTTCATGAGAACAAAAATGCCGTACTATAAATACCTTATTATGAGCTCTAATACTGATGGATGGACCAATTTGCTAGGAAATTATTATCTCTTTTGGGTGAGAAAACAGCAGCAGTACTTAGACTGAGTCAAGCCTTCAAAAAGAATGACAGTTTTGCTAGAACACAGGTTTTTATTTTAGTTCTGTTGACTGTTTTGTTTGCTATCAAATCAGTATAGAGAAACATCAAAAAACTAGAAACAAAATCACATGGCACAGCAGAAGAAGACATAAAAGGTTTGACTTGTCTATTTTTCAAAAGGAGCTGTCATTAGATAAGCAAAGAAAAATGACATAGGGAATTATCACCTAGCTTATGCCCCCCCCTTTCTAGAAAACTATTTGGAAAAAAAAATAATTATGAGACTACTAGTGCCATGGTTCTGATTTTGAAATGCCCATGTCTGAAGACAAAAGTTATCACAGAGAATAACAAAGCCACAGAGAGACAAAGAGTTTGTCTTATGAAAATAGCAGAGGATGTGGATACAATGTGTGTATATTTTAATTATTTGAAATGTTAAAGGAGATAAAAGATGGAGAGTGAGAAAAAATCAGCTTTCTTTTATTAAAGAAGTATAGACTCTTGGATTAGGTTAATTGTGATCAAGAAAGTGGCACTGATGTTCATTAGGCGAGCCTACATAAGCATTCATTCTGCGTTTGTCTTCCATTATTAGAAAAATTGAATATAACTATCTAGTCAAAGATCTAAGCCTTGATGTCTTTTTGTGCCACAGCAGCAAGACGTAAGCAAAATTTACTTGGGATAACAACTGAATGGGAAGTGTTATAGATGATGATAACATTTTCCAATCAGGAATTTATTGTTATAAAATATGATGAGATAAGGTATAAGGAAGGTCTTGTTTTGGCAAAAAAAAAATCATTTAATCCTTATCAAATCACACCTAGACTGAACATTGAAAGTATAGATTTAAAGGGGGAGGGATCAACTGCAGACTTAATCTTCAGGATAAAGAATTTTAAAAATATATAACTCAAAATCAATTTAGTAAAAGCCTTTTTTCAGTGTCAGTTGTAACACGGGATGTCAATGTGAAAAAAAACCTTGACAGCCCTTGTTTCTTCTGCTGTCCCAGTTGGCAATGTTGCTGTTATAGTACAATTCCCTCATGCAAGTAAACTGCTGTCTTGCCTCTCCAGCTTCAGTCAGTCAGGCAAGCTGGCCAAGCAGGGGTCAGGCTTATACAGTGAGTAGAGGGGGAAGAACACAAGTCTTATTTTTCAGGCGTCTAGCTTAAATTTAGACAGAAAGAAATGGAAATGATTTACCCAGTTAGAGAAAAGAATACCTATCACCCCCTTGCAGCTGCCTATACTTGTTGTTGTTCAAAAATAAAAAATAAAAAATGCTGATACAATTTGTTGATTTAGGAGAACTTTCTGTCCTTAAAATATGCCATAATTGAGAAAGCCTGCAAAACTCTCCATTAGTGAATTTGACACCTAATATGTGGGATAGAGTTGAGTCCTAGGACGTTATCACACGGGGGGAATTGGAAGGTCAATGCAATGTGATCCCGGATGCAATCATGGGGTTTCACATTTTTGCGCAAGAAGTTATCACACATAATTGAAGTCAATGCTAAGTCAATTCAAAACAAATCCAGGGTCAACCAAGAGATGTGTAAATTCGGGAAAATATAGAATTTACAAATCCTGTTCCATGCCAAAGTTGCATTCAATTCGAATTTGGCAGGTATGGAACGCATGTCTCGGTCACCCTTGGATTGCCTTTGAATCAGACTACAATTCCCAAGCTCCTTTGCTGGCTGCAAATTTATCTCCTGTGCTCCCTGGGTGTTCCCTCTGGGAGCAAAGGGGTGGGAAAAGTGAAGGTGATTGTGCTGCCCAGGGGGGGGGGGATGCTTTGTCCTCCCCCAAAAGTTAAAAGACCAGCACCAAAGTCTGTCTTTCCTCCCTCTCTCCTGGAGGAGTGGGGGGGGGCTTTTCTCTCAGCCTCACAAAGTTCCTCAAGGAGTTCTGGAGCTGTTTTGGGGATGAAGCAGTCCTCCCCACAGAGACACATACGCACTGCCTACACATACTGCCTCCCTCCTCCTCTCAGCCCTTTCTGGCTCTTTCCCTTTGCAAACTCATCCTCTTCAACTAGAGGGAAGGGATTGGCCAGGGCTCTCTCCCTCTATCTCATGAGGGTTTTCTTGGCAGGTTTATTCAGATGGGGTTTGCCATTGCCATTTTCTGAGGAGGTTGAGAGAGTGTGACTTGCACCAGGTCACCCAATGGGATTCAATCCCTGCCTTCTAGAGTCATAGTCCAATGCTCGCAACTAAGTACAAGGTTGCTTTGGACTGGTTTTGAATTGATGAATTGCCTAAATAATGTGAAATAAGGGGTAATGAATGAACAACTAACGTGAAACAAGGCAAAACTATGGGAACTAGAAGCAAGACCCACATGCCCTCACTGCGCATGTGCAGGGATGCTAATTCAAATTGTAGACTATGAAGGGTACGTACTCATATGATAATTTCTTTTGCATTACTTTGGCTTTGGGATGGGCACTGTCTTCTTCTGTGGTGTGATAACCATCCATGTACTTGCATTAATTTCTGAATTGCCCCTACTTTCTTTTCTTTCGAAATTGAGAGACATTCCTCCCATGTGCTAACGTCCCTAGAGAGTCATAAGACAAGGCCCAAATATACAAGAGGATGAAATATTGTCCAGCTTTTAACACTTTGGTTGACTTTGTCTTCAAGATCTTTACAATACTAGAGCAAACAAAATCTATTTTAGAATGAGACTTAAAAATGGCTGAAGGATTCAGGATTCATTTAATCTTATCTAAGGGTTATGACAAATCTAATGAAAAGTTTTTCAGGTCCATGCAGAGTGAATCAGAATTAAGTCCTACTCTATTTGACAGGGCTTAATCCTAGATAACTGTGCATGAGACTGTAGACTAAGACAATTTTCTATCTGAGGCAAGAGGGCACCCTTTTCATTCCATGTACAAAACTAAGAGCCCGTACAGACAGGCCAAAATAAAGCTGCTTCGGGTCACTTTGGAGGTATGCTGTTTAAATGATGCATGCATCCCAAGAGACCAGAAGCCACGCCAGAACCACACTCCAGCAGCTTTGGCGCAGCTTCTGACCTCTTATGATGCATGTGTCATTTACACAGCATACCTCCAAAGTGATCCAATGCAGCTTTATTATGGCCTGTTTGTATGGACCCTATATTATCAGTTAAAACTTTCGATACCACTAGCAACAGGACATTATCTTACACTGCACCTGAGGCAGGTGGTGCAAAATAATGGTCATGGATAGAGTTGTCAGATTCCATGGCTTGCTCCTGAGTCTCCAGTTTTCATGGGTCATTTCCAGGTCAAAGACAAGGGGACTCAGCTTCAAACATGAAAAAAGGGCTGTGTGCAAATCTGTAGCTCAGATAGCACTACAGCAGCTTGCTATAATCTGCAAGTCTCAATAGATCTGTTGCTGCAATTTGCAAAGACTCTCTAGGAGTTCTATACATTTTCCCCATTGGCTTCCTCCTTCCCTCCCATTCACTGTGGCACCAGAGTTTACCCTCTGCTCTGCTTTGCACTCACCTTATGACTGGAAGCAAGCATGTTCCTTATCTTGTCTCCCTAAGTAGGAGAGACAGAACAATTTCCTTATTTCACCTTGATCTGGAAACAGCCTCTTTAGCTAAGATCTCTGTTTTAGTTTACAACAGAAAAATTATGTTCTTTGGTTTGAATGACAAGCTGTGAGCAAATTATGACTGGTATGTAATGTATAGTGCTTAATGACATCACTAGGGGCCATCCTAGGTCCCAGGTTTCATCCTAGAGACCTCAAGGCCTGGGATGATCCTGAACTGGCAAACCTACATACAGTATGATACGTACCTTCCAGCATCTGTCACCTGAAGTACAGTTGTACCTTAATTTGCCCTGCCTAATAGAAAGCCAGCTTTGTTGCATATGACACCTGCCTTGTTATTCTCCTATGGCATGCCATCCTAATGTCTATTCTTTGTGGAACTGCAATCTTCATTTATGAAACCAGTTAACAAATGTTGCTTTACTGAAATGGGGAAAACAACTGTGCCATGCTGTTTCTGATTCTGCAGCTACTATATTAGAGTTTCTTGATATTACTTTCATCCCCTTGTGTGACCTTCCCCACTTTGGATGATGGTTGTAAACTGTCTTGCACTACCACGGTCTAATGTAGATATTAGACACACCTGACATTCTCTGTGCTTGTGGCTTTGGTGCTGCTCCACTCCTGAATTTAAACTAAGCTCTGTAGAAGCCATGTAAGGCAGAAGGAGAAAAGATTGCTTTGCAGATATGAGTTCTCCAGGCGGTAAAGCCAAGGTCAGGTCATTCTTAAAGCTGCACCTCTATCATTTAAAGACTTCATGAAGTGTTTAGTGTTTATATATTTCCTTTTACTCTGTTAACCTTCAGCCCTTCAGTGTGAACTGCAGAGAGACTTCTGTTTATTCCCAGGTTTACCACGAAGCGATAAACATTCTTCTAAATGATGGGATATGGAAAACAATTCTGCCCATTACTGCCAGAGAACTGGGAATTTAGCTTGTTCCAGTGATCAATCCACTTGTTCAGAGCTTGTTTCCACTAATTTCAGAACACCTATAGGACAGCTAATGCTTCACAGCCTTTTTGACATATGATGGAAGGAATATGTACAATTTTAACAAGCTAATGGGATGGACTATTTATTAATAATAAATTTTACATGACAGTGGAAACATAGCAGGCTAAAACTAAAAGACTATTTACTAGCTTCCATATTCAATCATTATTAATAGATGAATCCTCAAAAACAGCCTGATGGATATTAATGATCTTCCAGAAATAGTATTTATTTCCAATTGTCACTTCACCCCACTAAAAATCTAGCAGTTTATTCTAGTGGACATGCTTTGGGTGATACAAATAATGAGAGGTTTTTGAAAACCATTTTGGGGTTTTTTTTTCATGATGTATACAGGTTACAAATTAATTAAAACACAACGAACACAAGCCTTATTAATTCAAACTACTGCAGTGTTACTTTATGTTTTCATTTAGCATGACTTTGATCATAACCAGTTGAAAAAAGACAAGGTATTTTTGAGGGGAAAAAACAAGCAAGTATTGAAGGCCCCTGAGAGTTCCAAGAGCATCAACAGGGTCACACTTCCCCCGTCCATGGTTGCCTTAGTCAATGATCTCAATGCCCAGATGGAGATCATTGACTAAGGCAACCATGGCAGTCTCAACTGCGTATCCTTTCCTACATCCGGTTTGAAATGGATCTAGATAATAAGTTTCCTCCAAGACTGTTTGGAATTGAATGGCAACTGCTCTCTCATTCACCTTGCTTAAGAATGGCAAAAGTGAAACTGACCTGTATTTGTTTTTGTCCAGGGGGTCTAGGGAAGGCTTTTTAAAAGTAGTTTAACCACTGCCTCTTTTAGACTAGATTGAAAACAGCCTTCCCTAAAAGATGCATTGATTATGTGCCTTAACAGCACCTTAGCTGCATCTCCCCCCCTGAACAGCCAGCCAAGATGGGCAAGGATCGAGAGAGTAGGTTGTCTTCTTCACACTACAAAGGAGCTTGTCCACATCCTCGGTACTTACCGACTCAAATTGATCCAGTATAACAGTATCTACGGAGTTGATGGACATCAATCCTATCACTTCTGCAATAATGCCGGCGTCCAAGTTGGCTCTTATCTGAGATATTTTATCTGCGAAGTGATTATTTAAAGCATCACAGTAGGCTTTAGCTGGTTCTAATAAAGGGTTCTGGGTAGAGGGCATTTACGTTAGATCCCTTACCACCCTGAACAGCTCTGTTGGATGAGACTTCGCAGCTGCAATAGATGTAGAACAGACTTCTTATCTGTATCTATTGCCACTCCATAGGAATCAAGAAAATCCCTATGATGTGTCTTGTCAGATAAGAGTTGAGTTTTTTGCTAGTGGCGCTCTAGTGGCTTTATTCTCCTAAGATCTTCCATATATCAAGGCTTGCGATTTGAAGCAGATTGGAAATGATGCTTGGGAGTGATAGTGTCAATAGCCCTGATGAGATCGTTATTCCAGGTATTAACCAAGGCTTTGACAGAATCGCTGGCATTACCAACCATTAAACCTTCTAGGGCTTCCTGCAACCTAATGGGTTCCATCAGCCTTCGAGGGCAGACCATTCTAATGGGTCCTCCACCCCCGACGGGGGGAATGGGGGCCTTCAGTCCAACCTTGACCAGGAAATGATCCGGTTCATGACAATGCAGAGATACTAACTACCTCCGCCCACGGATATGCCTGTTCCAAAGAAAAGACCACATTGAGGGTAAGACCTGCACAATCTGTAGGCCCAGAAATTAATTGGGATAGTCCCATGTTTGTCATGCTGCATAGATTCCAGTCATTCAGCAGCTTTACTTTAATGGGACTAGTAATGGGATGTGAGCTCGTGAATCATGTGACATCTGAAAGAAAAACATATCTCTTTATTTACTATCATCCAACAGAAGCATGAATTCATGACTGTATTTGGTGGGAAATGTTGTGGAGTGGGGTGGGTGAATTCTATGAGCACCTTCACATTCTGGGCTCCAAGTTGTTTTGCTGCTCATCCTTGACTTTGGCTGTGCCTTTTCCTAAGGAGTGGAGGCCACATCTCAGATGCAGAAGGTTTGAGATTTACTCCCTGACATCTCAAATTAAAAGGAGGTGGTGATGGGAAAGACCCTTGTGTGAAGCTTGGAGAGCTGTTTGCTGTCAGTGAGAATGAACAATGTTGGCCAGAGGACTGATAGTCTAGCCTAGTATGCAGAGCATGAAAGGTTACATGTCCGTGTGGTGCTATAACTCCCAGGATTTCTCAGCCAATATGGCCAGTTGCCAAACAGAATGTGGAATGAAAGTAGCTAAGTGTGATGGAGGATTCTGAGAATTGTAGGTGTTTTTTAAGAAAGAACTTTCCCAAGCTCTGCATATGATGTGTTCCTAAATCTTCCAACATTCTCAGGGAGAAATGTCAAAGTGTCAAAGCCAAACTATTCAAAACTATGATTGAAGCTTGGCATTTCACCTTCCTGTGCTAAACTGAAGGAAAAAAGAGAGAGGAAGAATGGAAAAAATAATTAAAAAGCCGACACTGTCCACTTTATACCTTTTCCAAAAGCATGAATCACTGAAGTATTTTTCACTGACTGTTCTGAGCAGTTCTCCAGTCTGCTGCTTATGAATACAAATAACAGATATTAGACACATTTTCCTAAGCCTGGTTGCAAATTTATTTTGTAAGGCAGCCCAATTATCTCTGCACTGAATGGCTCAGCTGGCTAAATTTAAGTTTATATCAGATGGCAAGATATTCAGGATGCATGAATGTCAGTTTTAAAAAGAGAGAGAAGAAGAATGCCACCCACAAATAATTTTCATTTTTAAAACATAATAACAAACAGGCTCTGAATGAGTAACAGGCCACATTAATCATGCTTTTAAAGGTATTGTGAAGGAAACGAGAGGATATGAAATGAGACAAGACTGGTCCGCTTTCTCTGAATACAATGTAAGATAATTGCATGCTAAAGAAAATACTAAAAGTCATTTCCATTCAACAAATACCACTACCTCTCTCCTGCAAGAACCTCTAAATACGCAGCATGCTACACAATATTTTATGTCATTTTTTAAATATATTCTTCCTGTACTCTGTCAGAATTCAAAATGTTGTATATGGACTATATATTATTCTCACTAGATACCTGCTGCCAACCTTCTGTTAGGGCCTGAAAACTTCCTTTCAAGAAGAATAAATATAATATGCTGAAGCCATTCATGACTGAGGATGATATCCTGGGGCCTAGAGCATCATCCCACCACTGTTCAATTAAGATGGATCATTTCAGTTTGTCATTATACATAGTCTTCATCAAAGCAGTTATAGCTTGTAAATTCCAAAGTACACAGCCTTCTGTCCAGCTGCTTAATGAAAATTATATAGATATATCAGTTCTATGTATCTGATGAAATACTCTGGTTCATAAATGCTTATGCCTTAATACATTTGTTAGTCTTTAATGCTTTGGCTGCAACAAACCAGCAGGTTTACTTCTATGGAAATTATTTCTTCCTTAGGCTTCCTCCCCATCATTCCTGATTAGTGACACTCAATAATTTCATTTGGTCTGTATTTTTCAGTGAACCATCTGAGCAAATACATAGATGGACATGCACTTATCCTTTTGTTTAGACATTTTCCTGCATTTTTCAAGATTTTGTTTTATTTTTAAAAAATCTTAGCTTAAAAATTATGCATTTGAAGTTTGAATGAAAATACAATATATATTCTGAGATGAAAGTTGGTAAGAAGACATTATTCTGTGGGAAAATACAATTTAAAAGTATTGCAAATGTTTGCATTTATAAAACAGATAGATGCAGAAATGATATGTCAAAAAATGGGACAAGTAGTATATGCACAAACGTCATGGCCTGAAAATGGATCATCCAAGTCAAAGTGCTAGTTATTGCCTATAAAGCTCTATGATGTGATGAGTCCAGAGGTGGTTTGGGAATACAGTGCTCCCTCGGGTTACGAAAGTAATTCGTTCCGCGGCCGCTTTCGTAACCCGAAAAGCCTTCGTAAGCCGAAATGCCATAGGCGCTAATGGGGAAAAGCCGCGATTTCGTGCGAAAAAGCCGAAAAAAGCACCAAAAGTTTTTTCGTAACCC
>NC_056526.1:139225132-139272843 GCF_019175285.1 Sceloporus undulatus | reverse complement strand
GAAAAAACATTCGTAACCCGGAACAATTATTTCCTATGGGATTTTTTCGTATCCCGGAAATTTCGTAACCTGGGTATTTCGTATCCCGGGGTACCACTGTACACCATTGTGAGTCAGGCAAATCCACTCTGTATTTCACCACTGTTTCTCCTGCAGCTTCTCTGAAATAAATGGGAGTTATACTAGTGTCAAATAAGGACCCAAGAGAGACAGAGCTCCTGTTCAGCCTGGAGTTGCTACAAGAGGAGCCAGCAGTAATGTCACTGACCACTTGTGAAAACACTGGATTCTTCAATCCCAGTGTGCTTTGATTCATACATTCTTCTCCCTTCCTCTGTCTTTCTTGTGCCTTGAACTTTTTCTCCCTCACTCTTTCTGTCCTGTTATAAGGGTCTCTCCTTCTCTTCTTCTTGAAGATAATGTGTTCTTGTGCAGTTCGTGATGTGCTTTCTCTGCTGCAAATATGAGACAATATGTCAATGTGCACCTCCTCCCCTCCCAATGGATTCCTGAAAATTGGTAATAGCAAGGAAACACACTTTCAAATCAGTGCTAGGAAATTCTCTATAAGTGGAATGAGACTGTTTTAAGGATGTAATTATTTGCTGATTTTGATCTCAAAGAAAGCAACATGTAATTTTAGCAATTTTCTTCCCACTGCAAGAACGTCTTTGAAAACTGTGTGGTTTTTGAAGACCATTCACATTTTGGGACTTATTCTGTGCAAAATTTGCACCTGGTGTTTCTGCACAGAAAACTACAAAATGATATCTGAGCAAAAGAAGAAGAAGAAAAATCACATGTGAATTTTGTGCAGAATAGGTCCCAAACTGCAAAGAATCTCATTAGTCAAAGATTCTTCTGAGAATTTCCCTCTAGACAAGAAACACCATTTTTTCTTTACCATTTTCTGATTTCTTTTCAGACATTCTTTCTATCTCTAGACTGATTGATTTTACAGTGAGATAGATTCCTTTCATTTAGAACCCTTAATATACACCGAAACCCTAAAGCAGTAGCATACAGCCATACCCCAGGTAAATCAGACTGGTGATCCATGACAACTCTCCCCTATTTCAGTGTACATAGTATTCAAATCCGGGCACATTAGTTTTTGGCATATGAGGCACGAAATCCCGCAAGTTCCTTCCTTCAGCTCATCTCTGATACTAAAAATATAACAAGAAAATAAATATCTAATCATTTGTTCCCTTTCCATGCTGCCCTATATGATCTGTTGCCTGAGGCAGCTGTCTTACTTTGCCTAATAGTATAGCTAGCCCTGGATCAGTGAATTTATATTTGTAAAGGATATGTACTTTAGAGCATTTACTCACCTACATGTAGCAATCTGACACTAAAATGTAAGAATGTCATTTCATTCCTAGGCTCCTGAGCACATTATTGCATAGAGGTGACTAATTCACTATTTATCTGCATTTTGAGAAAGAATATCACTCTACCATTCCTCACTGTCAGCAAAATAGACTAAACCTGAAACCAAACTGCTTTATAGACACCATTCCTATATTTTGTTACATGATGATAACATAGAAATACGTATAAACTAAACCCATATTTGTTTCTGTTTATTAAGTTCTAGAGCACATCTGCACACAACTTTATGGCCAATTGTATATGTTAAAATGGTTTATTTATTGGATGTACTTACAGCTTGCTCTTCAAAGTTCCCAGAGCAGCTTAATGAAAGAAAATGTATACACAAGTTATAAAAAAATACAATATAGTATAAAAGCAATGATGATAGATATATAAAAACACATGAAATTAGATGGTGAAGGAGGGATAGCAATTATAGCAGTTGTTTGGGTGCTCAGCTCTCCTCCTTGGATCGCAAAATTGAACTACAATTCTGTGTTTACTGCTCTGCAGACTATTATGGATAGGTATATCATGGCATCAGGTCAAGGTCTCTGTACAATAGAAACCTACTGTGTACACCCTGAACCTTCCCATATACACAAAAGATGCTTCCTTAAACTCCTAGATACCTCCTGACTTGGTGGGGTAAGTCAGCTACTTTTTAAGTAGGCCATTGTCGATACTAAAATAGATGGGCCCTTCAACTGAAACAGTGAATTTATTTGTGATTCAAGCACTTTGTCCTCTTTCCAATGTACCAGTCTCTTTAACAACTTGTCATGACTCAATATTGACTTTACACTAGTGAAATCTTTTTGACAGCTACATAAAACAGTTGGCTTTTAAAGACATACCATCACTATAATCATTGAGGTGGTGGGGGGGGAGGAATAATCTTTTTAAATTCAAGAGGAGTGCCAGAATGTCAGAACCGAGAGCAGGTAGTTTTATTTTGCACTGTTTTATCTATTCAAATTATGAAAATGTTTTAGCAAAATACATGTCATGGTCTAAGAATGTCTTTTCTAACTAATTGTTCTTCCTTTAAACATAATCACCTTTACAGACCTCCCCAAAATCCATTTATTGCCAATGCTACATATTTTATTTCTTACAGATAGTGAGAGAAAATAAGCACTTACATGAGAATTAACCTACACTTGTGTTGAGACAAATGTCATACGGTGTGCTATCTTTCTTTGGATCTTGACAGTCCTGGCATTAGGATATGCAGATCAGTTTCTTAAGCTGGAAACATTAAATTCTGAAGTCATTATTTTCCTCAAATGTATAACTTACAATGTGAATGTCATGTAGAGGTAAAGCACAATACTAGAGATACAAATTGTGATTCTAAGATTTAAAGGACTGGAACTTATGTGGGCTTCAGTTATATTAGCTTAAATTTATCTCCAGTAAATCTCTTCCTTTATTAAACATTTTACAGCAGTAAAAAGGGGGAGAATACAACTAACTCTGGTAATATATTCCAGGATGTTATTTGCAGTCAGAAAGTTGAGCCAGCACTACGTATGAGGAATATGATCTTCTTCAGGCTTTTATTTTTTATACTTTGAAGAGCTGACCTATAATAAGAATGGGAATCAGAAAAATGTTATACATCCTTTTCCAAGGCAAATTCCACTCATTTTAGAGTCGCAGAATTAGAAGGGACTACAAAGACCATTCCCTGCCATACAGGAATACACAACAAAAACATTCTTGAGAGATGGCTATCCTATCAGTGTTCAAAGATCTCCAGAGAGAGTCCACCATCCTCCAAAACAGTCAAATCCCTTCTTGAAAAGCTCCTACCACCAGAAAGTTCCAAATTGTACACATTGCAATTTTCAGAGATCTATGGGCTCATACTAGGAAATAACCCAGTGTGGAAAGTGGGTTATTTCCATTGATTTGCCATTATCAAATGGCATTATCTCTGTGGCATTGATTTGCTGCAACTGAATCTCTCCTTGGCATTTCATCCCGATTCCCATTCACACTTGGGAACAAGGTAAAATTCCATGGAGAGATTTGATCCTGGCAGTCGTGGTGGTGGGGGCAGATGAAGAGGAGGAAGAGGAAAGCAGACCCAGGGCAAGTGTGGGGGCAGAGGAAGATGAGGAAGAGAGAAAGAGAGCAAGAGGAGAAAGGCAGACCCAGGGCAGGTTTGGGGAGTGGGCAGATGAGGGGAAGGAAGAGAGAAAGAGGAGGAAGGCAGACCCAGGGAAGGTGCAGGAGGCAGAGGAAGAGGAGGGACAACATACTCCATGGCAGTGACATGGTGAAGAGGAGGTAGGAGGAAGAGAAAGCGCAATGGTGGCAGGAGGGAGAAGAAGAGAAGAAGGAGGAAGAGCAGAGGCAGTGGGATGCTCCCAATGGGATCAACTTGTAAATTCCCATTGGCGGCTCCCACAAAGAGCTCAGTTCTTTTGAAAAGAACTTTTGAAATCCCTGTTTCAAAAAACCTCAGGTTAAGGGGGATTTGAACCACCCCCACAAATTTGGGCCAGGAAAACCTGGTGCAAGTGTGAACGGCCCCCAAATTCAGGTCAGGAAAATACAGCTCAAGTGTGAACAACCCCAATTTAAACTGGTTTAAAACGTAGTGTGAACGGGCCTTAGGTTTCATAGTCTTGATGCTATGGCAGAAACAGGAGGATACATGAACACCTAACCCATCCTTTATTAATATGATGTGGTTGGTGTTGTTTTGCACTTTCTATAGAGAATGAGATCAACTCTGCTGTATCATTCCAGTATAGGAGGATAGATCTCCCAGAAAAATCCCTGGTATTTTTGTATTGGTTCCTCTGTAAATGCATTAATGGGCATTAACTCATGGGCATTTAGCTGTTAATGTATTTGTAGGCATCTTCTTCTGTTAATGCATTCCTGTATGAAAGAAATATTTTCTTTGACATGCTTTAAAGTGAGAATGTAAGAGAGGCTTTTTAAAAAAAAAATCACTGTTGCCAATTGAAAATTCCTATAAGCTTCAGTGAGTTTCTGAATCAAGTTACTGCATCATTTTGATTTCTAGAGTAATACGTATGAGTGTTTTTTCTTTAAGATGTACCATATCTCTAACATTATCTACAGACACTGACCTTATTCAGCAAGGTCATCTATTCTCAGATCTGGACAGGCATTGCAGCAAGCAAGGCAGTAGCACTTGAAAGAGCTCCTGAAAAACCTCCTGAAAAGGGAAATAAAGGCACTGTGAGACAATGACCAGCATTGCACTGAATTTGGTGTGAAGAAAGAGAGAAGGAGGCTGCAGGAAGTAGGGACCATCCTGGTCATCTAATCCCACAGGTAAATCTCTACTCTGTAATGCAATGGGTAAGGAGCAATAAAAATGAGACAACGTAAGGAAACAGCACAAAGCATCAAGAGCAAGTGTTCTCATTAAAAAGAAAAATGTAAAGGACCCTGAAGCTTTATTTTCACCTCTTGAAGATCTCTGCTCTACAGTGGGCCCATGGTATCAGCAGGACTCTCCATGGATATGAAAATCTATGGATGCTTCAGTCCCATTAAATATAATGGCATAGTGAAATGAAGTAGCATCACTGTGTGTGTGCGCGTGCGCAAGGGGTTTAGACCTCACTAAGTGACACCCCAAAAGGGGGGAAACACACCAGAAGAGGGGAGTGATACCCATTCGGCCCATCACCCCCTGGGGTAGCTAGGCCCATGCAGGGGCTGCTCAGCACAGCCATAGGAGCAGCTTGGGCCTGCATGGGTGCTCTTTGGGGTTGTGCAACTTCTGCTTCAGGCCACACAGCACACGTGTTCTCTTAAGCCTGTGTAGCTGCTCCCTGGGTCTGCATTGATATTCCTTGGTCCCATGTGGGTGCTTCCTGGGCCCATGCAGGTGTTCTTTAGTCCCGCGTGGCTGCTCTCTAGGCCCACATAGGACTTCCACATCCCGGACATTGCGGCAGAAGTCACACGCTGGAGGTCCCACCCCCAGAAGTCCCGCCCCTTGCACTGGTTGTCACCTGGTGTGGGAACGCCACTGGTGAAATTGTGTCCCTTATATTAAATAGCAAAATCAAGATTTGCTTTTTGGAATTTATATCTTTTTGGAATACTTTCAAACCATTAATGACTGAATCCATGGAAAAAGAATCAATGAATATGGAGGGCCAATTATATTTCCTTCCTTCGTTGTACCTTCCTTGTGGGCAAAGATTCTGGTCTCTGGCAATCCTCACCTTTCAGACTCAATGAACACTAGTTCCCTTTTGTGGGAAGAAGAAAAAAAGGCTGTGGAAAGGAACTGCATGATTTCTATGAATTCTGCTGTCTTGTGCTTGCAAACCTGTCTTCCCCAGTTGCACACAAGAGCTGAGCTAGCTGCACCAAAGTGAGCCAGAATATAGTCATCCTTCAGTATCTGAGGGAGATCTGCCCCCCTCCCCCGGCTGATGCCAAAATCCATGAATGCTCAAGTCCCATTGTCCTCAATGGTGGCATGGCCATGCAGCCGCACAACCATTGGGAACAAAGGGACTTTACTGCCCCGGCCATCTGAAGTGAGCCTCGCTGCTCTCATCATGTTGGACAGCAGGGGGCTGGCTCCTCTTTCTCCTCCTCCCACTCTTCCCCCTCTTCCCTCCTCTTTCTCTTCGCTGCTGCCATTGCCACCTCTGCCTCTCCCTCTTTCTCCCTCCTCTTCTTCTTCCTCTGCTTTCCACCGCTGCCACCGCTGCCTCTTCTTTTTCCTCCTCCTCCTCCTCCTCCTCCTCCTCCTCCTCCTCCTCCTCTCCACTGCTGCTGATTCCACCTCTTCCTCCTCCTCTTTCCTCCTTCCTCCTCTTCCCCCCCCCCAGCTCCTTCTCTTCCTCCTCCTCTACCTCTGCCACTGCTGCCTGCTCCTCTCTCCTCTTCCTCCTCTGCCACCCCCTCCCCCAATATGGGCTTGCCATGAGGGCCTACTGTATATTCCAGGCTATACTTCAACTGACTCTTCTGTGTCATGTCTCCTGGATGATGGGACAGAGCTTGAGTGTCTCCTTTTCGTTGCACTCTACTGCAAAATCTATGTGATTGTAGGTGAAGTGGATATTAATATTACAAAATATCCTGTAACTTTTAAGACACTTCATTGTAGACTAACATAATAAGATTTTACACTTTAGTTTCTCACTGCAAGAACACAACCTGGTAATCTACACTTGAATGCAGATTCTAGACACAAGATACCTGTCTGATGGTATCAAATGTTATACTGAGTACTCTATAAATGGCTTTCTTGTAAATGATTTATGGATGTCTTCAGTGCAAGGATCAAACTGCACATTATGCTAAACACATATTGCTTAAAGTCTTCTTATTTACTCAAAAGTAAGCACATGTGGCCAATACATATCAGACTAAATCCATATCACGATTTTTACACACACAACTCACATCCCCTCAAAAATGTTCATATGCCCTCCCACAGGGAGATAAAAAGGGTTAAAAGATTCCAAGTGATAAGTCACTAAAAGCAATGTGTTTAACAATAAATCAACCCTATGTTTGTGTGTGTTTATCAGAGCTAAATCGGTAGGGATTGTCAACAAGACAGGAGAATAAAACAAAGCTCAGACATCCTGTTTTGGCTTGTTGGTTTTGCTTACTATCTTGTTCATTTTATAAACACCTAATTCACCATTGATCACAACACCTTTTTCACTTGAGACAGTGGCTTAAATGCTATTATTAGCACTGACTACAGTAAAGACAGTGAAACAATTGGATTTACCATGTGCTGATTCATTATTCAACCACGGTTTCAATGGGTCTGCTCTAATTGGGATTCCAACAAACAGGATTCCAACAAATATTTCATTTAAAAGATCACATCATTTTCTTAATGGCATCCTTGCTTTTTTATGCATTTGTTCCAAAGTTTGAATATATTGAGAGGGCAATCATCCCTTCCTGAATTACACTGAAGCAATTATCTTGGTGTTTAAGAAGCAGAACATGAGCAAACTGACTACTTAAAACTTTAATTGCATTAATGACATCATCTGAAAGGCATTATACTGTGTCCAAGATCTGAGGCGATAGGGCAGCACAGGTTTCTGCTTCAGTGGGTGTGTAATCTTGGCTAGCAGCTACCAATATATCAAGTTTGTATTTCATGGCATGGAAAATAAGAAAAGAGAAATAAAAATGGAGCTTTTCACTTTTAACAAAGCTTAATTAACCAACAACCAACAGGACATCCATCGTATTCATAAATTATTTGGCAACTTTAATTAAATTTCCCTGGAAACTAATTGATAGAAGTCACGTGGCATTTATTAATTTGTGGCTTGCTTGAGAATAGCCTCCTTTTCCCTGTGAAGTGTTTTATATATCATAATGTATAATCATATCCCCTTTCACTTGCTTCTTTAGGAGGTGTTTTACTTTCTATTCTGATATTTATATTGTCCACTCTTCCACAAACTGGGAGTGATGGAAGTTGTAGTCTTGAATCTATGGGAGGCACAAGGTTGGGATAGACTGGCATAGCCTGTCCCAGTCTCCACACACATGTGCCTATATGACCCAGTCTCCACTCACATAATTTGATAGGGCCAGGCATATCTACCACTTGGGCCAAGAGGCCCTCTGCTTAAAGACCTCTAAGTAAGGAGACTCCACTACACTCCAAGGAAGAGTGTTCCACAGTCAAACAGCCCTTACTGTCAGGACATTCCTCCTAATGTGGAATCTCTTTTCCTGAAGCTTGCATCCATTGTTCCAGGTCCTAGTCTCTGGAGCAGCAGAAAACAAGCTTTCTACCTCCTCAATATGACATCCCTTCAAATATTTAAACAGGGCTATCAAATCACCTCTTAACCTTCTCTTCTGCAGGCTAAATATCCCCAGCTCCCTGAGTCTTTCCTCATAGGGCATGGTTTCCAGACCTTTCACCATTTTGGTTGCCGTCCTTTAGACATGCTCCAGTTTCTCAATGTCGTTTTTGAATTGTGGTGCCCAGAACTGGACACAATATTCCAGGTGGGGTCTGACCAAAGCGGAATAGAGTGGCACTCATGCTCTGCCCTTCAAAAATTTGAGGTCCAAAAAATATTAAGCCAAAAATTGTTATTAGTGTCTTCAAGCTTCTACAGGATTTTATTTGCTATTTCATTACAATTTTGTATGCATCACATGCCTCAAACCCATATGAACTTTTAAAAAGTCAATCCCTTAGTTGAAAATGCAGCAAAATGTCAGCTTGCTGTAGCATTATAGTGGAAAAGTAGACCTCAATATTTTGGGTGTTGGGGATATGTGGATTCCTGCTGTGCAGAAATGGCCTTGGGAACGGCATACGGACCATTAGGTATACTTTCCTCACCCTTCATCACTGTTACTTATAGCAATGCAGGATTATGTGTGCAGTTAACCAACAAATGACTAGACTCTTACATAACACACTGATCACTCCAGGAAGTGTGGCTAGTAGTCACTGGCCACTATTTCTGTTGATAGGCAAAAAGTGGCATTCCAGATGTTGGAAGACTCTTGTAAGATTTTTTTAAAACTCTTGTAAGACTCTTGTCACAATATGCTGCAATATCCAGCATTCTTCACCATCCACCATTCTAGCTAGAGTTGCTGGGAAATGCCATTAAACAACAACCACATCTGCCCACCCTGACTTCAAGTAATAAGCAAGTCCAGTGGTTGGCAGCACATTTTTACAAGATCCATCTTACCAGCATGCTTGCTCATTCTCATGGTATTCTAAAATACTGGTAAAGAAGGAAGTAGGGTCATGGTGACTGATCTTCAGCGTGGCTTATTTTTCTGTGCATTAAGCAACTGGAGCTTTCATAATGCTAATTTACCTGAAAAAGTCTTGGCTGAGAAATCTGTAATTTCCTGAGTTGCCCTGATTCAATTACTAAAAATGCTGCATTGCTGACTACCTCCAAACTTCTCACCTTTGCCTGATTCCTTATCTTTGTAGAAAAGTTCAGAAATCACACATTAGAGTTATTTAAGAACTTTTGGGTGAAGCATTCAATCCGAGCAGATATCAAATTTGTAATTTTCCAATTTGCTCGAAACAATTATTGATGTGTAACTAACAAAACTGAACTAAAAATGGTTTCTGGAGAGTAGGATAACAAATTTAGGATGGAAAATATAGATCTATGAAAATAATAGCTACCAAAAACACAGGAAGTCAGCTTTGCTTTGCTTTTGTTACTATATGTGGCACATTTATTAAACATAATTGCAATACATGTGTGCAAGCAATGCATTAAAGAACTGAAGAGCCATAGAAAATGTCTGTAAGTGGAACTTCATGGGATACATGGGAGATGCTTTGAAAAGAACCAAAAAGGCTGAATGATCAAAGCAAAGAAATAAAACCAATAATAATAGGTATGGGTGCTTTCTGAAATAAGAAGTGAACCCCTTTTCTATTAAAAGAAAGATCAGTTAATTTACAGGTGCTGAGATCTTGAAATATGCCACTGCCAGTTGTTAAATCATGCTTTACCTTGGTTTACCTTGGAGCCTCTCCAGATATGGGATATGTGCTTTATTGTGATTCTCTGAACAAACATTCTCTAGCTAGTGAAGAGGTTCAACACCAACTCAAGCTAAAATCAATTTGCCTTGGTAAATCTTCCTCCGAATCACCTACTACAAATTTTAAGGTCAAATATTCATCAAATATTTGGTCTCCAGGATTGAATGTTTGTATTTTGTCTCCAACAATATTTTATATTTAACACCCAATATTTGTCTGTAGTCAATATTTGATGTGGGGAAGTATGTGACATTTGAAAGTTAGTGGTAGTAGTTAATATCTTATTTTCAAGTTAGATAATTGGACAGAAAAAAATGAGTCTTGATTTCCGTCTCTGTTTTAATCAACAAATAATGTATGTGTGTGTGGGTGCGTGTGTGTGTGTGTACGCGCGCGCCTTCAAGTCACCTGTATACTTATGACAACCCCATAAATTTTATAGAGTTTTCTTAGGCAAGGAATACTCAGAGATGGTTTGTGAGTTGCTTTCTCCAAAATATAACCTGCAGTGATAACTTAAATTTCTCTTCAAAGAATACATTCAAAAAGGAAAAAATAATAATATAAAAAGAGTGACAGAGGAAGAAGGGGGGGAAGGGGAGAAAACACCCGAAACATATAAAACATAATAGGGCTCTGACCCCTCAATTACTACCTATAATGAAAAGATAAATAAAAAGAAATATATTATTCTACCATTACAGATTCAATTATATTATCTTATTACAATGATCTTATTACTAATAACCATCACCACATTTTATTAAATGGCTAGATTTCTTATTGTTCAAAAAGTCCATGAATTGTTTTTGAATCTCTGAAAAAAACATTCAGTCAGCTTACCCTTTAGAACCTATGTTAGTTTGGCCATTTGAGTTAACTCAGCAACTTTAAAAATTCATTCTTCCATCAGTTATGCTTCAGTCTGTTTCTAAGTTTGAGCAACCAATGATTTTGCTGCTGATATCATGTAACAAAGAAGTAATCCATGCTTACTATCCAGTTTTTTACCCATAATGCCCAAACAAAATATTTCTGGTAATATTCCAAATTCTATCTTTAAGAATTTTTAATTAGCATATAAATCTTAGATCAATAGCTTTTTTGCCTTCTTAAAAGTCCACCTCATATGAGAAAAGGAACTCTCTTTATCTTGACATAGCCCACATTGATTCAAAACATTCTTGGATATTTATGACAACTTATTTGGGTCAATTAACATTCTGCAGATTTTCTTTACTGCACAAAGTAAATTTTATATCTTTTTTCTCATGCATCTATTTGAAAACCATGCCCCAAATTTTGGCCCACCGTATCATGTACTCTGTTACATCTTCTGTGTCTAGTTTCAAAAGCTATTGTTATACTTGTTAAATTACATGTTCATCATCTTTTTGTAACTCTAAATAAAAATTCATTTTCTCCAACCTTTTTTGCTACATTTCTCTTATCTTGATTAAAGCTGTCATTAAATTGCATATAGGCAAGCAACTTACCTTCCTTAAGAAGCCTCTCTTTGTGGTGAGATGACTAATGTTATCTTAAAGGGGGAGGGGATCTCACTTTATACTTATACCAAACTCGTAAGAGGATATAAGGATGTTTTCAATTTAACATGCACATAACTTTATCATAACAGACTAAACCAAACCTTCCAAATTTTAAATCATAATATTCAAGTTCTAAGAGTCTCTCATCTCTAAGCAACATCCATTTTTTTCAAGTGTAGAAAACAACAGGCCTCAGAATACAATCCAATATGAGAAATTCCCATTTCTTTAGCATCATTCAGTGTTTTGAATTTAATTCTGGGTTTCCTTGCCTGCCAAACAAATTTCCTCTGTCATTGCACAAAAGATATTCCATTTCTTAAAATAGGGATTGTTTGAAAGAAAAAACTCTTGGCAAAAGATTTGCTTTTATTAATGTAATTTTTCCCAAAAGGGATAATAAATTTAACTTTCTCATTTTTCTAGATCTCTTTTCTTTCCAAATGTTTCCATAGTTGTTTTTAAATAATTCTTTGTAATTGTAATCCCCAGATATTTAATCCCCCCTTCACCCCACTTTTGAAAGAGCAATTAGTTCATTTTCTGAAGTCACATATTTAGTCAGCAACTTTGTTTTATCACTGTTCATTTTAATCCCAGAACATGTCCCAAAAGCCTTAATTTTCCCCAGAAGAGCCTTCACTGAGTCCAATTAGTTTTGTTTCATTAAGAACACACTATAACATTATTTTTTTAAAAACCCTCATTCCACAGATTCTGTCATCTTGTCTAATATCTCTCTGTAGACTCTCCAGTGCCAAAATGCAGTACAATATTTTTTAATAAATAATTTGTATTGGTTTAAAACAAATGACAGACAGGACATACCACATACAATCTTCCATATCAATCTTATAAACTCCCATCCCATGCTAACCCCTCCCCTTATCCCATCCAATAACGTATCGTATCATAATACTTCACTTTTATCTTAACATTCTCAGCTTACTTATTCCCCTTACCTCTATAACCAACCACACTACCTCACACATTAAAAATGACTTCCACCACCTTTGCATTATAAGAAAATCCTTTTTCTTCTACCTTTGAGACTTCATTACTCTATTTTCATTATCTGCTGTTTCTCTATCAATTAGTTGAAGATGTAAAGTAAAATTTTCCTAGAATACAGATTGTCTTTACCAGGAAAAAGTAGTAAAAAAGAAACAAAAGGGAAAAAAATACCATAGTGTTACCTTAACCCAGCCAGTTGAAACAAAAAATTACTTCTTACTATTATACCCCAAAAAAAGGAGATCTGGAGTATATGTTCTCACTTATTCCTTATTTCCAACAGCTTATATCTCTATAACATATTAACAATGAGGAAAATGAGATGCATCTAGCAGCCTGAAACAGTATCTATTGGTTACTCAAAAACCTTAAAACATTACAACAGTGTATCACCCCACTTTTCCTTGATATAATTAGACACATTGTTCCAATCTCTAGATACAGATTCCCAAGAGTCTCCTCTTAGCCAACAGGAAAGTTTATCCATCTGGATCATCTCATATAATTATGAAGACCACTCCTCTGAGCTGGGTATATCCTTCATTCTCCAGTTTTTCGCATATAAAATCCTAGCAATAGAAATCATATACATTAGGATCTTACCATACTTCTTATCTATGTGTTCTTCAAACATACCTAATAACATCACTTCTGGGGTTACTTTCAATTTAATATCTAAAATTTTGTTTATTTCCCCACTAATATTATTCCAAAATTCTTTAGCTTTTCCGCACAACCACCAGCAGTGAAAATAAGAACCTATAGCTTTGTCACACTTCCAGCAGATATTGTTAGTATTTTTATACATTTTAGCCAATTTTGCAGGAGTTAGGTGCCATCGATAGAACATCTTGTACCAATTTTCTTTTAGATTTTGGGCTGCTGTGAATTTTAGATTTTGTTTCCAAGCCTTTTCCCACTGGTCCAAATTTATATTGTGTCCACAATCTTTCGCCCATTTAATCATAACATCCTTAACAGTCTCTTCTTCACTATCCCATCTTAGTAATATATTATAAAGTTTACTCATTAGACCCTTCTGGTCTCCTCTAGAGCCCAAAATTTCCCTGATTTCTGAGAGTGCAGCTTTGGCGC
This sequence comes from Sceloporus undulatus, assembly GCF_019175285.1. Classification (NCBI taxonomy): domain Eukaryota; kingdom Metazoa; phylum Chordata; class Lepidosauria; order Squamata; family Phrynosomatidae; genus Sceloporus; species Sceloporus undulatus. Next base: position 139,259,259 of record NC_056526.1, on the reverse strand, counting down.
AGTTTCTGGCTTCTCAAGATGCGGGTGTCATTTAAACAGCATACCTCCAAATTGACCCAAAGCAGCTTTATTTTGGCCTGTCTGTTTGGGCCCAAAAGTTTGCCTAAATTCACTCCTTCAAAATGATTCAGAGTCATTTGTTGATTTGCAGGTGTATTAAGAATTTGTATTAAGGTATTAGGTGGGTAGAGAAAAAGAAAATAACATCTAACAGAGGAAAGATGAAATTGGTGAGCCATCTGTTGCAGAACACACAGGGAGAGCCTGCAGATTTCAGCCTAAGGAAGTAAAAACTTCCAGATAGAGTAAGAATAATTATTCCTGAACTCAAGGGGGGAAGAAAAGACTGGCAGAGGATTTTACCTTTAGCAGCAAAGAAATTAGCACACAGGTCTGCTCAGATGGAAAACATTCAAGTAAAACTGAAAATGTAACATGCTTAGATTGCTAATTTACGAAGTAACCTTCTCAAAACTAGATCACAGGAGGGATTAATTGTGAGGAGTAAAAAGAAATAGATTTGAGTCCAGTAGGATTTGTAAGAGTCACAGAAAAGAAGCAAAATAAAGAGCTTACTAGTCTGAGAAATAAGGCTGGGACCATGTCATTATACAGACTGCAGAAAAGGGAATAAAGGAGGAGGAAAAAAGAATATTGAGCTCCCTCATGTTTCAGGAAAAAGATGATGGTGTGTCTGTGTCTGTGTATGTAAACAAAAAGGGGAAATAAATTGGCAAAAACTGGGTTTGTTGTTGTTGTTAGAAAATGAAAACCTAGGCAAAAAAAAAGAACATCAAAATAGATGTAAGAATCAATACAAAATTCATTCTGAGAAAATACCTATTCAAATGCTTGAAGTAGAAGGCAGGAGAATAGTGCAGGAAACACAGGGGATACAGTTTATTAAAATGTTTTTAGTACAGTTTATTTAAATGCATTTTATAAAAATGCATCTAAAAAACAGCTGAAAGAAGAAAAATCATTTTAGAGTTACAGTATTTATATTTTTCTTTAAATGGTATGCCTGTATCTTTTGTTTAAAACTATTTGCAAACTATGGATATATGCACCTTCAAGTCTATGCACTGTTCTCTTGGGCGGGGTACAGACCGCCGCTTTGCGGCGGTCTGCCGCCGCCGCCAGAAGGTCCGCGGGGGAGCCGGAGCCTTCAGACGGCCCGACTCCCGCGCAGACCGAAAAAAGAAGCTCCAAAATGGAGCTTCTTTTTGCGTCGCGTTTGCGACGTAGCGAGGCGCCAGGGGCGCGCTCGCTACGTCAGCAGCGGCGCGATGCGTCTGGACGCTGTGCGTCCGATACGTAAAGATGGCGGCGCCCATGTAGAAGGGGCGCCGCCATCTTGTACGGACGGAGTCCGTACTAGGCCATGGGGCGTCTAAAAGAGACGCCCCTTTTTTAAAATGGGACGTCCGGAGGACGTCCCAAATGGCAATGTAGAAAGCCCCTTAGTTTGCTATCATGTTTAATCCTCCTGAGAAGAAAGTCCCACTGAACTCAGTAGGCCTTCTAAAGTCTGTGATTAGCTCATCCTAACCAGGCTGGCCTAGCCTTCCGCTTCACAGGATGGCATTCCATAACCAGGGCACCACAGCAGATAAGCTCTTTTCCATGTCTCCCCACAATGTATTGCACCCACTGGAGGGATATATAATTCATTCTGTATCCACCTGTGAATCCACAAGGAAACATTTCTTCCACATTTTGGAAATGCATAAAACATGAAAAAATGGTCAGAGCTCTGATGCAGAGGCTATATTTAGAAAATTATAGAAAGTGGTGAGAAGGAAATGAAAGATGGAAACAAGAAAATTAAATAATCAGGGTAAGCAAATGCAATTACATACTGTCTTATGATGAGAAATCCACACTGCACAGAGACGATGGAGGGATCTAAAGATCTTTCAGAAACTATGTGAATGTTGGAGTCTGGCAGAGATAAAGCAGCTTGGCTCATTCTTTTCATAATTAAGTATACATCAACAGACAAAGAAATGATGGCAGTGAGACAAAAAGAACTGGAGAATTGGGTCTCAACTGGCTAATTAGCAGTGTCATGATGGCTTCTTGGAATTCATCAGCCAACATCTCAAGAATGTTATATCAACATCACTCAGTGGACCCTAGCAACAACTACAGCAATAGTGCAACAGAAAAATAATTTGTGAACTTTTGCCAAAAAAAAAAAAAGAAGAAGAAGAAGTTTGCATTCCAAAGAAATCACAAACTAAGCATAGCTGGAGTAGCATTAGGGGTTACAACAAAACAAAGAAAATTAAACAATTACTTTTAAGTGACATTCTGGGGGGGAAACAAATCAGTACCAATGAAGTTTAGCTTCTTCAGAATTTAGTATTGTGAACAATTCTAGAAGAACAAGAAAAGATTTAAGGAAGTGTGAGGGAGTATGGAAAATATGTAACGTGTTGGAAAGGGATAAATACAAAGCACACTGACAAATACTACTCTTGCCCTGGAATCATGTGCACAGACGCTTTTCCTGGAAATAAGTCATAGGTCTTCCTTTCAGTAAAGACATATACAGGACTGTCTGCTTGAACTGTAGTCCCATACACACTTTCTTTGGAGTGGGTTCCAATGCTCACAGTGGGACTTCCTTCTGAGTAAACATCCGTAGAATAGAAGTGTTGAGCAAGTTCTGTTGTTTGACATCTTGTCTTAACAAGGCCATTATAGTCACCCCTCCAAAAACATTTGGTTTTTGTGAATTTGATTTTTCATGGGTTATTTGCATGTTAAATGGAGATTGATAGATCCTGCATTGGTAAATCCTGCCTCATGTTCCAAGTCTTTTTGCAAACTTTCAGAGACTGAGAGAAGAACTGGAGGGTTATAAGTACATATTAACATGGTGTCAAGACAGCTTACATGTGTGCACACTGTTTACAAAGCAAACTAAGGGAGTGGGGAGTGCCAAGGCCAAATAGAACAGTGGAGTGGAGAGTGAGGGAGTAGATAATTGAAAGACCACCCAACACACTCCTCCCAGCTTCAGCCTCACAGAGGTCAGCCTGCCCAACTCAGGGAAGATGGAAGGGGGAAGATGAAGCTACTTGATAGTGCCCTACAACTGCTTCTATGTGGCCTAAGCTGGGATGGGTTTCTGACCCAGAGTGATTGCCCAAGATCAGGCTGTCAAGAGGGGATGAGGAGTAGATCATCGAAAGCAATCCATGACCAGGAAATTCCCCCTGGCTTGAGACACATGGAAGCAGCTGTAGCGCTGTTTAAAGTTCTTCCTAATGTTTAAGTGGAATCTCTCTTCTTATAAACTCACCAATATCAATTACAAAACAGTTGTATTACAGTATTTGCCACAAAGATCTAGCATTTATTAGTTCTACTATTTTAGGACATGCTCTTATCTACCTCTGGGATCTTTTCTTATTCTAGATGTCCACTGGACTTGTGTGTATGTCCACTGGACTTGGGTGTACACATGAACCTCTACAAACAAATGCACACTCAGGGTCCCCCCCCCATGTTACTGGTTACTTCCTTCCCTTATTTCTACATCTAGCTCAAACATGAGATCAAGTAAAATTTATAAACATTTTAATTTGCCAAATTCCCTTTCAAATCATATAATTAAAAATCTATATCCTTCATGAGACAGTGCCAACTGTAATAAAGTAATAAATTGTGTTTTGTTTTATTCAGCACTAGCCAGTATGAAATGTTGATCTCTGGTGGCTATGAAATTATACTTTATGCTACAGAAATTATCCTATAATCATTATTATAATAGAAAGTGTTGGATTTGTACTCAGTATAAAGGTGCATTTAACTAAGTAGTGATTTTGCTACAAAGCAAAAGGCTTCTGGAAAATTAAGATGGAAACAGTGATGGAAATGATTAATATTTGATCATTTTGCTGAATTATGTAAAAATAATTTATTCCATATGGTTACAAAGCAGTAATGTCATGCCTGCAGTTAGTTAACTATTGGAAAGGAAGTAAAATTCAATAGCTTTGAAAGTTATGGATTATATTCCTGATCTTGTGTATATTTAGTTGGAAAGAAGTTAGAATTATTCCAAAGTCTAATCAAGTGTGCAAAAATTCACAGCTTTGGTCACTTTGTGTTCCATGAAAGTTATCTTCTATCCAAATCTCTGTTAGAGATCCAAGCATTAGAAAACAACATTAGAATTAGGTATCAATAGCTTAGACTATCTGATAATGTTTAACCCTTGTAGTATTTGTGAGGATTCTGGCCCTTATTCTGCCATGTTTCCCACCAGATGTAAGGTTCTGCCCAAATCTCTGCTGCCACCATTTCTGAAGACTTCCACAGATCTAACTGCAACTTTATCCCCATTTCTGACACCAAGGTAAGGACCTCTTCCTGTCTTGGTGCTGTAGTCACCAACTTTGGGGCTTACTAGATGTATTACGTAAATACACAGCACTAAAGTTAGAATAATCGAAACCATTGTGTTCCTCAATCACCATGTATGGATGTGAGAGCTGGACAACGAGGAAAGCGGATAGGAAGAAAATGAATGTGAGATGTGTTGCTGGAGAAGAGTGCTGAGGATATTGTGAACAACCAAAAACAAACAAACAAACAAATGTGCCTTGAACAGATAAAACCTCAGCTCTCCCTGGAAGTCATGATGATCAAATTGAGGCTGAGAAAGCATGACTCATTAGAAAAGACAATAATGCTAGGAAAAGTAGAGGGCAGTAGAAAGAGAGAAAGGTTGCACACTAGATGGATGGACACCATCAGAAATGTCACAGGCATGAGTCTGCAGGACCTGAGCAGAGAACAGTGGAGGGCAGGGAGTCTTGGAGATGACTCATCCACAGGGTCATTATAAGTTGGAGTTGACTCAGTGGCAGCTAACAGCAGCAGCAGGAGCAGCAGCAAAAACAACGACAATGACAGATGTCCACAAGGTTTCTGTGCAGGCTATTATGCAACTTCTATCTCCACTGGACACCAACTCCCTCTCTTCTCTGTTGCCATCACAGACACTGTGTCTGAAACCGATTTTTATATATGTAGCATTTCCAGAGACTAAAAACATATGATACAAACAATACTTTGCATAGTAACATATTAATTGAAGTTCAACATAACAAAACAGATTAATAATGTAATGTTTATTCATTTCATTTCATTTATATGCTGCCTTTCTCCCAGAGTAGGACCCAAAGCGATTTTCAGAAATAATAAATTAAAAACATATAAAATAAAATTTTAAAACAATTAAATACGTTTAAAACAAATATTTTATTTGCACTCACACTCTTCCCCAAACTAACTCAGAAGCTTCAACAGCACTCATTAATTCCTAAACATGACTGATTCTCTCAGTTTAAATCCTCAGTCTTTCACTCCACCTGACAACTCTCTAATGATCTAAACTAACTATCATTCATCAACCTTTATTGACCAGCTTTATTCAAATCCCAACATTTCACCTATCACGACTCATTTCCAAAATTCCATTTTCCTACTCCCTCCTACCAGCTCTTTATTTTAATACCACAATATTTACTCATAAAATATTATCCATAAAATGTCCATGGCATCTCAGTATGGGTTTTTCATGGATACTAGAAGGAAAAAGGGAACGGAAATGGGAAAGGGAAAGTGGAGGGAAAAGTCCTGTTAATCATTAATCTGTGGTGACTGATTTATATTGTCCAAGTATGAAAAGGTATGTGTAAAAAGCTCAACAGAATGAATCTCTGTAGAAAGGTCATACTGTATGATGACTTTTCAAGATCATAACCAAAATGGAAGAATAAGTCACAGTATTTCAAAATGGAAAGGGTAGGAAGCTAGAACACATTCGTATGAATGGCTGAGTGATTTAAGCCTTGAACAAACTTAAAATTGGAAAATTCTTAAATTGGAAAAATTGGGAGCATAATCAAATCACTGTACAGTATTGAAGACAAGAAAGATATGAGGTTGGCATTACGGAGACCACATGGCATAATCACCAAACCCATGGTTTCAGAATAGGTGTACAAAGATAGTCTCCAGTATGGATAACTTGGGGATTATGTTTCTATTAGTATTTTAAAGGGATTAATGGGATATCATAATCGAACTGAAGCATGTCATGTTAATTTATTCATCTCCCTAAGCAGAAACCAAATCAGAATCTCCAAAACCTATGGAAGGAAATAGTTGGAAACTCCAAGACTTCTAAAATGCAATACTGGCGATATACCCCCTCCTTTCCTGTCTCCCTTTTCTCTGCAAACACAGCTTTTCAAATTATTCAGTCATGTATGTTTGTGTGTGTGTGTGTGTGAGTGTGACCTGCACTGGAATTCACCTCAAGTCATGGTGACGCTGTGACTGAGACATCTCCAAGCTTCCGTATCCTCCACTGCTGTCCTTAAATCTTACAGATTCAGGCCAAGGGCCTCCATAATTGAATTTAGCCACTTGGCATGCAGTCTTCCTCTCTTTCTACTGCCTTCTACCTTCTCTAGCATTATTGTCTTTTCAAATGAGGCATGCCAAAGTATGACAGCCTCAATTTAATCATCTTGGCTTCCAGGGAGAGTTCAGACTGGATCTGTTCAAGGACCCATTGGTTTGTCTTTTTGGCTGCCCAAATATTCTCAGTTTTCTTCTCCAGCACCACATTTCAAATGCACTGATTTTCTTTTTGTCCATTTTCTGCACTATCCAAGTCTCATATTCAGATATGGTGATGGAGAATACAGTGGCTTGGACAACTCTAACTTTAGTGCTTAGTTGTATATTTTTACTCTTTAGGATCTTGTCTAGCTTGTTCATCACTGCCTTTTACGTTCCTAGTCTTCTCCTGATTTCTTTACTGCAGTCTCCATTCTGATCGGTGTTTGAATGATATGAAAAAATTAGACCCTTATATAAGACCAACATAACACTCATACACACAATCTAAGCTTCAACACTATGCATAGATGACTGAAAGGATATAAATCAAAATGCATAAAAAAGTAACTCATTCCAGCTCATTCACTGGAAATTACTGTTGGGGCTCTATCAGCTATGCTGTGTTGACCAGCAAGCTTCTCACATCCTTCTCTTCTGGTGTGGTATGGTATGTATGCATGTTTGGCCAAAAAAACAAACTAAACAAAAAATAAGCTCCCGCTCCAAGGATATTCACTAAACATATTATAAACCACAGCATGGGCACTTGAGGTAGGCTGGTTTTAAGAAATCAAAACCTACTGTACTCCTGGGAGGAAAATCAAAACAATAAATGGAGGTGTGCAACTATTAAGTTACAATTGGTTAGTTTTCTCATTAGGACTAAAGTGATTTGAGCAAATAGAAAGACACTTCTGATTCTTTCACATCTCATCTTTCTTTTAAGTCTCTCTCCTTTAATTTGGCTTTTAAAAAGTACCCAGCTTTGCCATCTCCATTCAGAGACAATCTTTTCTAATTTTATTTCAATATGCCCATGAAGAAAAGAAAATAGAATGAAATTGGCTGTGGTCTGCCTTATTTCTTTCTCTTTCAAACCCTCTGCACCAAGGGCCCATCAATATATGTCCTTCAATACAAACCAATGTCATACTGAGGCTAAACAAAGGAGACCGGCTATCTGTGATTGAATATCCTACTTGTTTACAGTCTGACAGTCAGAAAGCAAAGTGTGATTGAGATCATGTCCATAACATTGAGGCAGAAAAGTTAGCTGTTCAAGTCTGTATCAACTGCTATTCCCCTGTAAGGGGAATTCTGTATGCAAATCCCATGGGTATACTTACCCTAATGAGGTAATGATTTCTTTTGGGAGAATAGCAGAAAAAGAAAGTTTCCCTTCTCTAGCAATGCTTTCTGATCCAGATCATGACCACTACTCCCAAGTAGATACTATTTACCAAAATTTAAACAGATACAGTATAATGGGAGAGCTGAAGAAAGATGTCACTGAATGATTTTTTTAAAAATCAGGAAATTCTGCTCACCCTTAAATTTTTTAAGGAGAGTTATGTTCAAGATCCAGCATGGTGTAATGGTGTGAGCATTGGATTACGACTCTGGAGACTAGGTTTCAATTCCCTACTCAGTCATGGAAACCCACTGGATCACTTTGAGCAAATCACCCAGCCTCAGCCCAAACATATAATAGGGTTGCCTTAGGGTTTCCATGAGTTGAAATTACTCGAAGGCACATAGCAACAAGGGTTGTGTTCAGTTTTGTTAATGTGTGCCTTCAAGTCATTTCTGACTTACAGTGGCGACACCAAGGCGAACCTATCACATCTAAATCCATATTTAGGATGAAGAGACCATATTATAGGAAACACAAAATAAGGAGAAAAATCAGGTATGTGTGTCATGATTATTTCTTGTTGACCAAATAATTTGACCAAACCAATGGGATTTAAAGGAAGGAAAGATTATTATAAGCAGGTGACAAAAATAGATGCCCTTTGAAATATCAAGGGAAAGAAAGGAGCTGTCTTCTATTATTTTTTACAAACCAGGGTAGGAAGGGAGATTGGCATTGGCTGATATACTTGAAGCAGCTGTTCAGTAGAAACACTGAAATAAGTCTAATATGCATGAGACTAATATGACAGCCCTTAAAGGATATGATGAGCTAATTGTTAAGCCTACCGAAAAATAAACCAATAGATTAGAATGAAGCAGTTTTTCAGGATTTGGAGCTAATTTAGATCACTTGAGACCTATTATGGGCTTCATAACAACTGCAATTTTTGCCAAAATTTGGTAGCAACTATGGGCGCTCTCTATGGTGCAGGAGAATGTTATAATGATCATTTGCACCAAAAGAGCCCTACAACACAACAGACCAGAGTGTTTGTTTACCTTCTGGAAGCAATAGAAATGGAGGAGAAGGGGCTGGAATTTTGGTGGAGCAGATGAGGAAGTGATGGTACAGCATCAGGAAGTGATGTGGGGATAACAAAACAAGAGTGCAAAGACTTCATGGAGTCTCCGGGCCATATGTTGTCAATACTTGCAATAGTTAATAAAGATCTATATAAATTTCCAGATTATTTATCCTTAGGCTTTTCATCAATAACAAAATCCGCTAACCATTCTATTTTAATTCCAGTTGCAGGGTTGTATGAAATGAATTTCCTTTCACATTACTACTCAATGGCTTTGTTGCTTATTATAGCATTTTAGCTTTTCACAACTGTGAAAAGAATGTGATCTAGCATTTTTTTTTTATTCTCTGAGGAGTACATTCAAAAATAGAAGCTAAGCTGAGTTTTTAAAATGCCAGAATGAAATTTCAAGGTTCCTGCCTTTTTAATATATAATGATACAAACTGTATAACAAACTGTATCATTATACAATCAGAACTTTGGAATGTCCAAATATAAATGTAGAACCGCAAAATTATATATACAACTACAGCAGTCCATTGATCTGTAGTGTCCTACCAACACCCTTTGGATTTTTTCACATATTTTCCTGCTATCTTTATTGTCAATGCACAAAGTGGAGAGAGCAGTGTGAAAAGCTGGATGCTGAATATACCTACTTCTAATTAACTATCCTGTCTCCTTGCAAGAAAGGAAGATAAACATTCTTAAGCAGATTATTATATTGGGTGATTAAAAGCTACTGATCTTCTTTTTGGCACCGTCTCAAGGAGTATATAATAATGTACAAATAAAAGCAGGCATTTTTCCACCTTATATATTGATATTATTGGATCAGGCTTTTTAATCTCATGGCTCAGGCATCTATTACGTGTTCTGGCTTAGTTGCTGTGTCAGGAAGTAACAATGGAGCTATCTTCTAAGCCATGCCAAGAAGTAACAATGGAGCTATTTCCTAATATTATGTGAACTGCCATGGCAGCCTTCCTTCTAGCTTATCTCCTGGCTATTTGCAAAGTCAAGATCTGGTGAAATGAATTTTGGGTTACCATATGAATTACATTTGCTCTGTGGCTGATAGTAAACAAAGGTTGCACTACATTTCATAGGACTGTCTTTACAAGACTACCACAGGGTGAGTAGTCTTATGTGATAATACAAATGAACTTGCAGACAAAAGGAAGTGGGGGGGGATGGATTGGGGAAGCTATGATCTGAAGGGATGATCAAGAATATGGTTTCATGTCCATTTATACTGTGATAAATCTTCTCTCTCTCTCTCTCTCTCTCTCTTTTACACACACACACACACACACACACAGGAGATCAGCTTGTACCAGTGCTATGGCTTTTGCATTCAGGAAATAGTAAGGCTTTAGTTATTAATTGCTGTCAGGATGGAATGATGCAACACACAGTAGTAGGTCAAATTCATAATAATATAATAATAATAATAATAATAATAATAATAATAATAATAAGTATCCCGCCTCTCCCTGTATTGGATCAAGGCGGGTAACAGCAAACAAGGACAATAAAATCAAACATGAATATCAATAGATAAAAGCATAACAGGACATATTAGATCCTAGTTCCTCTACCTCCCCCCACCCTAAAATACCATTAAAAAACAATTCCCAATAGAATGGTTAATAAAATAGATCAAGATCAAAATCTGGTGGGTACAGCTAAAGAAATGGAGAGTGAAAATTCTGAGGAGATCAGTTTGGGAAGGCCTGCCAGAGGAGATCCATTTTTATTGTCTTCTTAAAGGCCCCCAAAGATGTTATATGGCAGATCTCATCCGGCAGGTCATTCCAGATTTTTGGAGCGGCAACAGAGAATGTCCTCTGGGAAGTCGTCTTCAATCTAGTTCTCTCTAACTGCAGTAGGTTCTTGAGCTATCCCTCTTTGAGAAACACTAATTGAGTACACATTAATCAGGATTGTCCCTGCCAAATCGGGACAGTTGGACTGTATGCCTTTCTTCCCCCCTCCCATCTTGCTAAGTAACTGAAATAGGATAGAAAAGTTAAAAGAATCAAGCAGAAACCAGTTTTATTATTCTATTTTACTTCTTTTAAATCCTGTTATACTCTTCAATAAATGTGTTTAGCACATAGGTAACAGAAACAAATGTCATCTCTTATCCCAGTGCCAAACCTCTGATCACCCCTCTCATATTTGATATCAATATAATATTATTGATCCTTGCCCATTATGGTTGACCATTCAGGGAGGGGATGCAATAAAAACATCATGGCAACTCATAATAAATGCATCCTTTCGGGAGGGAATAGTTCCATCTAATTTAAAACATGCAGTAAAACCACTTTTGAAGAAACCCGTCCTAGATCCCCTGATGAGAAATAACTATAGACTGGTCTCCCTTTTACCGTTCTTGGGCAAAGTGATCGAGAGGGCAGTCGCCTTCCAGCTCCAGGCTGTCTTGGATGAAGCCGATTATCTGGACCCATTTCAAATTGGTTTTAGAGCGGGATATGGAGTTGAGATGGCCATGGTTGCCTTGGTCAATGATCTCAGTCTGGGCATCGACAGGAGAAGTGTGACCCTGCTGGTGCTCTTGGACATCTCAGCGGCATTCGATACCATAGACCATGATATCATTCTGGAATGCCTGAGAGAGTTAGGTAAAGGGGGCTCCAGTGGTTCCATTCCTATCTCTCGGGAAGGTTCCAGATGGTGAGGCTGGAGGATAGCTGCTCCTCTAAGAGAGAACTGACATCTGGTATCCCTCAGGGCATCATTCTTTCTCCCATGCTTTTTAACATTTACATGAAAGCCACTGGGAGAGATCATCCGGAGACAGTACGCTGATGACACCCAAATCTTCTTCTCTATGTCTCTGACTGCTGCAGTGTGGGCGGGGCCGGCGCTGCAGGTTGCATGATGGGACTTGTAGTATCCCTTTCCCGTCCCTTGGGAGAGTAACAAACTTACTTGAGACTGAGTTTGCTGCAACAATGGTGTCCTTTAATACAAACAGGTGAGTAACAAAGTTCTGTGCGCCAACCTGCCACACTCACAGTCCAAACTATATACACAGTCGCACCCGACTGGCTTTACAAGGGTTCCATCCTCGGTAAGGGACAACGGGGATTAGGAGCTTCAAGGTCGCCCACCGGAATGTTTCTCCAAGGGCTCCCGGTCTGCCTTTTCCCAGGCTTGTGGCTCGGGTCCTTGTTCCCAACAGTCTCCTTTGCTGTCCCACCACTCGCTCACCAAGCTAGGGGAGGCTACCTTTCCCCACCCGTCTTCTTCGGGGAATGAGAAGTCACCTTCCTCCCTTGGGTCCCGCAGCTGCAGAGACTCATGGGGTCCTGGAGGCCGAGGGCTAGATCGGTTCTGCAATGATACAGGCCTCCCCACTCTCCAGGGGCTATGAACTACTCTCTCTTTCCCTCGCCCGGCCGCCTCGCCGCGTCCCCCTCTTCCGCGTCCCCTTCCTCCCGCGCACAGCTGCTCCTCTCCCTTTATCCCCCCTCGTGGCTCCGCCTCCTCCTCTTCTTCCCCTTTTCGTGTGTTCCCTTCCTGATTTCCTTCCACCTGATCGCTCCCTCCCTCTCCAACTCTCTCCTCCTCTGCCTCCACTTCTCTACATGCAGTGATTAGGGATGGCATCTCTCTTCTGGATGCCTGTCTGGGGTCAATAATAGGCTGGATGAGGGAGAACAAACTCAGGTTGAATCCAGAGAAAACGGTGGTGCTACTGATAGGCTCCCTAGATCCAGGGAAGGAAATTAGCCAACTTCTCCTGGACAGGGTCACACTTCCCCTAAAGGACGAAGTTCGCAGTTTGGGGGTACTCCTGGATTCATCGCTAGAATTGTCATCTCAAATAGATGTGGTGACCAGGAGTGCTTGGTACCAACTTCGGTTGATACGCCAACTGCGACCCTACCTGAACCGAAAGGACCTTGAAGCAGTGGTACATGCACTGGTAATCTCTCACCTTGCTTTCTGTAATGCGCTCTACATGGAGCTACCCTTGTACCAAGTTCGGAATCTTCAATTAGTTCAAAACATGGCAGCTAGATTGGTCACTGGCTCTTCAAGATTTGAGTATATAAGACCAATTTTTAAAAATCTTCATGGCTACCTATCACCTTCCGGGTGCAATACAAGGTGTTGGTTATCACCTTTAAAGCCCTACATGGCTAGGGCCCGAGTTACTTAAGGGAACACCTCTCCACCCCGCACTCTCAGGACATTCGGAAAAAAATTATTGGAAGTACATCCAAATAGACTAGTTTCAACCTCACAAAGAACCTAAATTATGGAACAGCCTCCCGGAAGAGATTCATCTTATTACCTCCTTGGAGGCTTTCAAGAGGGCAGTTAAGACAGATCTCTTCCGGCAAGCCTATCCATCCAATCTTATGTAAAAGATATTGCTCCACTTTTTTATCCAGGACTAGAATGTTTTATCTATTGTTGCTTGATTGTACTGTTTTTAATTGTTTTAACTGTTGGACACTATTTCTTTTATTTTTGGTTCTTTTTTGTCAAATGTTGGGTTGTAATCCTGCCTCAATCCACCTGGGAGAGGTGGGAAAATATAAATAAATTTTAATTTTATTATTTTTATTATTAAAAGGAATACTAAGGTGGGTAGCCTAAAAAGTACCTCTACTGTGGAAAATCTAGCCAGACTATATTTGGAAAACTGATTGGCTTTAGAAAGGCAGAAGCAAGAGCACCCACCAGGATAAGGTCCCCTGAGACTGAGCTCAGTATAATCCCTTCTCTATTTATAGCGATGATGGGTTTCTGACCTAAAGTGGCTGTGTATACACAAATAAAAGGTAGATCTTCAGTGGAAGAAGTTTTATGTTGTTTGGGATATCCAAACCAATTGACCAAACATCTTCTCAACCTCCCAACCGTTCTTCTCCCACAGGAAAACCATTTGCCAATGAGGTAATTCATTCGTTTTCAGATTACTGCCCCGGGATGTGATTTTGAGTATAAATATCACTGCCTACACACTAGAAATTTGGTCTGGATTGGAAAAGGGCAAACCATTTCAGCTGGGCACCTCAACAGTTGGCCACCCCACAATCCGTCAGCAGCTACAGAGCCACTTCCAGTTTGGCTGTCCCAAGATCAGAGAGATGCTTAAGAAAAGGTGCACTATCACCTCTTAGCAACCCCCCAAAGTCACTATTCCTCCCACCTTTGCTTTGTTAGTTCTTGTGTGTGTGTGTGCATGAGAGCGTGTTTGCATGTGTGTGTATTTTTTTACTAATAAAACTGGAGGGAAAACTTATTCTTGATTGCCTGTGTTCTGTCTGGTTTAGAACTGTTATACAGAGGGGAAGATCCCAGCCTGAACATTGCCACAGCCAAGGTATAGTTTTAATTAGGCTATCTTAATTCTCCTATTAAATATTATTTGTGAGTGCCATCCTAGGAGCCCAGCTTTTAGGGTAACACGTCTTATTTCTGTAGCTCATAATGATGCCACAATATCAGTAATTTTAAAATTCAAAATTGCACATACTTTTAATTTTAATTTTATTTTTAATAAAACAACCAAACCATGCTTGTTCTTTGCTCTAACATGTCAGAAATGTAGAAAGCATGGAATGGCAACAGGGATGGGTGGGAAGCTTGTGCAATTTGTAACTGAATTTAAACACATTGCCATTAAATGAAGAGGAGTATAAGACTATTAGATCCAGAGTACAGTTTGGAAAAGTTACTTTTTGACCGCTGCTAAGCCCAGAATGGAACAAGTAAAATGGTTACAATAGGTGATTTTTTTTGTTTTGTTTTGTTCACTTTCATTTTGTTTTGGTGTTTTTTTTGTTTTGTTTTGTTTTGTTTTGTTTTTTGTGTTTTTTTTTTAGCTGTACTCCTCCAAAAGTAATTTATCAAAACTCTGGTCCAGGATCTGAAATTATCAAACTGCAACATTGTTTCTTGGCTTGTGATTCCTAGCTTTTCTATGGCTGCATCTGCATTGCAGAAATAATACAGTTTGACATTGATTTAACTGCCTTGGCTCATTGCTATGGAATACTGGGATTTGTAGTTTGTTGGTGCCTCAGAGCAGAGAAGGCTATCTCACAAAACTACAAACCTTAGAAATCCAAAACACAGTTAAAGCAATGTCAAACAGCAATAATATTGCCATGTAGATGCACCCCAGCTCTAACACAGTATTTACATATAAAAATCTTCTTTTTAACTCCCCATACTCCACCCACCATCCACAAGCTAAGATATATGGGTAACACCATATTACTAGTAGAAAGCATCACAGACCAACTACTAAGGAAAGTCAAAGAAGAAAGAAGAAAGTGCAAAAGCAGAACATAAAGAAAACAAAAATAATGACCACAGAGGAGCTACAAAAATTCAATCTAGATAATGAGGAAATGGAAACAATTAAGGAATTCCTGTGCCTAATATCACATATTGATCAGAAGCTTGCATCTTCTATTGGTCTCATGTTTCCATACATTAAATAAAACATTGATCAGAATGGAGACTGCAGTCAAGAAATCAGGAGAAGACTAGGATTGGGAAGGGCAGCCAGGATAAAATTAAACAAAATCCTAAACTGTAAAGCTATACAATTAAGCCCTAAAGTTAGAATCATCCAGGCCATTGCATTCCCCATAACCATTATAGATGCAAGATCAGGACAGTGAAGAAAGCCGTCAGAGTCATTTGAGATGTGGTGATGAAGAAAAGTGCTGATGATACTGTGGACAACCAAAAAGACAAACAAATAGGTCCTAGAACAGATCAAACCTGAACTCTCCCTGGAAGCAAAGATGACCAAACTGAGGTTGTCATATTTTGCCCACATCATGAGAAGGCATGATTCATTTTAAAAAAGCAATAATGCTGGGCAAGGTAAAAATAAGCAGAGAGAGAGGAAGACATAATTCCATATCGACAAATTCAATCAGGGTACAGGAGGTCATGAGCCTGAGCCTGCAAGACCTAAGCAGAGCAGTTGAGGATAGGGAGGAATGGGAGATGTCTCCTTCACAGTGTTGCCATGAGTTGAAGCCAACTCAAAGGAAGTTAAGAACAACACAACAAACTCCACTCTGCTTACAGTTTTATCCAGAGCATAAGGAAAGATTTTACAATCTAGAAAAACTGCGAGGATTGTTTTGTTTTGCCACTGGAATGTATTTTTTTTTAAGTTCCTTAATTATGAGCGTTATTATGATTTCATCTTTCACTCTCACTCCTATAGAAAATGGATGCATGCAAATGACAATCCATAAGCATATTGCTCTGAGTGAAGCATTGCACCAGCTGTGTTTGCAACCAATTACATGTACCATTTTCTTTAATGTACATAACGATCTGCTGACAGAGTAGTGCAGAAAATTAACTACAATGACATACAAAATAAAAACCAGCCTATAGTCCTCGTACTTTGCTAACAAAAATAGTCCTCTTGACCACCTCATTAGGTGTTAGAGCTTCTAGACAATAAGCTAGTACACAGCGATGTCACAGGAAGGCTGTTGCTAAGAAACACTTGCAAGCATCTCAGGATCAGCTTGGCATCAACTGAACTGGGGTCATTATCATTTTCAAACTGATTAGACACATTTAATGAAGAAGCCATGGTTCTGTTGAAACACTCTCAGCCTTATTTGAATGGAGAAAATAAAATGGAATACCATCATATGTTTAGTGTAGAGTCATGACGGGTGTCAAGAAGCCTTGATTTCCTGATTAGGTGTGACAACATGTATCAAGCCCTGGGAAACTCTGCCTGCAAGGGATTTCATTGCATTAACTTTTTTGAGCTCCATAGCTGGTGATAATCACTCTTCATTTCTGGCATATTTTAATCCCATTCCACCCCCCCAGTTTTTATTTAAAAATTTACAATCTCTGTTTCATCTTTAGCCTTACCATGAAAGCTAAAAGGACAGTTTTTACCTGTGGCACCTGTTTTTGCTGACATGAAAGATGGCATTAATTTCCTTATTCCTGCCAGCATGCTTGGATCACATTCGAGTATCAGTGTGCTGATAAGAGCATAACTTTGGGGAAGGAGGTTGACTTTTTACAGTCATGTTAGAAATGAATTTCCCATATGACAAAGATGTAATGGGATACTACATATACAGTAAAAGGAAGGGCTTTCTCTTAATCTACTCAGATTTTGTAGAGGTACTTTTAGTAAGAAACGTGCAGAGCAGCAAGTAGCATTAACAAGGATAGAGGAAAGCAAGCAATAACTAGCACTAATAGGAGGGTGCAAAAAAACCGAAATTGAATCATTTTAGCCAGAACAGGAGCTTTGGGTTATAGATTTTCTTCTTTTGAAATTTCTCCAGTTAAAACTCAGCTAACATAGCTGATGGGTCCAGTTCTGGGGGCTCATAGAGTTGTTGAGGCATCCTGGATCCAGTATATCTGAAGATGCTTGTGTCTCATCTCTGGAATGCCTCATTTAGGAATATTGCTGGTAATTGAACTACACTTGTCCCTCCATATTCGCTAGGGTTAGGGGCACAAGACCTCAGTGAAAATGGAAAAACTGCAAATAACACAAACACCATGTTTTTACCTGAGAGGACACCTCTTTAGGAATCTCTAAGTCCTCAAGTGCAAATCTGTGTAGTCAACGTCTGACAGACACTGACCATAGAACTGCACTGGAGGAGCTACAAATGCCTAGTAGACTATTCTCTCTAGTAATCTCTAGGTCTTTCAGTGCAACCTTTAGTTAAAGTTGCCCACAGAGTTACACTGGAGGACATAGATAATCCTAGAGAGAACATATTAATCAAATCCGTGAATAATCAAATCCAAAAACATCAAAGCCGCAAATACGGAGGGATGAGTGTATGTTCATGAAGTGTTATGTAGGTATACCCGGGGGGGGGGGTCTTTGGGGCAAACATGCCCAACATGCCAGTAGATGTGTCATTCTCACATCTTAACAGCCCAAGGAGACATAGGACAGATAAATTACACAATATAATGATAATTTCTGGAGAAGACTTTAGTGTGATAAGGCATGTTTAACAAAATTTAAAAGGCAAACTTGTAAACAACAACAACAAAATTTGTGACATCATTAAAATATACAGTGTTATGTTCCATTATAATTATAGTTCAATAACCAAAGAAAGGGATTGGTATTGTGTTAGTGACATATGCGGACATATGTCCAGCCTACATTTGAATATGCATTTTTGTGGTCATTGCAGAGGGAAGAATTCATTACCTTCCTTGCAGAAGAACACATGAATTGCTGGATTCTCTGTTCCCCTGCTCCCACCCAACATGGCAGGGGAGGAAGGCACCTGAGAAGTGTCTGGGCATGTTCTGATAGCTGGATGCAACAATGACATCATTCTCAGGGGCCTCCAGTCAAGCTCCAGAAAATCTGTGGAGTTTCCCTCATGCAATCCTGCAGCTGTCACTAAATGTGAGATTTCTACCCTTTATCCTGGAACAATGAATGCAAGCTGCAGGAAAAGAGATTCCACTTCAACATTAGGAGGAACTTCCTGACAGTAAGGGCTGTTTGACAGTGGAATACACTGCCTCAGAGAGTGGTGGAGTCTCCTTCCTTGGAAGTCTTTAAACAGAGGCTGGATTTTTGATTGAGAGTTCCTGCATGGCAGGGGGGGGTTGGACTGAATGGCCCTTGTGGTCTCTTCCAACTCTATGATTCTATGATTCTATTCTGTGATTCTATGACTAGAGAAAGGCAAACATTGTTCCCATCTTCAAAAAGGTGAAAAAGGAGGATCCCAACAATTATCGTCCAGTAAGTCTACAGCAGAGATTCTGTAAACATTTAGTAGGGAATGCCATAATCACAAAAAGTCAACATGGGTTTCTCAAAAAATAAGACATGCCAGACTAAACTGATCTCTCTGTGTCTCTGTCTCTGTCTCTCTCTCTCTGATAAAATTACTATCTTGGTAGATGAAGGGAATGTGGTAGACATAGCATATCTTGATTTCAATAAGGCTTTTGTGTAATTTCCATGATAGTCATGCAAACAAGCTAGTAAAATATGGGCTAGACATTGCAACTGTTAGGTGGATTTGTAATTGGTTGACTGGCTGAACCCAAAAGGTGCTCAGCAATGGCTCCTCTTCATCTTGGAGAGAAGTGGCCAGTGGGGTGCCACAGGGTTCCTGTCCTGGGCCCAGTCCTATTCAATATTTTTACCAATGACTTGGATGAAAGAATAGAGGGTACCCTTATCAAATTTGCAAATGAAAGCAAAAAAGGAAGAGTAGTTAATACTCCAGAGAAGAGGAACAAAATTTTAAATGACCTTAATAGATTCGAAAGCTGGGCCAAAACTAACAAAAGTTCAACAGGGAGAAATGTAAGGTACTGCACTTAGGCAAAATAAATAAACATGCATAGATATAGGATGGGGGACATCTGGCTTAACAACAGTACATGTGAAAGAGATCTAGAAGTCCTAGTAGACCACAAGTTGAACATGAGTCAACAGTGTGATGTAGCAGCTAAAAAGGGCAATGTGATTCTAGGATTTATCAATAGAAGTATTATGTCTAGATCAAGGGAAGTAATAGTGCTACTCTGGTCTGCTTTGGTCAGGCCTCACCTGGATTTCTGTGTCCAGTTCTGGGCACCACAATTCAAAAAGGATGTGGACAAGCTGGAGTGTGTCCAGAGGGCAACCAAAATGGTGAAGGGTCTGAAAAGCATGCCTTATGAGGAGAGACTTAGGGAGCTGTGTATATTTAGCCTGTAGATGATATGGTTAAAAGGGGATATGATAGCCCTGTTTAAGTATTTTAAGGGGTGTCATACTGAGGATGGAGCAAGCTTGTTTTCTGCTGCTCCAGAGAATAGGACCAGGAGCAATGGATGCAAGCTGCAGGCTGTCACCCAGTGGGTTTCAT
The DNA here is from genome assembly GCF_019175285.1 of Sceloporus undulatus. Lineage (NCBI taxonomy): Eukaryota > Metazoa > Chordata > Lepidosauria > Squamata > Phrynosomatidae > Sceloporus > Sceloporus undulatus. The sequence continues at coordinate 139,239,478 of NC_056526.1, read as the reverse complement.
AGCTGTGCCAGAAATCGAATCCTGGTCTCCAGATTCATAGGACTTTATCACATGGGAGTCAAGCAGCCTCCTCCCAACATTAAATCAATATTAAATCATGTTAATAGCATGATTGAGGGAGAAGATTATCACACACCCTGTGTGCTTATCCTGTTATTGTCGCATCTGTAAACATTAATGGAGGTGTCATTTGGTACTAATGGAAACTCCCATTAATACCAACTGGTGCCTCCATTACTGTTTACAGATGGGACAAGAATGGGAGAAGCGAGTGGGGGTGTGATAATCTTCTCCCTGATCATGCTATTAACATGATTTAATGTCAATTTAATGACGGGAGAAGGACACTTGCCTCCTCCATGTAATAATCTTAATAGTCCCAAACTCAAACCACTGGATGCTTCTCACAGTGACATCCCTCCCCCAACCACTACATGACCAGGAGGAAATTGAGTCTTGCATGCAGGGAGAGAGGAGACATATTTCTGGCTTGGCAGAACTTTATGCTATATCTCCCTATGTAGAATCTTAAATATCCACCTTTGTGAGAATAGCGATGGCATCCAGAGGATTCTAACTGTACTACAACAACCTTGAACCAAGCAGGTGAGTAAATAAATGTAATAACATCAGGGAGGAGGAAAGGGGAAATACAGTTTTGTGTGAATCAAGACAGGGCTTTGTTGCCAAGGCAGTGACTTTACTGTAGACTTGAAACATTAATCATGCAGTTATTACAGCATTCTTTGGTCTTCACAGAACAAGGTTATAGTGACGAGCTAAACCATTTGAATTACTTGCTTCAAGTTGAGAGTTTAAGTTGTTGTGCCTTCCAATTTCAAATATGAATTTGAAACTATAACACTTTAATCTGATGTTGACAGACATCAGGATATCTGTTAAAACTGGAGTAACAAGGAACACAAATGTATTAATCTGTTTTTCAGTAAGTCCACCCTAACCAATGATGACAGTAAGGATTTATCTTTTCTTTGTAACTGTAGTTCAAAAATATAGGCAGAACAAAATAAATGGCATTATTTATAGGCGCTTCACCTCAGACAAGCTAACAGCCTTCTTTCCAAGGTGACGTGAAGTGCTCGCAGCACCTGTAAGATGCAGTAATGCCAGCTGATAAATATTATTTTGAAAGTGCTAGTCAGAATATTGCCAAGAAAGTTATTTTACACATCTGATGAAATGTACAGCAACCATAGCATACCTGGGCTCAGTACTTGCTAGCTTACATGTGTCTCTGAGGGTTTAGGCATAGCATGTGTTCTTCTCATTTCCAGATTATTAGTTTTAGCCACGCTCTCGCTTTTCCTGCATCAGTTAGTATTCATTTACTTGGAGTTTGATCATCCTCCATTTTGTAGAATGCAATTCTTTCTGTCTCCTCCATTTTTAAAAGCATACTACAGAACCTCTCACCATAACATATTATGAAACTGTTTTCATAAGTAAACCAACCTTGTATATTTCTTCAAAGAAGGCTAAACCTGTTTTCTCTCCTAAACCCTGTCATTGTTGCTCACATTCTGCTTTTGTATTGCACTACTATCTCTCATATTTGCCAATATGAACAGCTTTCTCAGTGCTCAAGCTATCCTACCCATTGTATGCAGCAGGGTTATGCAGATGTACCTTCTCACGGTGCACACACTGAAGGCACTGAAGCTGAACTGGATTTATTTATTTCATTATTTATGTTTGTACACTGTTTTGCCTCTGATGAGCTCAAGGTGACATACACATATGCTCTACTCTCCTCCCTCTCAGCTCTCAGAATATCCCTAATTCCATAGATTGGAGCTTGTGGTGTACTGTGTAGATGCCATACCCACTGGAAGCAATCACAACTGAGATTGTAATGGAATCCTCTTGGTGCACTATGCCAGTGTGACTATGCTGACATAGGCTGTGGTGGCAGGAAGAAAGGGGCAGTGGGCACAATGGCCATGAAGGAAGTAAGGCATTAGAGAAATAGGTTGCTCAGAGCTGGCAGAGTGACCTGAATACTATTGGGAGTCTCAGCTAGAGCAGACACATTGAATCAACTATTTGGTGGTAAGTCAATACTTATGTAAATCCCATTTATTCAATAAGTCTGTCTTAGTTGGGATAGGCAATAGGATTCAGGCCTTTATCCACCTTTACTCAACAACCCAGGAAAAGGTTTGACTGCCAGCCTGGCTTACCAATAGAATTTTGACCAGAGCCTTTAACTCTTTCCCCTTGAACTCTGATTTTGGTGAAATATCCTCTACATACACACATAGTCTGGTCTAGGTAGAGAAAAAATATCCCCTTAACTTGTAGTTTTGTTACATGCCTTCATGTCAAGCCACCCTGTAATAGCATTTTCTTGGCAAAATTTATTCAGGAGTGGTTTGCCATTGCCTTCCTCTAAGGCTGAGAGTGGGTGAAAATGTCCTAAATACTGTGTGAACTGAAAAGGGCTTTCCCCAAAGGATGTGATCACTGCTAATAAAGATAATACCTTCAGCTTCCATAGCCATCTTGGCACCGTCTGTGTGCATCTCACATGTGCACATTTTTATCCACATTGAATTTCTGATAAGCGCCCCCATTCCAGCTGATTTCCCCTTCCCTCCCACCCCTTCAGATAAGTATGTTACATTCTCACTGAGGACAAAGCACCTTTTTCCAGAGGGAGATCCAGAAAGGGTGTTATAGTATTGAAAAGAATAATTCAGTTAGAAAAATGTTCTCTTCTTGACTGCAGATATTCATTTGAAGCAAGGCAAAGGGAGGGCCCATCTGTTGGCTATTCAGAAGCTTCATTTTGTTGCTAAATGAGCTGGTGGGACAATCCAGCTCTTGCAAATAGGAGAAAAGACTCCCCCCCTATAAGTCTCACCAGAGAATCAAAATGAATGATTGGCAGAGAAAACAAGCTGCTCCTTTGCCTTTGCAGATGGTTCATGTAGGATTAAGATATATGAAGAGGCCAGCCAGCTCTTCTGTTAACTATATCATATATATTTTTAGAAGGTACAAGTAAAAAAAACCCATCACTGTCTAGTTTCACCAATCTGTTCCTGCTTACAGGGACTGAAAATCACCTTTGCAAAGCAAAAGAAATGGTGAAGCAAATTAGTAATGGGATTCATCTTGTAAAATATTCAGAAACAAATCTATGGCAGTCTCATTGGAAGATGAAAATGCTTTTCAGGCAATGAAATGGAGATGAGCAAGAGGAAGAGTTACTGTCCAGTTCAAGAAGTATCCTGGTGTAATCCTGAACGCATCTATTTAGAGGTAAGCCCCAGTGAATACAGGAGTGTTTAGTCCAAGTGTGTGGGTGCAGGATGAGAGTGTGAGGAAATTTACCATGAGATTTGTGGTTAATTCATCAAGTAACTAATTGATGAAACCTCCACAAGTAAGAAAAGATTATAGTTCTCAAAAAAATGGGAACAGTTGTCTGTAGAATATGCGCACATGCTGATGCAGGCAAAAAGCTTTCCTTGTCTCATACATGAGTAACACTCCAAATTCTGGATGTGGATCACTCTTGGCAAACATTTCACAGCTGTGATTATCAAAAGGGTACTCTCGTGCATTAGCATGTAGGAAATTCAACCATCTCCTATCCAAAATGATTCAGCACTGTAGGGAAAAAGTGGTCCATTGCACCACTTGGTCATGCTAATTAGGAAAATTAAAGGACAAATAACCTTGGCATACGCTTTATTTTTTTCTCTTTCAGTTAGAGCAAAAATCTTCTGTGAAGCCATTGGGATAATAGAGATTCCACTGTCACCACCATTTCCTTCTCCCCATGGCTCCAGTGCAGAGAAGCCTTACACTTAGGCATATGGAAGAGGCTGTCTCAGAAAACAGATTGTGTGTCACAAAAGGGCAGGGAATGGTTAGTTATTTAACACCAAAGAAACACAGGAAGGTCTCAGAAAGAAGCTATGTCTAACAAACTTAGGGAAAGCCAAATTGATACCAACTGTGATAGGAAAAAAATAGACAAAAAAGTAACTGGAGAACATACAGAGAGTAACTACTAATAACAGAATGAACTGAAATTACAAAAACCGCAAAATATCAAGAAAGTAACTAATCATTATGTAACCATATACAGAAAGTAACAAACAATGTTTTAAAAAATTAACTTTACTGACAAATTTAATTTGTTATTCTAGTTTTAAAAAACAACAACCAAAAACTGCCAGAGATGGAGATGGCAGAGATGTAAAATTTGTCAGAAATTCTGAAACCATAGAAAATATTTCTTCCTTTTTGCTTTTTTTAAAAACTTAATTTTTTTGGAAGGGAGAAATGGACCATTTGTAACTCATTTTGTTACTATAGGACATAAAGTACTTTATGTATAACTTGGTTTGGTATAAAATTATCATGTGCACTATATTAAAAGTACAGTCTATTCAGAAAAATAATTACAAATTGAATTTACTTTTAAAATTCCTCCTCCTCCTCCTTTTGTTTGTTAAAATCAGGCTATGTGTTCCACAATCTAAACTAATCTCAACTAAAAGGACCTTCTTTGGTTTTGTCATTTTATGAGGAACAGATACTCTACTCAGCCTCCTTATGGTTTCTCAGATCAAGTGTCTGGCAGTGAGTCAAGCAGGAGTAGTGGTCAACTGCTATGAAATAGTCTTTCTCTTCCCACGTGAACAAATCTACTCCCAATTTTTTCCAGAGCCAGCTTGGCAGCCCATGCGGTTGTAAAGTCTACACTAGTTGCATATGAGTTGCAAATCTCATATTCTTCCATGTATGCTTTCAACTAGGCATTCACAGAATGTCAGTATACATATTCTCTTGCTTTCTAAGAGATTTCAATTCCCATATGTGAAGAGTGCACCCTTTTCAGTACTGAGCATGGTGCTGCTGGAATGACAGCTCTATTGCACCTGAAAAGAATACCATCTTATATGCTGAGGTCCTGTCTCATTGAAAAATAGGGCACAGCTACTGGTAGTCTATGCTTTACATCTGGCTAGGTGTCCATGATAAAATGCTTAACTATCTGAAGACTTCTGTCCTAAGCTGTACTTCCCTGTATTGCCTGTAAGCAGGGCTGAGAAATTGATAATTCTTACAGCGTATTTATTTATTTTATGTCTGAATCATTTTCAATGAGTGTGAGTTAAGCTTTGCTTCACATGTCTGCTGATACATGATACCTGGGTGGTATCAAATGTGTACATTATGATTTTGTAGTTGCATCAACATGCACTGAAGCCTCTCTGGGCATTCAGCAATGGCTTCTGCATAATGGTTTCCAGTGGCTTATGGTCTGATTGGACATACACAGTCTGACCAAATGTGAATTGATGCAAATGTTCCATCCTAAACAGTACAGGCAATAGTTCTTTTTCAATCTGTGTGTAACCTTTTTCAGTTTCTGAAAGTGCTCTATTTGTAATTGTAATAGACTGCTACTTTGGTAGTAAGGCAGATTCTAGCCACATCTCAGGTGCACCATGTTATAATATTAGCTGTTCACCCAGACTGTAATACTTTAGTGCAGGACTCTTGCCTATTATGGCCTTAATCTTATTAAATGCTTGCTGATGACTTTCTGAACATTCCCATCTTTGTGTGTTATTTGTTGGAGTGCCTCACATTGATCAGCTAGGCCACTGCAGAACTCTGCCAAGAAGTTGGCTATTTCTAAAAGTTTTTGTACAGTCTTAACGTCCACAGGTCTTGGTATCATTTGAATTGCTTCTGTTTTTCCTGGATCCACTTCCAGGTCCTCTTTTGACAACAAATGACCAGAGTATAGCACTCTGTTTGGCAGAAGCCTGACTTTATCCAGGTTTAGTTTTAATTTTTTTCTCTCTGCACCACTTCAAAAACATGCTCAATTTTTTGTCATGATCTCTCATTGCTTCTTTTCTAGTATCTCTTTCCCACAATTAGTCTGTCATCTGCAATAATGTTCAGGCCTGGTTTAAACACTTGCTTCTGACTGAAACATTTCTGGTTAAGGACTAATGCCCTTCATAGGGCATTTGTAGCAAATGATCCCTGTCGCAAAGGTAGACAGATAGCTTGACTCTGCATCTAACTGTATGTGCAGAATCCATTCTTTAAATTGAGCATGTAGAAATCCTTAGCTCAGGATGAATACTACATCCTCAGTGATTAGTAGAGGGTAATGATTGCATTTTAGTGCTCTGTCTAATGGTTTAGAATCAACACAGATATACAACTTTCCTGAGGTTTTATGAATGACAATTAGATTGTGATCCATGCTAAAATATTATCAACCAACACAATTATGCTTTTTTGCTTGTAGCCTGGCCTGCTCCTACTTCAGTAGTTCTGCCAGTGCTACAGGCACCTTTCTTCTGGGATTCATCACTGGTTCTACAATGGTAGCTACCTGAAGTTTCAGCTTCCCTAACAACTGTTCTCCCCTCTGGAAAAAAAAATCCCAAATTCTGTCTGTGTCCTCTCCATTGTTCATGGAGTTGTTTGGATTTGCTCACTCGTCCATAATGGATACAGTGTATTTTGATGTTGTACTTGAATTAACTCTACAGTTTGAGATGCTTTGCTCCCTAGCAGTAGTTTAAATTTGTCCCCATCCACAATAACAAAGAAGCAAAGTAGTTCATTGCTCTTTGGACAGCAAATCTTGTGCTCATCTACATTTGCCAGAATACCAAGCTGCTTCTGGAGTATTCTGGCCCCAACCCACCCACCCACCCTTCTGTGGGTTTTCAGTGGAAGACACATGGTCCCTGTGATCTGGTCAGTGCAGCCTTATGGGGTGTGCATTGTTCTGAGGTCAGAACAAGACTCCCAGCCTCATTCTGACTTCAGAGTGATTCATGTCCACATGACAACTTAATGGGGACATATACAGAAACCATGTGGGAAGGGAACCAGCTGTCATCACTGCACTCATCAAAGCAAAACGTAAGTCTTTTTAATGTAGGACAAGAGGTGGAAACCCCAAATCAGGCCCAGGTGTTATGAATATAGCTCATACTCAATTCGGGGTTTGGGGCCTGTATAATATAAAAGTATACAGCGAGCCACATGGGAATTCAGGGTTTATAAGTAATGTAAACAAGCCCATAAAGTCTGCACTTACTTACAGGTTTCTGTATAATCTCGTTGTACATGTCTGGCAACATTGTTCAATATCGTTGTTTTTTCTTTGACCAGTGTCTCTGGCAGGACACTGCAGCTGATGAGCACTAGATTCTCTGTTCAAAGAACAATAAGCTATGTTGCTTCAGATTTGTTACTGTGAATCAGGATGAATGGGAACGAATTTAGACTATTGTTAAGGAAGCAAAGCAGAACAAACTGTAGAGTTAATTCAATGGCAAGATCAAAATATGTTGTATCCAATATGGGTGTGTGAGTAGAACCAACCAAATGAATTGACAATGGAAAGAACACAGATAGAATCTAGCCACATTATCACACTACACTCTTATAGCGCTGCTATTCCACTATAACTTCTCCTGTTGCATTTTGGGGTTTGTAGTTCAGTGAGGCCCAAGAGCTCTCTGCCTAAGAATTCTAAATGCCCCTCTCTTAACTGCAAATCCCAGTCTGAGCAGTTATAGTGGAACAACAGCACTATAAGAGTGTAGATTCTCTTCCTGCCTTCTGTCTTAACCTTCCTACTTAGGCTGCATCCATACTGCAGAAATAAACCAGTTTGACACCACTTTAACTGTCATGGTTCAGTGCTATGGAACTGTAGTTTTGTGAAACATTTAGCCTTCTCAATGATGTTTATCACACTATGCTCTTAAAGAGCTACTATTCCAGTGTGACTCCTCTAGCAGCCTCCTGTTGCATGCTGGGATTGGCAGTTTTAAGGAGCTGAACTTCTCTGCCTGAGAATTCTAAATACCCCTCCTTAAAACTGCCAATCCCAGCATGCAACAGGAGGCAGCTAGAGGAGTCACACTGGAATAGTACCTCTTTAAGAGCTCGTCTGATAAACACCTATGAGAGAGCTCTGGTGTCACAAACAACTACAATTCCCAGAATTCAATAGAATTGAGCCATGGCATTTAGAGAGCATTTGGGGGGCAACCCCCTTTTTGGACCTTGGAGATCTGAGAGCCAAAAAAATGATTTGGAAACAACATATGGTCTATAGGCCACACTTTTCCAACCCCTGATACAGAGAGATGCAATAGTATTTACATAACAATAAGTAAATAACATACAATCATCACAGATAACAACAGGCAGGATATATACTTTTGCCTATACAGAACTGCTGTGTATGAAGAATCTCTTAGCTGACTGAAATTGCTCACTGCGCACTCTCATATCAAAGTTGGGTGTGAATTAATGCTTGCTCACCATACTATACCATCTGCATTTGCTAGCACACAAGGGATATTTTTAGCCATTTCTCAAGGAAATTCAATAATTAATGTAAGAAAACAGGAAAATTCTTTAAAGGAAGACGATTGTCATGTAAATTACCTCTTTTGCAATTTGCTGTACAATACAAGACCATTCAGATTCAAAGCATTGGTGTTTTTTACAATCTTCTAACAGCTGCTTAAAATATAAATTGCAAAAGGAAACACTGGGGCTTGTGTGACCCAGTCCGTGAAAGATCTGGTTTGTTATTTTGAGATCACAAAGGATCCAGTTGTAATCATACTTTTTAAAATTTCTGTCAACTCGGCTTTGGCTTATGGTGACCCTATGATTGAGAGATCTTCAAGATATTCAGTCATCAACAGCCCTGTAAACTCAGGGCTATAGCTTCCTTGATTGAGTCCATCCACCTGTTATGCAGTCTTTCCCTTTATCTATTGCCTCCTACTTTTCCAAGTATGATTGGCTTTTCTAATGATTCATGTCATCTCAAGATATGGACAAAGTATTATGGCTTTAGTGTGGCCATTTTGGCTTCTAGGGAGCATTCAGGCTTGATTTGCTCTAAGATTCATTTATTGGTCTTTTTAGCAGTCCATGATATCCAATGAAATCTTGTCCAGTACCACATATCAAATGACTTGATTCTGTTCCTGCCAGCTCTCTTCACTGCCCAGCTTTCACAACCATACATAGAAAGTGAAAATACAACGGACCCTCCATGTAGGGTGTCTGACAATCCATGGATTTGACTGCCTGTGATAGCCATGCCCCATGTTATTCAATTGTGGCACATTCACACATTTGTGCACACTTCAACAACATTCAATAATATGGGGCATGATTGCCCATATTTTTCCCATCAGGGAGAGGGCAGAACTGAACCTGCACAGATGCAACAGACAGTTTTGACTTTGGTATTCAATAATATATTTTTACAGTTCAGGATCTTACCAGGTTCCTTGATAGCTACCTTTCCAAGCCCTTATCTTCTGGTTTCTTGACTATAGTCTCCATTTTTATTTATGACTGAGTCAAGGTATACAAGATCTTTGTCTTAATGTCTTAATTGTCCACTTTAAAGTTATGTAAATCATTTGTAGACATTATTTTTGTTTTCTTAATGTTCATTGGTAACCCTGCTTTTGCACTTCCTTTCTTTACTTTCCTCAATAGTTGTTCTAAGTCTTTTCTATTTTATACTAGTAGTATGTCATCATCTGCATAAACTGTTGATGCTTCTTCTTCCAGTTTTCATGCCTCCTTCCTCTGAGTCTTTTTGTACAAGCTTTTTGTACAAGCTTTTTGTATATGTTCTGCATATAAATTAAACACAGTCATGCCTGACCCCCTTGCCAATTGGAAACCATTCATTTCTCCATATTCACTCCTGTCAATGGCCTTTTGTTCATACTTACCTGGGAGTAAGTCACATGGAAGACAATGGAACATGAATAGCTTTGCCATACCATTCTCTGCATTTTTAGAGAAGTATATATTGAAAAAATACTATGCAAGAATCTGGTAACATATCTCACACATATACATCAAGGAGCTGTAATTGGTTGCAGCTCTTTGTAGAATGTATGTTCAGTATACATACAGAATAACACACACACCCCTCCCATTTCAAACATTTTATCCTCTCTCTGTGAGATTATGGCATTTTTAAAACACATTTTACATTTTTTTTTTCATTTTGAGATTCCTCCCTCCCAGCATTTTAAGAAGTTCTTGAAAGCAACATTTTATGTAAAGCATTGTGCATTAACTTCTCATGCAAAAATTGTATTTTGTTCATTAAACATTTTTTGGCAAAAATATATATTTAGTACAAAATAGATTTTGGGGGTAAAAAGTAATAGATATGAAGGTGCTAATCTTTTCGCTCTCCTTCAGGGTTGAAAAATATCATGGTATTCCAGCACTTAGCACCGGAAGGCAAATATGATTTAGTAGATAACATGGAAACTTGGTGGGATGAGTGTCATGATTGGAATGTAGTAATGGTATGGTATAACATATTCTAAGGAAATGGACTAAAAGAGAGAGAATGAGGAGGGAGGAGGCGGAGGAGGATTAGACTCCATCCCAGATCATCTGTCAAGAAAACAAACATTGTACAGATATTGCTGGTCTTTGCAACAGCCCTGTCACTATGTATGATCTTACACAGGCAGCTATATAGCCGTCTAGGCCCCGCCCCTCAACCCCCTCACACAAAATGACCATGTTAGCTAATCTACAGAGTCATCAGCTATCCACCTGCAACCTAGTCAGGGACTCATCAGAAACTTCAACCCCTTACATCACGTGCTACATTGCACATATCCCCAAATATACCAAAACACACATGTAAGCCTCCAGACATCATAGCCAGTCATCCCTGGTCCCTCCAAATGCACTTTCAACTAGCTGATAGTTACATCTTGAGCTGACTCAGTGGCTCAGCAGAGGTCCTGGCTCCATAGTCCATGTCCTTAAGAAAAGCATATAGAAAACCTTTCACACAAACCTCTAAACAGCACAGTCAAACAATCAATCCTGAACTCAAAAACACAACTTCATATTTTGATGTCTTTTCAGCCTTCAGGGTTGGGTATGTTTACTTCATGCCCTAGAAATTACTGTAAATATTATGTGTTCCATTGTGCACAGTTACTACTGGGGTACAGTGTACAGCTTGTTAGGTCCCCAGTTTGTTAAGCAGCTTGTTAATTTCATTGTAGCTTTGTTAATTTTATTCTCTCTTGAACTGTGCAGTTCCCTCTTGACAACTTGACAGTTTGGATTACATTTTACAGAAGCAGGGAATATAATGAGCATACACCAAGGGTGGTGTGATGAGTTTGGAGCATGTTTGCATGGCATATTTGAAGATCTACTGCTCATGTTAATTCCAGTCATAATGTTTAAGGGCTGTTAGATCTCACTGTTTTAGAAGATGGATATTTTACCAGGAATGCTCAAAATGTGGTGGAATTCAGATGTGACTAATGACTATCTCAGCCACATTTCATGATTGTCCAGAATCTCTAAGATGTGTGTATAGCGTGATTCTAATATATGTCTACTCAGAGGCATAGTCCATTGACATCACAGAACTTGTGTGTATGTGTGCCTTCAAGTTGCCTGTCAACTTATGGCAACCCAACAGTTTCATTGTGTTTTCTTAGGCAAGAAATACACAGAGGTGGTTTTGCCAGATTCTTCCTCTGAAATATAATCCATAGCAGCTGTTATTCATTGGTGGTCTCCCATCCAACTACTAACCAGACTTGTTCCTGTTAAGATTTCCAGATCAGACAGGATCTGGTGCCTTTAGGGTACAGAAGATAAATGGGCATTCTGGCTGTCTGGGATGTAAAAGCTGCTGATAATGCATATCAATTCAGTCTATAGCACCTGGTATTGTTTGGCAGTCTCGCATATATGTAAATACAATTGACCCTTCACATCTGCAGTTAAAAATCCCTGGATATGAAGGACCAACTGTATTTAAATGTGATGCTGCCAAACAATATCATGTGCTGTATACTATATTCCTGAGGAAGGATTGGCAAAACATGGATTCTTTATGCAGGGATTTAATAATCCACAGCTTGAAAATTTTAAAGGGGAAAATAAACAACAAATTTATTTATTAATAATGAAAAAGCAAATTTTGATTTTTCCATTATATATAAGGGACACTATTTTACAATGCCCTTTTATTTAATGGGACTTGAGCATCCATGGATTTTGGTATCCACCGAGGGTCCTGGAACGAAGGCACAGCACATCCCAAGGACCCACTAACCAAAGTTAACCCCCACTTAGCCTCCAAGATCAGATGGGGTCTGCCATTTTGGGTAAGCCTTCAGGTATATATATGACCAACTAATGAGGCATATTTATTCTCAACCAATTCACATACTTTCTAATGCATGTCACATAGGAATGTGAATATTCAACAAAGTGTGGACATTCTCTCTCTCTCTCTCTCTCTCTCACACACACACACACAGAGAGAGAGAGAGAAAGAGAGAGATCTGTGTAGACATGTACCTAAAAACCACTGTTCTTGTTCTTGATGTAAATTTTTAAATTGTGAGAATATGCAGTGATGTAGCTTAAACTGCCATCTCTGATATGTCATTTTCCCAAGGAAACCAGCCATCTCTGTTTATAATATAGTGGATTTTAAAGGCTATTTTCCTCTCAGAAAAATGAGTCTTCAATAAATACTAGCAAATACAAAAATCACAATTAACCACAACTTTAAAACTCTTTGTTATTGTAATTTTAATAATAGTTCTATCCCTTATTGCTGGCTAATTGGTCTTATTCAATTTAATTAGAAATTTATAAACTTTGCCATGTGAAAGTGCTTCAGTAAAATTAATTAGAACAGTTTAGATAATTATACAAATGCCTTCTCAATAAGCTACTAATTGCTTATTCAAACTTTTCAAGCTCCTTCATTCTAACTGCCAAAATAGTGATGTGTTGGCAGGGACAACTCTCATTTGTTATTGTGGTAGTGGTGAGTCTAAAAGCTTTTTCTAAAGCTCATCACAAAATTCTGGCCTCCCTGGTCTTTGTGTGACCTCCCTCCTACCCTCTGGAGGTCATATTGTGGGGAGGCTCCCCTGCACAACACTGGGAAAGTGGGGACAGAGCCAGCTAGCAAGTATCTTTGATCATCTCCCCTCTCTCTCCTCATGTCACCTGGCGACACCCACCACATATACCAGAGGTGTATTCCCCCATACAAGACCTCTTTGAAAATAGCATAGTTTTAAGGAAGCAGGGATACAAGTGATGGCATTGTTTCTTCTCCTTTGCAGGAATGAGTAATTTAATATAGCACATTCCTAGTCTGAACACACACTGCCCAAGCTTAGAAGTTACAGGTTACACATACTAGACAATGATGGTGTAACAAAGTTTTATTTCGAAAGCAATGTAATAGGTAAGTTACCAATATAACAACCATTTCTAGTATGTTCAAACTTACATTTACAGGCAGTCTAAAAAACATTTTGGCATGAAGTTTTCAAGTGTTATGCCATGCTTGTACTCTTCTAAGGTTGGTTTGCCTCAAAAGGTAAAAGAGCAATTTGGTTTTTGAAAAGTAATTTTCCCAGCTCCACACTCTCTGTACATCATCAGACACTTTTAATACTTTAGGGTTGTAAAAGAGGCAAGAGGGATTGTGTTCCAAAAAAGAAAGTAAAATCCTGAATCTTTCTTATATGTTCAGATCTTCCCACATACTTCTCTGGTCCTACAAGAGAATTCCTGGCATGGGAACATTCAGGAGTATGTTTTGTTTTGTTTTTTCCCCAGACATGGAATTGCCTTTCTAGGGGGGTGTTCCCACTTAATATTTGAAACGATTTAAAATACAACGTTTTTAATAAAACTGATTCAAAATAACCCTGGTGTTATCTCGTGTTCCGAAACACATTATTCTTCGTTCCCATCTGGTTATTTAAATCGAAGTTTTTACCTGCAAGCGTTCCTACTTGGCATGAAATCGGTGTTTAAATAAAGCGATTCTTCTCTTCCATACCTTATTTGGAGCTGTCAATCAATAGTACGTCAGAATGACGTAACGTTAACCCGGATTATTTGGAAGCGATTTAACTTTCGTCAGCGTTTCCATTTCATTGACCGTTTGTGAAATGATGTATTTTTGGCGGTTTTTTTTTTAAATGAACCAATCAAGGCGCTTAAACGATCAAACGTCATAAGCGCTGTCAGCCTTATATACATTTTCCCTCCGAATTTAGTAGGAAACCCAAGCTCTTTCCAGAGGAACTATGGGATAGGTTTTGCATGACAGCATCCCCTCTTCATGTCTCCCAAGACAGCCAGGGAGAATCCCTTCACAGAGCCCAGAGATCAATGGGGGAGGCTTCTGGAAAAGCGAATTTAGTAGGAAACCCAAGCTCTTTCCAGAGGAACTATGGGATAGGTTTT
>NC_056526.1:139185524-139225032 GCF_019175285.1 Sceloporus undulatus | reverse complement strand
AGACAGCCAGGGAGAATCCCTTCACAGAGCCCACAGATCAATGGGGGAGGCTTCTGGCAAAGCGAATTTAGTAGGAAACCCAATCTCTTTCCAGAGGAACTATGGGATAGGTTTTGCATGACAGCATCCCCTCTTCATGTCTCCCAAGACAGCCAGGGAGAATCCCTTCACAGAGCCCAGAGATCAATGGGGGAGGCTTCTGGAAAAGCGAATTTAGTAGGAAACCCAAGCTCTTTCCAGAGGAACTATGGGATAGGTTTTGCATGAAGGCATCCCCTCTTCATGTCTCCCAAGACAGCCAGGGAGAATCCCTTCACAGAGCCCAGAGATCAATGGGGGAGGCTTCTGGCAAAGCGAGTTTAGTATGAAACCCAAGCTCTTTCCAGAGGAACTATGGGATAGGTTTTGCATGACAGCATCCCCTCTTCATGTCTCCCAAGACAGCCAGGCAGAATCCCTTCACAGAGCCCAGAGATCAATGGGGGAGGCTTCTGGCAAAGCAGGGAGGGAGCACTCTTCCCAAAGATTCTCTTTCCAGGGTTGGAGGAGAAGGCAGATTCCGTTTGAGAAAGAGAGGGAGAAAGGCTCTATCCCCCCCCCAATTGATCAGAGCCCTTCCCTGTCTGGCCGAGATCAGATGCCTCCTCGCGAGGAGCCTTTCCTTCCCTGCCTGGGCGAGATCAGAGCCCAAGCGGGCAGGGAATGCCTCTTTGAGAGGAGCCTTCCCTTCCTGCCTCTCCTCCGTTAGAAATGGGCTCTCCCCACACAGAAGGGAGGTTGCAATCCACCGGGAGAAGCCTTGTAGTCCTTTGCAGATGCAGGCGCTTAAAGCGCTGAAGAGATTAAGCGCCTGTAAACCATTAAAATAAAAAATAAAAATAATCCTTATCTCTTATTGAAAGACCACAGCGAACAAAGGGGTGAGGGAAGAAAAAATGGCGACAGCCACGACGGATGGGGACAGAAAGGGCAACTCCCCCAAGGACAGCCCCCACCGCAGTCCGCTCCTCCCATCCATCCAACCCGATTCAAAGGCTGTCGTTCCTATTTAAATACTCCGGTTCCTAACTCGAATCAATGGAAAAACGTAGGTCGGACCCTAGTGTTTTTTAACACGCGTTAAATGAGGAAAATTCGATTTAAATTTTTATCCCGCTCTACGATTCGATTTGTAGTGGGGACGATTGCGGGTTGCTCTAGAACCGTTCTAGGTTTAAATCGGATCCTAATATGAATGCCACTCCTTGGATTCGATTCAGAACGCGGGGTTTCCCCTAGTGGGAACATCCTATAGATTAGAATTCCACATCCAGATACATCCAGATACATCCAGATACAAATTCCACATGTGCAATTCCACATCCAGATACAAATGTATGTATGTGCAATTATGCAATATATGCAATATATGGATGTGCAATTCCATATCCAGATACAAATATATTAATCCTGAAAGAAAGAATTTGCCTTTTGTAGTGGAACTAATATATGTGGTCATAATAAAAGTTATAATAAAAAGAAATAGTAAGTAGTATTAAAATGGAAACTGGTTGAATCAGAAAAGTAAGAAGTATAAGTCTAGAAATTTTAGTCAAAAAAACTGACCCCCAAGTTGTGCCTGCTGGAATTTTGTTAGTTGTTTGGCATTGTTTTCCTTGATTTATCCTTTAGATCCTTTGTTACATGCCCCTATATTTTACCCTCAACTTATACATGGGTCATATCATATCATAATCTTGGCTCAAAAACCTGCCCTCGGCTTATACATGAGGTCGATTTATAGTCAAATATATACAGTAATTATTGCAGCCTTCTCCAACATTTCACTGTCCAGATATTGTGGACTGCAGGTCCCATCATCACCCATGCTGGGACAGGGGAGTAACCTCTTCAGCAATGGAACTTCCATCCATGGCAAAAATCCCAAAGCTGTTACATATTATCCATCTAAATAAGAAAGAATGCCAGATGATATGAATAATAAATTATAATTACAGTGGGCCCTCCACATTTGCTGGACTTAGAGGCATAGAACCTCCATGAAAGTGGGAAAACCACAAATAAAAAACTATTTTTGTAACCTAAATGAACATCTCTCTAGGAATCTCTAGGTCTTGCGGGGAAAGTCTGTGGCCAATATCCACCAGAAGTTCACCATAGAAACATGCTGGAGCGCTTACAGATGCCTAAAGAAATGTTTTTTCGAGGAATCTCTAGGTCCTTCACCATGACACTCAGGTCAATTTCTGGCATAGTCACAGCAAAGAACCTAGAGATTCCTAGGTCCATACAGTGGGCCTTCTCTTATGCGGAGATCAGTTCTGGAGCCCGCCCCCCCCCCCCCATGTAAAAGAAAAACTGCATAAACTCAAGCCCCATTAGAAGTAATGGGGCTTGTGCCCGCCGTGCGGTAGTGTGTGGTGGTGTGGGTGTGCCACAAGTGCGCCACGGGCGCATGCCCCATTACTTCTTCCAGGGCATGCAAGGCTTCTTCCAGCATGGCTTCCAGAGTATGCTGGAAGCCACATATGACACGCACGCATATGACGTGGACACACTGTATTAATTAAATCCACAAATAATAAAATCCACAAAAGTCAAAGCTGCAAACAGGGTGTGTTTGTGACTATGACAGGATCATCACAGTGTGGCACAATATGGAGACATGACTTTCAATACTGTATATAGGTTAAATGTTTCCTACACATTACATATGTGTGATTGAACTGCCTTCCTTTTACTATATCCCTCTGCCAAATTCTTTTTCCTAATACAAAGGAAAAATATAATGCAGGGAGCTGACTTTCAGCGAACAAATGATATGCAATTTCATTGTAATGCTGTTTCACACGGAGAAACCTCAGGCTACAGACTGGGGGTCGAAAACCAGTGGCCCTCCAGATGTTGTTGGAATTGGACTGGAATTATCATCAGTTCCAGCCAGCATGGCCAAAGATATAGTATGAGTTGCAATCAAACAGGTAGTTCTCCACTTTTGTGATAGGTAGATAATGTCATGCAGTATATGCAAGTATAAGTATATGCTTGCATGGATTTCATTTCACACACATTACATATGTATGATTGTTCTCTATAATGATTACATGCTGAGGTCGACTGCATAGTTTAAAGAAAACTACTGAGGGATTTCAAGCTGAATTGTAGCTGATTTGTTTCAAAATATTTTGAATTGCATTATTTTATATTATACTATTCTTTTCTGAAATTCAGAAGTGAGTATGACTATGTATCTATATGAGACCAAAACATCAAATCAAAAGAAGATGGTATTAATGGAACTGTAGGAATCTCAAGGCTAATAAAATTACCCCCTCCCCACCAAAGTACAATAGATAAGAGGGGAAACCTAAAATATTCCAGTGATTACTGAGCTATGCTCAGCAGCTATAAAATTTATCTGACTGTTGCAGATGAAAAAGAAATTATGGGGAAGAGAACAGAATATTTCAAGAAGGGCAGGCTGGCTAAATAGGAAGGAATACAGTACCGCTCAGTATTTTGTTGCTGAGCCCACTTTTTTTTTTTTACCTTTGGTTCCTCTTCCATCTGAACTAACTTCTCATGTCACAGTGTCCTGTCTATTCAATTTCTGGTGCCCATTTCAGTAAATCTTTCCTTTGTTCTATTTGCCTTCTTATTAGCCTTTACTCCAAAGATAATTTGTTCTTCTTGTCTTTGTTCTGTGAGTATCTTAGGGTTTTCTTTCATGTTATGTAAGCTTACATAGCTCTTGCCTTCAGATGATTGTCTTTTGGAAATACTTGCTCTATTTCTTTTTCTACTTCTTTTTCTGTTTATTCTTTCATTTTGCTTTCTTGTGGCCTTTTATTTCTGATATCTCATTACATTTTGAAATGTTAGTTTATTGTTTTTACAATCTTACACACAAAAGATATACATCTTCTGACTTGTTGCTTCTAGGCTTTTGCCAAACATGATTTCTGTTAGGATCCTTTTAATACAAGTTTTTATGTCCCCAGATGGGGAAGTCCAGTTGTGGGGATTATCCATATGGAGCAAACGTGTTGCCCAAAGATGGGTTTCTGTGTTGCGTGCAGTGCTTTCCCCCGGAAACTGATTTTTACAATTTTTAAAAATGTATTTAATTACTAATTTAAATAGTTATATCCTGCCTTATATCCAGTGTTCTCAGTTTTAAATCAGTTTAAAACTCAAAGGCTTTCATGGCCGGCATCCATAGTTTTTTGTTGGTTACAATTTAAAACTATTTATAAATAAATGAATAGAATGATTTTAAAAGATTTAAATATACTGTATTAAATAGTTTATTAATTAAAAACCAGACAAGCCTGGTTAAAATCAATTAGACATAAACACTTTAATAAAGCCAAGTTTTCACCTTGCACCAAAATGATACCAATATTGGTGCCACTCAGGCCTCCAAGGGGAGGAAATTCCACAACTGGGATGCTACTGCAGAGAAGGTCCTCTCCCATGTCATCCCACAATGTATTTTCTTTACTGATGGGACATAGAAGAGGGGCTCTTCAATGCATCTTCAGCCAGCATACAGAGAGAGAGCTGCTCCCGCAAGTATTGTGGTCCGTTTGGGGCTTCAAATCTTATTACTAGCAATTTGAAGTATATTGACAGCTAGTGCAGTTCCTTCAGAATAAGATTATGGTTTATTTACCTTGTTTTGGGGGAAGGGGGGTTTACCTGCCAAAACATGGACTTAACCCTCCTTCTGGTATTTTTCTGATTTGAAGCAATAAATTCATAAAACTGGCACAATTTGCTTCATTTGTAGCTGTCTTTCCTGATGACATGGGTTGTGACATTAGGTGTCCTTGTTTCCAGATGTATTCTCACTGCACAGTTCTTTGTCTCTCCCTTACCCAATGCCCCATTGCAATTTTTAATTTTGTTCTAATATGGCTATGCTGGCTGGAATTCTGAAACATGTAGTCCCAAAAATAACATTTCCAAGTTATGTTGTGACTGCTTGGATTTAGGGAACAGAATATGACAACTCCAAGATAGAGAGGAGGAGGAAGGAAGAGGTTCCTGGTCCTTGGTAAATGTGGAAAATAAACAGAGATGGTAACAGCGGGGCCAATAGGTATTTTCACCAGTTGGAACATGAACCAAGCAATTAACATTGGATTTGTTCATGAATTTGTACATCAATATTTCTGATGTGATACTTACTACCACATGATTTCTATCCAGTGGAAATAATGTATTTTAATGTCATATGATGACTAAACCTAAGTTTAAGAGGAACTGCTGGACCTCTTACCCTTTCCCGTCACCACCCCCTTCTCCTTCTGTGTCATGTCTTTTTAGATTGTAAGCCTGAGGGCAGGGAACCGTCTAACTAAAAAGATTGCATGTACAGCGCTGTGTAAATTTACAGCGCTTCATAAATAAAGGTTAATAATAATAATAATAATATCCTGGCAGGGGAAATCCTGGCTGTCATCTTGCATTGCACAGAATATAATGACTAATGTCATGTGAGGATAAGCCCAATGCTTCTGTTTCTGTGGGGTTAAAATCAAATAGTGTTCCCTGCTGCTGAAAGTAATAACTTTATATTTCTAAGAATAATGCTTCCATAAAAAATTGGTAGAAATGTTTGAGTAAGTCAGCAAGTAGACATGCTATTTGAACCCAACATTCAGGCATTCGGAATAAGTTTCTTACAAAAGTCTGGTTGAGTTTCTTACAAAGGTTCAAGACCTTTTTGGAAATGAAAAGGGATATATTTTCTCTCTCTTTCAACTGTAGGAATAAAGTGTTTCATTACTGAACACAAAGGGGCCTTTGACTTAAAACACTTCTTCATCATTCTCTGGCCTGTTCTATATGTGTATTAGGACCATACCTGTGGTGTCAAACTAAGTAGGTAACCAAAGTCAAATGAACAATTACTATCGTTTTATACTCTCATTTGTTAGGGGCCCATGTTACATTTGCACATAACTACAGACATCTGGAACCTCAATTCAGACCTATGCAGCTGTCTCTTGTTACACACTGCATCTGAACTAGATGTGTGACCTGTTGGTTTTCACATGTACTTGCCTTTAATAATGGTGGGTTACAGACGGGCAAAAAGGGGTGTGTTCATGATGTCATGAAGGTAGAGCCTTCAGACGGGCCTTACCTGAATGCCGTCATGAATGCGCCGCCCGCACGCCCCAAGCGGGAAGAAGTGGCATTAAAAAGGTGCTGCTTTTTCCCGCTTCTTTTCTATATAGTGCGCAGCTGCGCATCTCCGTCTGTAAGCTGCTGCACCGGTATGCCAGAATTGCTACGCCGCTACTTTAAGTTGCCCATTTAAAAGCTCCATGTCTGCTGCGTCGCATAATGAGTCGGGGTCCTGGAACATGCGCAGCTTGCAGTCAGGCTTTAATTGCAGTGTCACCTGCCATGCAGGTGTGGAAGCTGCAGCACAGCTGCAGTGCATTTTAAGACTCGTAACCCTAACCCTAACCCTAGAGCTGCATGTACGCATGCGCTGCTAGAATCGTGGAAAGTTTGAAATTTAAAGTGCACCCCTACACACATTCCTGTGCCATTTTCACCTAACAATAAAAAAACGCTAAAACTTTAAATATTTACATATGTACAAGGCAGGTGATGGGGGATGGCAGGGGGACAGCGGTGGCAGCGGTGACAGCTGTGGATGTGCATGGCAGATTCAGCAAGAGCGCAGGGACCAAAGGAGAGGAGGCATCTATGATGCTGGTGACACTGGCAACATGCAAGCGGACAAGGATGCCAACACCAGCTGATCACCAGCTGGCAGGAGACCACCATTGTTCTTGGGCAGAGCGGGGGGAAAAGTTTAAAGGGGCCCGAGTGCTTTAAATGTGCACACAGGTTTTTGGCCGCCCGTGAGGAAGCTGCCTCTCTCTTTGCAGCGTCCTCCGAGGCGGCGGTATAGAAGCTACGGGTCAGAAACGGCCCCAGGTGAGGCGTCTTCACTGCCCCCCATGTGGAAGCCCCATACACCTGAGCCACGCCCCCGGGGCGGGCGGTCTGGAGGCTCCGTATTCAGCAGAATACACCTCCAAGACGTCTTCCCCTGCCCGTCTGTAACCCGCCAATACTTTGCATAATAATAATAATAATTTGTTTTATTTATATACCGCTATTCCAAAGATCATAGCGGTGAACAGCAAGTAAGCTAATTAGCAAGTAAGCTAATTTGCCCCCAACAGTCTGGGTACTCATTTTAGCGACCTCGGAAGGATGCAAGCCTGAGTCGAGCTTGGGCCCTTTTGCATCTCTGCAACATTCTGAAGGACTGGATTCTGTCTGTCAAACAGGTGTTAAGAGTGTAAGTACCTTAGAAGAACTGGGATCTGGGTAATCTTATGAAGTTACATTTAAAAATGAATATGATAATACTTTGGAGCCATTCATAAATAAGGAGTGTCCAAGATAGCAGTGGCAGGATAATCTTCTGGGATGGATTGCTTCAGCATATCTTTATTTTTCTTTATTTTGACTTGTGCCACAGTTTGCACTAGAACCAAGGATGTCGGTTGACAGTGCTATCAGATATCCATGGCATTATGAAAGGACCATATTTTCCCAAATGAGTCCATTGATGTATCCCTTTTCCTGGTCTCGCCACCTTCTGAGGTACATATGGTAGGAATGTGAGAGGCAGTCTCTTCGATCTATATTCAGCCTCTGAAAAATCCTTTCCAGGGAGATTAGACTGGGTCACATCTTCCACTGACATTTTGTTTTGGCACTCCTGTGAGGGCTGACTGCCTCATGTCCCTTCTGAGGGGCAGAGGTTCAAGGAATAGAGAGGGGACCTAGAGATACTTTAAGAGCCAGATCTGAACTCCAGTTGGCCAGAGTAGCCCTGAAGGCCAGGCCCTTCCCACCCATGAAACTCTTATAGCTGGGTTTTTTTCCCAGTCTTGATTTGGCAGGGACAAACTCAATTAATCCTCTGTCATCCCACTTTATCATTTGCTTTTAAGTGTCCCCATTTCTCTCTCCTCGTCCTACTTTCCTACTTTGTCCTTAGTTTATTTCAGTTGCTGCAAAGTTCAAAATTCAAAAGTAGTTTACATTCAGTTAACTCAACAAGAAGAAGAGGAAAGGAGAGGAGTGGGCATGTGTGGCCAAGCAACATAAAAGTGTGGCCAAGAGAGCAGAAGTTCCCTCATTAATGAGGAAAACTACATAAACTAAGAGAAGCTGTAGAAATTTGCTCTAATCTGTGAAATGTTGAAGGGTATGTTGAGGCTGATGCTTTAAAGAGTCACACCTAAAAATGCACTCCAGACAAATTAATAAAGTATCAGTAGAATTAAAAACAGTTAAAATGTGGCCATTATAAAAAAAACTATTACAAACAGTAAGGATGCCCTAGACAGGGCAAGAGCTAGGGATCTCTATGGCTTTACTCCTCTTTGGCCTTTCTCATGCAGGCAAGGCAGAAAGGGAATGATACAGTTTGACAACTGGCTGAATCCTTATTCAGACACCAGTAGCAAATGCTATGGAAGAAGAAAAATCAGCTTTCTGATCATAGTGCTGATTGATGCTGGTGCTTTGGTTAAGGAGCTGGACATCATTCGACCAATGGAGGGTCAGGTGAGACCCACTTTAAGTAAGTTGCCCACCCTGGCCCTGAATATCCAGCACTGTTAATGAGGAGGGAATATTTCATCCAGTGTGCAGAGTTGCGCTTTCTAAGGTCAGAAGGTACTTTATTCAACCATGTTTGCATTCATTTCCCATCATGTGGTCCAAATAGATTCACAGGGCAGAGGTGGAGAACAAGTGGCTCCACAGATATTGTTGGACAGCAATTCCCACCAGTTTTAAGCAGTATAGCCATGATAAAGGATGATGGGAGTTGTAATCCAGAAGCATCTGCAGGGCCAGATATCCCATGTATCTAGTATAAATGGAACACACTGGTTTCACTCATGATTTATTTTTAAAATATGCAAGGGTAAGGTACATTTCAGCTCCATGAATCTACCTGGAAGTCAAGCATGTATTTAACTCTCTCTCGCCAACACAAATGGGTCTTAAATGTATGTAATGTTGAGTGGATCAGGTCCCTAATGATTTATTTAAAATGTTCCCTAAAGATACACTTTAAAATTTAAACTGATTTATCCCATTGATGGGGGGAAATAAGAGTCTAAGTGTATCATGATTTCCTCTATTCTCTCTTCTTTTTCTTTGTGTCAAATGACTCAAGTAACAGGTCTTGGGGCATCATTCATCAAAGTTAGAGAAGTTAAAAAAAATACTTCACTTGCCTGTGTCTATTTAAAAGAATTAAGTATGAAAAGTAGGTTCGGAAGTTCATTTTGAAATTGAAGGGTGAACTCTAATTATAATCTGGACTCTGAAGCATCTAATTTACTCCCAGCTGTGTAATGAAGACCCTATGCCTTTGTCAACAGCAGCTGATCAGCACTAAAAGGGAAGCTGCATGGATGGAAAGCTTCTTCCTTCAGGCAGAAAGAGCTCTCTGACCACACTGGAGACAATGCCTTTAGATGCATGCCATTAGTCCAAGAGAATGAGAAACAAAGCCAGAAATAATTAAATAGGGTTTCAAGTTCTGGATATACAAGCTAGGAGGTTGGTCTTCACAGCAGGGTAACGTAGCAATGGGGAATACAGTACACAGAATGAAGGAGAAACGCATTAGCTTTCTCTGAATAATGTTCTTACAGAGAGCTATTTAGACTGTGTGCATTTATAATTCAACTTAGTTTTCCTCTTCTCACTTCACATTCATACAGAACTTACAAAAACTGTAAAAATGAAAATGCAGGCCAAGGAATTAATCTTTTTCAATTTAATACTTCAGGAGTGAGACTTGGGAACTCACTGTCAAAGCAAGCTTGTTTTATTCCATTTTTTTAAAGGCAGCTGGATATTTTTAGCTTGGAGAAAATAAGACTGAGATAACATGATAGTTGTTTTTAAATATCTAAAGGGAAGTCATGTAAAAGATACAGCAAGCTTTTTTATCAGGGGCTTCACAGACTAGAACACAATCAATGAATTCAAATTTCAAGATAAGCAATTCCATCTAAATGTCAGGAAGAATCTTTTTTTTTTTTTACTGCGAATGATGTGGAAGAAATGTTAAGAATCTAAGATAAGCAGATGACACTATACTACTAGTGGAAGATATCAAAGAATTAAACAATTACTAAGGACAGTAAAAGAATCAAGTGCAAATGTATGCTTAAGGATGAACATAAAGAAAACAAAAATAATGACCAGAGATGAAATACATAAATTCAGCCTAGACAGTGAAGATAGTTAAGAGTTTCCATATCTAGGATCAAGCATTTGTCAGAATGGTGATTGCTGTCAAGAAATCAGAGGTAGACTAGGAATGGGAATAACTAGACAAGATCCTAACGAGTAAAGATATACATCTGAGAACTAAAGTAAAATTCTTCTAAGCCACTGTATTCCCCATCCCCATGTAACGATGCAAGAGCTGAACGGTTAAGCAAGCAGAAAGAAAGAAAATCAACTCATTTGAAATGTGGCTACTGTGAACAGTCAAAAAGACAAGCAAATGGATCATTGAACTAGTAAACTCTGAAATCTCCTTGGAATCCAAAATGATCAAATTGAGGTTGTCATATTTTGGCCCTGAGAAAGCAGGGATCACTAGAAAAGTCAATAAAGCTAGGAAAGGTGAGGGTAGTAGATAGAGTGTTGGACCACATGCCAGATGGATGGATTCAGTCAGAGAGATCGAGGTTCTGAATTTGCAGGACCTAAGCAGAGAAGCAGAGGATAGGGAATCGTGGAGATGTCTCATCCACAGGGTCGCCATGAGTCGGGGTCGACTTGAAGGCAGTTAAGAATAACAGTGTTAAACAGTGGAATAAGTTGCCTCAGAGAGTAATGGATTCTCTATCTTTGAAGGATTTTTAAAAGAAGTTGGATTACATGGCCTTCCTTTGAGCTCTAAGCTCCTATGATGTTCTTCCACCACTGTGTTAAGACATTTCTTTTCCCTCAGATATTTAGGCCTATTGGTTTCTGAATTTTAATTTCCTTGATGAGTGAACTTTATCATAGGCTTTTAAACACTTGGTTTAATGCGTAAGCTGCCTTGAGCATTTCTTTTAATACAAAAGTGTTTTAAAATCCTTAAATTAAACAAATAAATACTTGTACCTCTTTGAGAGCATTTTCCTGCACAAGTTCCTACAGCATCGAAAAGAAGAGCAGATCACCACATCCTTGCAGGCTTTTTATTTAAAAGTAATTCTGTGTGTGTGTGTGTGTGTGTGTGTGTGTGTGTGTGAAATGAAACAACTAGATCAGATGAGCTTTGCCAAGATGAGTAACCAAGAATATTTTGAACCTTTTAGATACCATGTGAAGGCTGCTGTAAACCAACATTGAAAGCATGTGTTTCTCTAGTGCTTCTTCATTCTCCTCCCAATGCTGATACAGATGAGGGGCATAAAGTAGCTTTGTCAAAAGGAGTTTCTTTTACTGAGATATATCAATCTTTAATGGTCCCCTGTTCCATTTGGGTTCAAAACACACTGCAGAATAATACAGTTTGAGACCACTTTAACTGCCCAGGCTGAGTGCTACGGAATCCTGAGAATTGTAGTTTATTGTAGCCCCAGAGCTCTCTGACAGAGAAGGCTAAATGTCTCACAAAACTATAGTTCCCAGAATTCCCTAGCATTGAGGCAGGGCAGTTAAAGTGGTCTCAAACTAGATTATTTCTGCAGTGTGTTTTGGGCCTTTGTTAACTGAGATATGTCTGTACACAGATATTCCCAATCTGTTGTGTATCGTTGTTCTTAATAAGTAATTGAATTTATCATTTTTATATCTATAACTTTAGGCTTCTTGGAAAGGGGCTATTTCTGTTGCCTTATCAGGAGTAGCACAGTAACATAAATAAATTTCAGTACACAAATGTTCTGTTATCTGAGTTCATATTAGCAAAAGCAAGAAAGTCATTCAAGCTGTAAACCCTATACACACTTACTTGGGAGTAAGCCCAACTGGTCTTGACTGGATTTACGTTTCACCAGACATATGAAGGATTACACTGTTAATTCTATAGGATCTGCCAGCAATCTGCTATGGATCAATGACGTTTCCATCAGGTTTGGGTCAGGTCAGGTCAAGAAAGGTTAGTTAACTAAGGAGCTGATGTGTAGTACTGGCCATTGCCTACTGGATTTGCTAAAAATAAAAAAGGAAAAAGGAAAAATTGGGGAGAATGAAAAAGAAAGAAAGAAGGGAGGGAGGGAGGGAGGGAGGGAAAGGATGAATATACTGTTGGCCCTCTGTTTTCACTGATTTTTTATCCACAGGTTCAAATATTCAAAAATAATATAAATTCCAAACACAAACCTTGTTTATAGCATTTTATGTTGTTGTTGTCATACGTTGGGCATATCATGAGAAGGCACAACTCATTGGAAAAAACAATAATGCTAGGAAAGGTGGAAGGATGTAGAAAGAGAGGAAGACCACATACTGGATGGATGGACTCTGTTAAGGAAGTCACAGGAAGAATTTACAGAAACTGAGTAGAGCAGTGGAGGACAGGGAATCTTGGAGATATCTATCTACAGGGTCACCACAGGTCGAGATCGACTCAAAGGCAGTTAATAGCAGCAATATAATAATAATAAATAATGATGATTTATTTATAGCCCGCCCAGTTACTAGGAATCTGGGCAGGTTACAACAGTAAAAATGCATTAGAAATACAATAAAATACTAATTGATCCATTCCCAACCCCCTCCCTAATATTAAAACTACAATTAAACAATCAAAGTTTAAAAACAATAAAATGCTATACAGCATTAGGTTAAAATTAAAAACAATTTGGCGGGCAGAGAGACATAAATCACAAAATTGGAATCATATTCATAAACATACACAAAGGGAGGAATGACCTGCAGGAAGAAATCCATTTTAAGAGCCTTTTTGAAGGCTGTAAGACTGGGGATATGGCGGATCTCTTCCGGCAGGTCATTCCATAACTTCGGCGCAGCAGTAGAGAAGGCCCTTTGAGTGACAGGAGTTAGCCTAGCTCTTTTTTGGCTGAAGTAGGTTCTTACTTGAGGACCTTAATGTGCAGGACGGGCAGGACGGAAGAAGGTGTTCCCTTAAGTATTCCGGACCCAAGCCATATAGGGTTTTAAAGGTAATCACCAACACTTTGTACTTTGCCCAGAAACTGATTGGCAGCCAATGAAGGGACTTCAGAACAAGTGTTATATGATCGTTCCAGGAAGTACCTGTGATTAGTCTTGCTGCCATGTTTTGTACCATCTGAAGTTTCCAAACTTGGCACAGAGGTAGTCCCAAGTAAAGCACATTATAGAAGTCGAAGTGAGAGGTTACCAGTGCATGCACTACTGTTTCAATGTCCCCTGGCTCCAGGAAGGGGCCGCAGCTGGCGTATCAGCCAAAGCTGGTAGCAAGTGCTCCTGACTGTCCCATCCACCTGTGCTGACAGCTGGAGCAACAAGTCAAGGAGCACCCCCAAGCTGTGGACAGAGTCCTTCAGGGGAAGTGTGACCCCCATCTAGAACTGGCTGACATAACTCCATTCCCGGGTTCTGGTTTCCAACAAGTACCTCCATCTTACCTGGATTCAGCTTGAGTCGGTTTTCCCTCATCCTGTCCATTACCACCCCAAGACAAGCATTCAGAGGAGAGATGCCATCCTTAGTGATTGCATTAATCGGAGACATAGAGAAATATATTTGGGTGTCATCGGTGTAATGATAACACGCCGCCCCATGACTCCAGATGATCTCGCCCAGCGGCTTCATGTAAATGTTAAACAGCATGGGAGACAGGATGGCACCTTGGAGGACGCCAAATTTTAGCTCTCTTTTAGAAGAGCAACTGTCTCCCAGCGCCACCATCTGGAATCTTCCCAAGAGGTAGGAATGAAACCACTGTAGAACAGTGCCTCCAATACCCAACTACCTCAGGCGTTCCAGAAGGATACCATGTCGATGGTATCGAAGGCCGCTGAAAGATCCAAGAGCACCAACAGGGTCACACTTCCCCTGTCAATGCCCAGATGGAGATCATAGACTAAGGCGACCATGGCAGTCTCAACTCTGTATCCCGTCCTGAATCCGGTTTGAAATGGATCCAGAAAATCAGTTTCCTCCAAGACAGCTTGTAGCTGATTGGTGATTACCTTCTTGATCACCTTGATCAAGAATGGTAACAAAGAGACTGCCCTATTGTTATTTCTATCGAGGGGGTCCAGGGAAGATTTCTTTAACAATGGTCTAAGGCAAGAAGGCAGGGTGCCTTCCCTGAAAGATGTATTAATTTGTCCCCCCCCCCCCAATGGCCATCCAAGTTGGGCAAGGGTCAAGAGGGCATGTCATCTTTTTCATACTGCAATATGCTACAATAGGACCAACCAGAAATGTGCCAGCCCTAGAGAATCCCACTTCATATGACACAAGGAAGCATTATCTGTACCACACTGCCTTCTTGGGGAGCTCAAGCATACGACTTCCTTGAAAAAAGGGAAAGGCTACATAAAATGACTAGTCTCTTTCTTTTTTAAAAAAAAGGCATTCTATATATACGCAACTATAAGTCGACCTCGTGTATAAGTCGAGGTCAGCCTTTCAGGCCAAAATTGTGGATTTTCATGTCCCATGGATAAATCGAGGGTCAGACTTAAGGAGGCAGCCCAGCTGGGGACAAGCTGTGGGACGATTGGTTGCCCTTCCCAGCTTCTCCCCAGCTGGGCTTTCCCCCATGGAGGGAGCCTGACTGAGAAGAGGCTCAGGATGAAATACAGTTGGACCTCTTTATCCACAGATGTTTTATCCATGGATTCAAGAATCTGCAAAAGTATAAATTCCAAATAGCAAACCTTGATTTTCCATTTTATATAAGGGACATCATTTTAGTATACCATTATATTTAATGGGACTTGAGCATCCACTGATGTTCTTATACATGGGGGATTCTGGAACCAAACCCCAGCAGATAACAAGGACCCCCTGTACCATATTCACCTGTATATAAGTCAACCCAGGTTTTGGGGAATCAATTTTTTGACCTAGATTTCTCGATTTATACACAAGTATATACGGTGATTGTGTTGAGATGGCTGGAACATCAGATTCTGCTGAACCAAATTTAGGCCCGTTACAGACCGCCCAAAAGGGGAGGTCTTGGGCCGCTGCCGGTTGCAGCGCGGGGAAGCCGCTGCAGCCAAACCGCGTGACTCCCCCGCGCTGTAAAAAGGAGCATGAAAATCACGTTCCTTCCGGCAACCCGGAAGAGACGTCGCAAGTGCCAAAGCGTGCACTCGCGGCGTCTCTTCCAGGTTTAGACGTCTGGACGCTGCGCGTCCGTTACGTCAAGATGGCCGCGCCCGTCTGTATAGGGCACCGCCATCTTGCCGTACGGAATATGCGCGAGGGGCAAGGCGCGTCCGGAAGTGCCGCCCCTCGCGCGTATTCCTGGCGTAACGACGGTGCCTCTTAGGCCCGTCTGTAAGGCACCGTAGTTTTTAACCTATAGAGATTTGAGATATTGAGGCTAGAACAATTTTCTACTGGTTGACTTGCATAAAGGTGCCAAGTTGGGGGGAAGCATACATAATACTTGGAAAGTAATGTATGCATCCATAGATATTACAAGTGTTGTGTCTGAGGAAGGCCCAGAACTGTGAGTCACTGGTACACAAGCATGATTCCTTGGCTGCATGTGTGAAATAACCATCAAAAATTAAAAGTATGCATTGTTTTTGTATCATTCCAGACAAATTTCTTTTAATGATGCTTTTTTCCTAGTAATTTTAGAAGCAACATCTAACATTATCTTTCCAAACCCTGAAAATATAAAGACTACTTTGTTGCTTTGTTTTCCAGCAACAAAGAAGCCATGAGCTTAAAATAGGATGCAAATACCTGTGAATTTAATTAGACTTTTTCTTTTCCCCCCCCTTTTTTTAAAAGGACATTCAGACTTTTCTCATGTCTTTGTTCCTACTATGTATAAGGGCACCATATGTAGAAGCTAACACAATTACTTCATTTGATAGATTTTTCTCCCTCATTTCATAGATTGTATACACTATCTATCTATCTATCTATGCATCCATCCATCCATCCATCCACACACACACACACACACACACACACACACTGTATTTTCTGGCGTATAAGACTACTTTTTAACCCAGGAAAAATCTTCTCAAAAGTTGGGGGTCGTCTTATACGCCGGGTGTCATCTTCTAGGGCAGGTGCTAAAACATATGAGCCGGACTGGAGAATCTGAAGTTGCCGCATATGTAACTGTAGGATGGAGCAAGCTGCAGGCGTCCGGGACGCCCAGGGTATGGAAAAAGAGCTGTGTTTGCAATACCGCTTTGATGGTCTTGGAGACAGGGAGGGCTGGGCAGGCAGGGAGAGCTGACCAATCCAAGCAGGCTTTGTATACAATAGGTTTTCCTGCTAAATATCTGCATATCATAAGCCTTTGAATTAAAATTACCATATTGAAATCAATTCTGATGGTTTTTTAAATTCTTATTTGGTGTGTGTTGGAAGAGGGGTAGTCTTGTACAGCGAGTATATCCCAAACTCTATATTTTAACTGGAAAAGTTGGGGGTTGTCTTATACACCCAGTCGTCTTATACGCCGGAAAATACGGGGTGTGTGTGTGTGTGTGTGTGTGTGTGTGTGTGTATGATTGTATATATTTCTATACTCTATTGTGCCCTTGCAATTGGCCTCATTGTTACTGCAGCAATATGGATGTAGTATTTGTCTTATCTCCTTTTGAATTATGACCGGTCCCTTATCCAGAACAATTAAATAAGAACATTCATCCTGCTCAGGGTACATTTGCTGTGTCTGAAAACTCTTCATAGACGACTCTATTGCCCCTGTCCCCAGTTTCTATCTTTTGTTCTTTGAAGGATGTATGCTCTTACCCCTTATAGGAAAAGCTTTAAACACACACACACACAGAGAGAGAGAGAGAGAGAGCATCTTAGTGGCACACTCCCCATGGAAAATATTTCCTTCCCTAGCAGCAAGGCTAAAGGAAACCAATTAACAGCAAGGCTAATTACATTCAATTACTTCTCACTGTATTATGGTGGTCCAAGTTGTTAGTCTTCTTGAGGAGCTCAAGAATAAGATTTGGAAATGGCTACAAGGAATGGCTACGTGGTAGTTGTTGTGGACATTCTCCCATATAACCCCCCACCTCACCCCCAAATCCACTATCATTCTTAGCATGTCCTGGGCTGTGATCTGTTTGCCTAATTTCCCTCTTCACCTCCACTGATGGGGAAATATGAATTGGCTAGGTATGACTATCATTCATGGTTTAACAAGCAAAATAGTGCAAAGAATTAATTTCAGCAACATCAATTGCTTTATTATAATAACTCAGCCAAATACCTAGATTTCTGTTCTGGCTATTCTTAAGGCACATAGCAAATTGCTTGGCTCACATTGCCAAATTTATTTCCCCTAGTGTAGACCTTGATGCTGGTAAACCAAATTGTGAGCTCACCGACAACAGATTAAGTCCATGTAATGCACAATTCAGAAATAATACCTTTTCATTCAAAACGGCAGGTTGCCTTTTTCTGGGCAGACTAAAAACAGGTAATTTCTGCAGAAGGAAACAGCAAGGGAAAGTGAATTTCCTCAGTACTGACTAACACGCCAAATATACAGAATGAATTGCTTTTCCAAAGGAAAAGACATAAAATGTTTTTGGTTGATATCCCAGCCTTCCCCCCTTACATCACCCTGTCAGTGCTGCCACCACCAGTCCTGTTCTGCATTTCCCCCCCCCCCTTCCACATAGTATCTGTGTGAATAGGAGCAATCTTTCAGTTAATTTCTCCTCGAGTCTGGCACATATGGAAGACATGACAGAAGGTGAAGGTAAAAACACGTTCTAAGTGTGTGGCAGTGTATAGAGCACACATTTTCTGCCTTCAGAATAAATGGCTCAGGCTACAATGAATGGATGTTTCGAAGCTGCCTTTGCCACCTCAGAGTGTCTGTTTATCTTCACTGACACCCAACCAGATGATAAAGTTGTCACGAGCAACTAGTTTGTCTTCCTCTTTTAGAGAAAGTGGACCCTAGCATGGGATGAAGGATGTTAGCATGTTGTCCTACAATCTGAATAGGGGGCCCTTCTTCTGCAATTTGTTTTGTCAGAAGCAGATCTCTAAAAAGAAGTCAATTAATTCTGGACAATTTTTGTAAAAAAATGTTCCTCATTGGGAGGACAACTGATGAGAAATGGGGGGAAATCTACCAACTTTCTGTATCAGGATCCGGATCACATCCCCTTGGCTATTGAGAAGTGGGTTCAGTAACTCTGGCAGGGGACAATGTTGTCCCCTACAACTACAGGACAACACATCCATCCTACTGAAATTTGATGACATTTAATAACACTGAAAACTGGCAACACCCCAGAAAAAAAAGACATAGCATGCAGACTGTGAGCCCTGGTGGTGCAGTGGTTAAATGCCTGTACTGCAGCCACTCACTCACAAAGTATAAAGGGGCTCAAGCTCGACTCAGGCTTGCATCCTTCTGAGGTTGCTAAAATGAGTACCTAGATTATTGGGGGCAATTAGTTCACACTTTGTAAACTGCTTAGGAAGTTCCTAAGTGTGCTGAAAAGCGGTATAGAAATGTACTTGCTATTGCTATTCAAATCATGGG
The DNA here is from genome assembly GCF_019175285.1 of Sceloporus undulatus. Lineage (NCBI taxonomy): Eukaryota > Metazoa > Chordata > Lepidosauria > Squamata > Phrynosomatidae > Sceloporus > Sceloporus undulatus. The sequence goes on along the minus strand of NC_056526.1, from coordinate 139,206,281 downwards.
ATATTCATCCAAATAACAGGCAGAAGGACAACTTTTCTCATCCCAATCAGTAGAGGTCCGTGGGCTTCATCATGGGAAAGGCTATATATTTATCAGGCCATAGGCCTTATGCGCCATGAGAAATAATACAGTTTGACACCACTTTAACTGTCAGACTGCATCCTATTGAATCCAGGAATTTGTAGTTTTGAGAGGCACCAGAAAACTTTGGTAGAGAAGGATTTGCAGAATCTCAGGATTCCATTTTTACATTTAACTTATTCAGCAATTAAAGTCATGTCAAACTACAGTGTAGATGCACCCTGAATTTTTGGCAGAACTGTGGAGAATGTGTGATGACCTTTTAAACCTTTGGTGTTCTTTTTGCTCATATGCATCATTTTCAGTAATGAGTTTTCCCCACTGAAATTGTATGTGTGCACGCATACACATGCAGGCATCCCCTTTCCAATTGATGAGTTTTTGAACTGTGAATTAGTATCAGTAATACTCCTCCTGGTATGATAAATAACTTGCAATTAATTCTGCATTGGTAACCCTTTCTTTCCACCTTGTGAAATATGGAAGATTCTAACATTTTTTGAAAGCTTCTCTACTCTCATGATGTGTTAACATTGTTGACTTACAATTTTATGTAGCCTGGAGTGTCACAGCGGGCATTATTTGTCTACGTCCCTGAACTGTGCCACAAATGGAATGCATTTTCTTTAGACAGCTAGAAAATTTCTGCTTAGTAGAAAACTTAGCCATTTAACTTGTTCACAGGAGAGTAAAGGTATAATTTTAATCTTTGGTTTCCACGGGACATGTTTTAAGCTAAATCATACCTCTTGACTCAAAGCACTATAGCTGGGTTGAAGCTGTACAAGTTATTCTAGCTGTACCACATACATATTCTTTTTTCACTTATTTTTCCTTGATTCACTGAATAGAGCAGCATAAAATTTCCCATGTACTTGTAAACAGGTATGGTCTGAATTCAGAATTTTGCATTCTGAACCTATTGGAAGATTTTTGCATTCTCTTTCCCCCTCCTTAGAAAGATAGGGATTTCCTGAATGAAAACTCTCTCTCTCTCTCTCTCTCTCTCTCTCTCTCTCTCTCTCTCACACACACACACACACACACAGTCAGACTAACCAAGTGATTTAGGTCACTGCCCCTTTGACTCTCTCAAGATTTTCAACTGAACTGCATGGTTTCCATCTTCTTCCTTTCTCAAATTTATTTGGGAAGATGATGAGCTAAAGATTACATTTCTACCTGAACTATATACGGATATAGCTTCTATGTAAATATAGATTAAAGCCATGACTAAACTTTTGTTTGAACTACAAGCTATTTCTGTTGTTTTTGGAGTCAATCTTGGTTCTTAGGAAAGCAGTTAGACAAGAACACATTTCTGTTACTCTGCTGTTTTAAAGCTAGATCCTAATAGGCTTAGCTTTGATGTTTTTGATATTTAAATATTTTTGTTTCCTGTCCAAAGGCTGAAGCCTTAGGAAACTTAAATTGCCCTAGAACCTGTCCCTGTACTACTACTGTTGAGTCATTCAACTTGCAATCTTCATATTGGAACTGAGTTTAACTGCATCTTACCTTACAGTCAAAACATGAGGCCTAATTCTGGGATTTTTATGTTTGAAAGATGAGCAGTCTGATCATCACAACCACATTCTTCAAGCAACCAAAGAGATGACTGTATATATGGACATCGCCTGATGGCCAATACAGAAATCAAATAGACTATGTAATTGAAAGCAAAAGATGGAGAAGTCACATTCCCTCTCCAAAAACAAGAGCAGGAGCAAACTGTGGCACAGAGCATGAACTGCTATTATAAACAAATAGAGCTAAAGAAAAACACTAACCCAACCACTGTGCTAAAGTACAACCTTAAAAATATCCCCATAGAATTTAAAGATTATGTAAAAATAGATTTGCACTGTTAAGCTTAATTGATCAGGAGGCAGAAAAACTCTGGACTAAAGTAAAGGACTTTGTCAGGGATGAATGCAAAAAGACTATCTGCACCCAAAAAGAAAAAACAGCCTCAGTGGTTGACAGATGAGAAGCAAAGGTAAAATCTGACAGAAATAAGATCAGAACCCTGAATGCAACTGTTTAGCTTATCAAAAAGCATAAAACATTTAAAACAAAAGGCACAGAATACAACGGACAAAAAATGTCCCAACATTTAGTGTGCAGTTAAAATAGTTAACTGTTACCTGTGTCACAGCTGCCCTTCCAAGTCCTAGGTTTCTGATTAAGTCTACAGGTTACAGGAGTTAGTGGTGGAGACATGTGTGACAGGAAAACATGGAAGCTGGAGATTCCATGTTAGGAATTCCCTTTAAATCCCCATATAAGCCTTACTGAAATATAAGCAAGCATCTTCTCATTTGAAGAGTTTCTATTACTGCATGCATTGGCACATACACATGCAATGCACCATCACAATTATGTCAATATGACTGTTGTTTTTATATTTGTCTTCTTCATCATTATTATTAAGACTAGCTATATTGTAACTGCAATAACTTCAAATAATCACATCTTATATAGTGTGGTAAAGTTATTCGTTATTTCTTATGAAATGTTGCTAGCTGCCCTAGAGTTGGTTTCAGCTCATAGAATCATAGAATCGTAGAGTTGGAAGAGACCATAAGGGCCATCTGGTCCAACCCCCTGCCATGCAGGAACTCTCAATCAAAGCATCCCTGACAGATGGCCATCCAGCCTCTGTTTAAATGAAGGAGACTCCACTTCACTCCAAGGGAGTGTGTTCCACTGTCGAACAGCTCTTACTGTCTGAAAGTTCCTCTTAATGTTGAGGTGGAATCTCTTTTCCTGAAGCATGCATCCATTGTTCCGGGTGCTGTTCTCTGGAGCAGCAGAAAACAAGCTTGCTCCCTCCTCAATATGACATCCCTTCAAATATTTAAACAGGGCTATCATATTACCTCTTAACCTTTTCTTCTCCAGGCTAAACATCCCCAGCTCCCTGAGTCGTTCCTCATAGGGCATGGTTTCCAGACCCTTCACCATTTTAGTCACCCTCCTTTGGACACACTCCAGTTTCTCAATGTCCTTTTTTTAATTGTGATGCCCAGGACTGGACACAGTATTCCAGGTGGGACCTGACCAAAGCAGAATAGAGTGGCACTATAACTTCCCTTGATCTAGACACTATACTTTACTGATGCAGCCTAAAATTGCTTTGGCCTTTTTAGCTGCTGCATCACACTGTTGACTCATGTTCAACTTGTGGTCTGCTTGGACTCCTAGATCCCTTTCACACGTAATCATGTTCAACCAGATCTCCCCTATCATATATCTTATATCTATTCATTTTCCCGCCCTGTGGATGAAACATCTCCAAGAATCCCTATCTTCCATTGGCTTGCCCAGATCCTGCAAGCCCTTGTCCATAACCCCCATGATTGAATCTATCCATCTGGTTTGTAGTCTTCCTCTCTTTCTTCTCTCCTCTACCTTTCCTAGCATTATTGTTTTTTTCTAGTGATCTATGCCTTCTCATTATATGGCCAAAGTACGATAGTTTCAACTTGATAATCTTTGCTTCCAAGGAGAGCCCTGGTTCGATCTGTTCAAGAACCCACTTGTTTGTCTTCTTGGCTGTCCATGGCATCCTAAGTACTCTTCCTCAACACCACATTTCAAATGAGTTGATTTTCTTTCTGTCTGCTTCCTTCACTGTCCAGCTCTCACATCTGTATATGGTAACTGGGAATACAATGGCCTGGATGATTCTGACTTTAGTGCTTAGTTGTATGTCTTTGCTCTTCAGTATCTTTTCCAGTTATTTTATAGCTACCCTTCCCAATCCTAGTCTAATTATTTTTTCTTGACTGCAGTCTCCATTCTGGTCAAAGTTTGGTCCTAGATATGGGAATTCTTTAACTATTTCGATTTCCTCATTGTCTAGATTGAATTTGTATATTTCTTCTGTGGTCATTATTATTATTATTTTATTTATGTTCAGCATCAGACCTGCCTTTGCACTTTCATCTTTGACCTTCCTTATTAACTCTTCCAATTCCTGAATGTCTTCTACTAATATTATGGTGTCGTCCGCATACCTTAAGTTGTTAATGTTGCTTCCTCCTATCTTCAGTCTTCCTTTTTTGGATTCTACTTCTGTTTTTCTTATTATGTTTTCAGCATATAAATTAAACAAGTAGGATGATAAGATGCAGTCTTGGCTGATCCCTTTGCCTATTGGGAACCACTCTGTTTCTGGAATTCTGTTCTGACGTTGGGCTCTTGTCTATGAAACACACTTATGAATAGTATATACTATAATACAGGGAGGGGGGGAGGGAAAGAGAGATGTTGTAGGAGAATAAAGCAACTTAACAGCACCACAGTTAGGTAGCCATTGGACTCCAGACGGATACAATTATCCATACAATTGATTAATGAAATGATTGATAATAGGTATTTATATGAATCATGAAGGAGATTATTCAGTTTCCACTTTCTGTGGTGATGTCAGTTGGAATTATTGTAATGGCCAGCATCCAGTGACATTTATAGAATTCATTGTGACTGAGCATGGAACTGTGCTTGCATAATTTCACAGAAATCTCAAGTGGCTCCCTGAAAAATAACCAAATACAAGTAAAACCAGTAAAAGGACAAAATAGCAAAACATTTCATTCACAATTACCAGAGTAGGTGACAGTCTTAAAAAGTATTATTCTCAATAACTGTTATTAAATATAAGACACTATAGTTAAGAAGGAAGAAGAGCTTTGAGAGCCAGGTAGACTATTTTGACCTGTAACAGAATTCAGTGACCTAGATCAATTAGTCAAATGGGTAAATCTTTCTTCTCTTAAGGAAGCCCATGATTTTCAAGAGAAGTTCTTCTCCTCTGGTACATCATGTAAAAACAAGGCAGAGAACTTTCCTTTTGCTGGTGCTCTGTTTGTGGCATGCTTTCTGTATGAAGGTAATATTGTGCAGATATTATATTGTTTTTAGGACCAACGTAGAACCTGGGGTGTGTGAATGTCACCCAGATATTTTAAAACTTTTTAAATGTCATATGTAATAGCTACCTATTTTATGTATTTGTCTTTTTTGTTTGTTTGTTTGTTTCTGTAGTTTGTTCTGGTTTTACCAGAGAATTTATTACTTTTAAATTACATTTTGTATTGTGCCCTATTACAACCAAATAAAGGATAAAATACAAATATTTTAAACAATAAATAATTAAATAAGCCTTTTTGTTATTATCCATGCTTGCGATAAGCTGATACATTCCCTTTTGTGTATCTCTTTTGATTAATCTTTTCTGGTATTTACACTGTAACCTTTTATTATGGGTTTCTTATTATTAAAAGACACTATTGTAGTTTATTGAAATAGAGATTTAAAACCACCAGCTAACCAAATGGTGATGTGACAAAGGCTGAAACTACACTGCATAAATAAAGCAGTTTGACAACACTTTCATTGGCATGGATCAATGTTATGGGATTCTGGGATTTGTAGTTTTATGAGATATTTGCCTTCCCTGTCAGAAAGTTTGGTGCCCCACCAAACTACAAAACCTAGAAATCCATAGCTTAGAGCCAAGGCAGTTAAAGTGTTGTCAGACTGCATTCTTTCTGCAGTGTAGATGCATCCAAATCTTCCTAAAACCTTAGAATCATGTTCATAGACTCAAAGTTTGTTTGTTGATGTAGTTATTGGGAGCTCATTTTATGTGGATCCTAAACCAAGGAAAGGATATATAATTGATAGATAAGAAAAGATTCTGGAAGATAATTCTTTATATGGTTACTTATGCAAAAAAATTGATTGCAAGCAAATGGAAAACCAATGAAGTGCCTACAATTGATAGTTGATTATATGAATTGATTGAGGCATCAGAAATGGACATTTTAGAAGGTACTTCCAAAAAGGAGACCTACGATGAAAGTAATGAAAATTGGAAGCTTATTTTTACATATTGTAGCAAACTATAGAGTAAATAACCTCCTTTCTTTCTGCTTTTTCTTCTTCTTTTTTTTAATATATATGATATCATCTGGTTATTATGGGCTACTTGGAAATTACATAATATAGATTTTCTGTAGGAATTTAAAACACAAAAGGAAAGTTTGAGTTATTAACTAAGTATGAACTAAACGGAAGTTGAGAAAATATCATATACAACAACAACATAAAGACAGGATAAATGGAAGTGATGATACATAGATAGTATTTTTGTCTATTAGGTTTCTGGAAATCAGTAAATATAATAAGGGGATTAAGGGGATTTTGTTAGATTAGTATAGAATGCAGATAGTGGTAAATGCTTTGCTTTGTAATGTTGGTTGCATATATTGTGTACAAGATGTGACATATGTTATATATGTATTAAAATGCTGAGATGTCTTTTTAATGTGATATTGTATTTGTTTTAATTAATAATTTTTTAAAAAAGCCAGGTGGCACAATAAAGTTTTCAGCTGCTGATGGAAGGAGATCAATGAAGTAGGCATCCTAATCTCTTTAGGGATGGAGGTCCAAGGACTAGGAGCAGCCACCAAGAGGGTCCTCTCCTTTGTTCACACCAAAGGAACCAGAGAAGGTGGTGGGGCAGAGAGAAAGATCTTAGCGTTTTGGTGGGCACACAGAGGGAGATAACAGTTCTTCAAATAGCCTGGACCCAAGCTTTATAGTGCTGCAGGGAGAGGCGGGAAATATAAATACATTTTATTACTATTATTATTATCACCAGCACTTTGAATTGTGCCCAGAAATGGACCAGAAATGTTGCCAATATTATTATTTTGATCTTATCAAACCCTTTTCTTTAAATCAAATTAAAGGTTATGATAGCATCCTGTCCCACACCTGCAGCTAGTGTTTAGCTAGTACAATAAATGTTAACTTGAAACTAATAAAAATATGCAATTTACACGGTTTTAAATTACTGACATTTCAGATATAACATTTTAAAAATCAATTAACGTTACCCTTTTTATCTGTATCACATTTTAGCTTTGTGGTAAGAAGCCTTGGGTACCATCAGGACAGGCAGAATGTAAATCAAATCAATCAATCAATAAATGACGTTTTACTCATAAAAGAAACTCTTTCCCTCCCCCCCTTGTCATCAGGCATTTTTTCCTCTCTCTCTCTCTCTCTACCGAAGAAGACATTTGAAGTGTTAAGTCATATTATTAAATAGTTTCATTCAGAACTATTTAATTTCAGTAGGTACATCAAGTGGAATTATGCTTACGACAGAGCAAACACAAGTGACAGAAGGAAACAAAGGAAAACTCAGTACTTCCAAATGAATGATGGGACCCGCTCTCAAGTATAGACAGGAAAAGCAAGATGAGGTATCTTCACTGAAATGGAAAACACACAGAGAGAGAGAGAGAGAGAGAGAGAGAGAGAGAGTGAGAGAGAATCAAGATTATACATATAAAAAACTTTCTATTACCTTAGACCGTGTTATAATTTATTGCTATGTGCCTTCAAGTCATTTCCGACTTATGGCAGCCCTAAGGTGAGCCTATCACGGTGCTTTCTTGGCATGATTTGTTCAGAGGAGGATTTGTTATTGCCTTCTCTTGAGGCTGGGAGCATGTCACTTGCCCAACATCACCCAGTGGGTTTGATGGCCAAGCTGAGCATCTAAACCTGGTCTCCAGAGTCATAGTCCAATGCTCAAACCACTACACAACACTGCTTCTCCATGTTATACTACAAGAGGATTTTTTGTTATCAGCTGTAATGTAAAACTGTGACTAATAAAAGTAATAACATGGCAGTGTTTGTCATTATATTCAGAATTTATATTTTTCCGTAAACATAGTTATGTGGGTATTAGTGTGTGTGTGTGTGTGAGAGAGAGAGAGAGAGAATTTAGAATTTGTCTCTAGAAAAGGTACATTTTTATCTTATTTTTGTAAAAGAAATGTACTTCCCATAATGCCTAAAATGAACTACACAGTTTTCCAAATGTTTATCTATGCTGCCATTCATGCATCATTAAAATGATTTAATTTTGATACCATTTTAAGGGGTAGTCTGGGCTTCCCTCTCAAACCTTGCCACAAAATGCCCCAGTTACTACTCCTGTTCACTTACTTTTTCTAGCAGAGACTGTGAAAACAGTTATACATAGGGTTGCCATAACTGAGGAGCTCGCACGGGCAAATGTAGGACAAGGCTTAAAATGTATGACCTTTTTTTTAAGGTCCTACATTTTAAAACCTTGTCCAGTCCTCCCCTTCCGGCTGGGAGGAGCCTCGGCCTGCTCCCACGCCGGGAGGATGCAAGGGCTGCTCCTCATCGCGGTGATCACCGCGTGTGGGAAGCCGACTCCTCCCGGCCCCCACTGCCCTTTCCCGCCTCTGTGAAGGCTTGGGCCTCCATAGAGGCCGGGAAGGAGGGAGGAGAGCGCCCGCGATCGCCGCGATCGCGGGCGGGCCCCCCCTCCCTTTCTCGGCCTCTGTGGAGGCCCAAGCTCCACAGAGGCCGGGAAGGAGGGCCAGGGCTGCCTGTCATCGCGGCGATCGCCGCGTTGGCAAACGTCCCCTCCTCCTTCCTGGCCTGGGAGGAAGCCTCGCGGCCCGGCCGGAGGAAGGAGGGCGAGGGCCGCCTGTCCATCGCGGCGATTGCCGCGGTGGCAAACGGCCCCCTCCTCCTTCCTGGCCTGAGAGGAAGCCCGGCCGGCTCCCAGGCCGGGAAGGAGGGCGAGGGCCGCTGTCATCGCGGCATCGCCGCTGTGGGAAGCGGCCCCCTCTCCTTCCCGGCTGGGAGGAAGCCTCGGCGGCTCCCAGGCCGGGAGGAGGGCGAGGGCCGCTGTCATCGCGGCGATTGCCGCGGTGGCAAACGGCCCCCCCCTCTCCTTCCCGGCCTGAGAGGAAGCCTACGGCCGGCTCCCAGGCCGGAAGGAGGGAGGGCCGCCTGTCATCGCCGGCGATTGCCGCGTGGCAACGCCCCTCCTCCTTCCCGGCCTGAGAGGAAGCTCGTCGGGCTCCCAGGCCGGGAAGGAGGTCGAGGGCCGCCTGTCATCGCGGCGATTTGCCGGCGGTGGCAAACGCCCCCCTCCTCCTTCCCGGCCTGAGAGGAAGCCAGCGGCCGGCTCCCGGCCGGGAGAGGGCGAGGGCACGCCCTCATCGCGGCCATTGCCGCGGTGGGAAGCGGGCCTCCTCCGCCTCCTCCCTGGCCTTGCTGGGGCCCAGGGGAGCGTCTCCGCGGCTGGAGCTCCAACCGCGCGGAGAGCCCTCCCAGGCCTCAGCAAGGCCTTGAGCCGCCGCCGCGGCTGAGGTGGGCCGCGGTGGGCGGGGCCGTCCCGGTTTGGGCGCCAAAAACCGGACCGGGACCGGGACGGCACCGCCCAAACCGGGACTGTCCCGCCAGGGGGCGGGATATGGCAACCCTAGTTATACACTTCTGTTTGCCTCAACCAAGAGTGCATCTACAGTGTAGAAATAATGCAGAATGGCACTACTCAACTGTCATGGCACCATCCTACAGAATCCCTGGGTTTCTGTGAAGCACCAGCACTCTGGCAGAGAAGGCTAAAGACCTTATAAAACTACTTCCACTGTAATAAAAGCTAACATCACCACCCCTCTAAGCAAAGTTTACCTTTGCACAGATACGTCTAATGTTCTGCTTACCCAAAGATGCTTTGATTAAATAACGAGGAAAGGGGATTTTAAAAATAACCAAAACATAAAATTAACAAATGTCATTTTCCATACATTTTTGCTGGAAGATTGTTTTTTCACAGCATCCATTATACCAAATTTTCTATGAACAAGAAAACCTTGGTTCACCCTTCCCTCCCCCTTCCTCAGGCATTAGTTTTTAACTCACAAGCATATTTGAAGTTTAAAATACGGCTTTAAAGCATGGCACACTCATGGGGCAAGGTTTTTATAGTTTCTCTTTTTTTATTAATCCAGTATAAAAAAGCCACACACACACACCAACTCTTAAAATCACCCCATTCAGAGCCTAGGGGCCGAAACATTAGGACTTTGATCCAGAACAAACTGGAGCACTAGGTGGCTATGAGGAAATAACTGACATATTCTGCAACATGAGGCTTGTTTCAAAAAGCAGCAAGTCACTTTGTCATGTTAAAAATAAGAGCTTCTCCATTTAGTGGTTTAGGTGTAGATATTTCCCCACAGAGGCATTCCTGGAGGCAGTGTGAAAAGGGAATCTCTTACTCACAGACTGATATTTTTAAAAACACACAGAGTAATAAGAGGAGTCCCTACAGAGAAAACTTTGAACGGGGAACATCCAAAACATCCTCAGTACTTCAGATTACACTTGTTTTAATTTTTAACTCATGGCAATACAGCCTACTATGCACCAGCTGCTCCAAATGAGGTTGCCAGCTTTTGTTTTTAACCATTCTGGTATGAGCACATTCTATGCAACTTTGAATCAGAATTGGTTTTGTGTTCACTTTTCTAATGAACCAAAATATAAATGGTTTCTAAGTATGAGCTAAGTGCTTTACCATTTTTTCCTCTTTATTTCCTAAGAGAGACTGTTTGAAAAGTGTCTTTAATAACTCTTACAGGCAGAAATTCATCAGTTTCTGTTTTCCTTATTTTTGTACTCTGTGCCACATTACTAAATTTCTATTCTTCATACAGTTAATACATTTGCTGAAAAATAACAACAAGAGGACGAAGTTGTGTGATTGTTTACAGGGTACAAAAAACACAGGAAGCATAATATCTACATTTTTACACTGAGAAATAACAGAGAAAGGGCCACGAAGAGAAGAGCAGACAAAACAGAGAAGTAGTTATTTCATTGTATGTACAGTTGGTGGGGGATCCCATTTGGACCACCCCTGAGAAAATGGAGGCTCGCACATATTCAACCCCCCCTCTGCCAAGAAATCTTGCCAGTCTTGCCAAGAAAACCCTGTGATAGGTTGGCTTTAGGGTCATCGTAAGTCAGAAATTATTTGAAGGCCCACAACAACAAAAACAACCAACACTTTATATCAGGTGATGATGTTGTTGAAAAACTGAATTCCCAACAGTATGGAAAGCCCATCAAGAAGAATGATAGACCAGTGAGATTCTTGTGCAATTTTCTCACTGTCCCAAAGTGTTGCAAAGAAAAGTTACGCATAGAAAAGCAAGGGTTTTTTAAAAAATGCAAAACCCTGTTTCCTTCCCAACCACCCAACCCCAGTCCCCATTTTCTTCACTTAAATGTTTGTTTCCTTCACAGGAAATGCTTTTTCTGTGCAGAAAATGTTTGTTTTGTTTCACAGGGGAAAAAACCTCAAAACAAAATAAAACCCAATGTGTTTATCTACATAGAATAATTTGTCCCAAATTTTGAGACATTCAAATATGGAGGAAAATACTGTGGAGGAAAATCTGTTTTCTTCAGTGGTGGGGAGAAAACTCATGTAATAGTTTTCCCCCAAGGATGAAATAGTCAAAGATTTGCATCCCTATCATTAATGAAGCCATGGGCAGATAAGGAAAATAGCATCAGCTATTATTTATATTATTATTATTGTTCTTTGCTATATACAGATAGGGACTTTCAACCTGCTCATTCCCATAGAGCAGGTGGGGCAAACAATATTTGGGAAAACATATAATTAGTGTTCATTTGTTTGTTTTAAAAATGTATCTGACAAGGAGGCAATGTGCATCACATCTTGACCACTCCAAGCCCACCCTCTGAAAAAATTGACTGGGTCCCCGAGAGCTTTTGATGCCTAGCTGTTCTCTGAAATTTTTTAGATTTTCTGAATCAACTGCAATAGAGATGGTTTCATTATGCGTTGTTTATCTGTTTCATTGTCTGCACTTCAAAAACAGATGCTGCACAAAGTAAAACTGCCCTTTAAATGTGATAGTCAAGTAAATTTCAGAAGTCCATAGCTTTTATGACAGTGCGCTATATTTTGTAGTTTCTTTAATAGGCATGTTCATTTTCCCAAAAATAAAATAAAATAGGGGGGAAACTGTAGCAAGTTTGCAGCAGCTGGAAATGGTACAAAATAGCAGAAATTGAGAAAAACCAATATGCTATGGGAGGTCTGAGGAACAATGAAATTACTCATGAAATCCTTGCAATTGGTTCCTCAAGGTACTCTGATTGTGACCTTGTCACAATTACTGCATATACTCATGTATAAATCTAGAATACAGAAAGACATTATTGGTGGCCAAAAAAGACGAAGAAGAAGAAACAACAACAGATAACAGATGAAATCCTTCAAGCATTTAAGGAAAGAAGCAAAAGGAAAGGGAGTTAGGAACAAAACCAGAACCATCAATGCAACTGTTCAGTGACTAATGCACAAGGATAAAGAGGACTACTATAATAATCAATGAAAAGAAATAGAAGACAAGAAGAAAAAGGGAAGAATGAAAGACTTCTTACACAAGATCTGGGAATTCAAAGGGAAATTTAAACCAAGGGTTGAGATGTTCAGTAATCAGAAGAGGAACATACTACAAGATCAAGAAGAAATAAAAAGACATTGGATGCAATACACAGAAGAGTTATAAAAAAAGAGATGAAAAAAAATGAATGACACATGGTAGGATGAACCATACAAAGACAAACTCTAAATGCTAGAAAATGAGGTAGAAGCTGCAATAAGAGTAATTGGGAAGAATAAACCACCAGGAACAGATGATATTTTAGTTGAACTACTACGATTCACACAAACAGAATTAACTCTAGTTCTAACTGCAATATGGAAAACAAAATGGTGGCCAAGAGACTCAAAATTATCAATATATATTTCTATCCAAAAAAGGAGACACAAAAAACTGCAACAACTATAATTTCCCATGCAAGCAAGACTTTGCTCAAAATTTTATAACACAGATTGCAATCACTGGCCACCCAGACACCACCCCCACACCTCCTGCTTGACCAGATGGTGGGTGGTGTCATGCCATGTCTTTGGAGCAGCACGTACATGCGCTGTGCTGAAGAAACAGCAAAAAGGTGTTGCAGCGGCAGTCTCTTTAATCCCTAGAAAGGAATAAATACCAGATAACTGGTGTAGTGGTTTAAGCCTTGGACTATGACTCTGGAGATCAGGGTTCAAATCTCCACTTGGCCACAAAAACACACTGAGTGACCTTAGGCAAGTCACACTCTCTCAGCCTCACAGAATAGCAATGGCAATCTACCTTCTGAACAAACTTGCCAAGAAAACCCCATGATAGATACACCTTAGGGTCCCCATAAGTCAGAAACAACTTGAAGGCACACAACCCACATACAACATTCCATAATGTTAGTTTAATATATTTTCTCTTTATATAACAACATTAGTTACAATTTATAGAACTAGAGGACTCATTACTACCTCAATCATGTGGGTGGGAGAGATGGCCTTGTAATATTACTGGCATACAGCAGAAGTAGCTACAAACAGAATATTTTTTTCCATTGTGAAAGATCTTACTTGAAGTCAGTCCCTGATGCCTAAAATTTCATAATGTATGCAAACCTTATTTTACTGTTTCATCTTGTTATCCAAAAAAAAGCTTATTATTCTGAAAACCACAGGGAATAGGAGGAAGCGATTGAACTACGCATTCCCCATACATTTTTTTGCTCTCCTAAGAATTAAATTTGTTCCACAATACAACGGAAACCTATGGTGTTTAGAGAGAACAGCTTGCACTTCTTAAAATTCCTGGGGCTGAGGCATCATTTTAATGACAAACTAATATTACATAGCTTAGGAAGTTGAAACAGATAAAGCAAAAGATGAGACCTTTTGGATTAAGTAGGGTGTGTGTGTGTGTGTGTGTGTAAGAGAGTGCTTCAAACTTTTGGAACAGCAGATATTTTTCTGCCTGTGTAAAGCCCAATAGGACGACTGTGGGGATATATAAGAAACTCCTCAATAAACCTTTGAGGGATTTCCAGTTACAGTTTCCTTCTAAAAGAAATTGTCATGACTGTACATGCTTTATGGCCTATGCATCTTATCACTACCTTGTAAACATTAAGAGACCACAAACTCACAAAATATTCATAGAAAACTTTCTTTTCTAGATTTTAAAATCTAGAAAGCAGCAAAAAACTTCTCAGTCTTTTCTTATCCCATCTTACTATCTCATGTAGTTAACTAGGAGTAAGAGCCATCATCCATAGGTCTGTGTCCAAACAAATCCTGTCTTAAGTCTATGTCTTCCAGTAAGTTTCTTTTTTCTGCCAGTTTGTTTGTACATACACTTTGGGAAGCTATGTCAGGATGGAGTAATGCCTAAAGTAGTTGTGTTGAATCATTTCCAGGGTGGTTCAAGAATGTTTGAAGGACTTGCTCACTGCCTTTTATAGGGACTAAGAGCTGTTGTACATGAAGATGAGTCTGAAGAAAAGGATGTCAAGATGCTAAAAAGCATCCATGGTTTGAATTCCTCCTTGTCCATGGAAACTTACTCAATCACCTTGTCCAGGCACGGCTAAACCCTCTGAACAAAATCTGCCAAGAATACACTGTGATAGGTTCATCTGATGGTAAGTCAACAACAACATGATTAACTGTGCTCATCTAATCTGTAACCATTTTTCCCTATTAAACTAACTATAGCTTCTTTGTTCCTTTGTCCTACTCCTGAATCCTCCATGCTGTCTGTCAGAAAATTATGAACTTAAGTGTTTTTCCACTAGAAGGCCCATGATTATGTTTCTGATGTCTATGAGAGCTGGATATTTAGTTTTCTTACAACAGACAAAAGTGGAAACACTAGAAAACTAGAGATATTTTGATCCAGTTTAATCTAGAAACAATATAAATACCCAGAAAACATATAAAGACTTATTTTTAGACTTACTTCTGAATAGACATGTATTGGAATGTGCTGTCAAGTGTCAATTATCTGTTATTAATTTCTGAGGTGTCCAGAGAACTGTTGTTTGGGAAATGATGTACACTGAACTTTGATTTCTTGTTGCCAGCATGTGTAACAAAGTAGCCCAGACTCCAGAATTCTTTTTTTTCCTATGGGATCACCCATTCTTTAAAAAAAATACAGGCCACATATTGACCCTGATCAGACAAAGGCCTTCTACACACAGAAGCAAGCTACTATGCTCAGATCTCTTCCTGAATCATCTCTCCCATGCAAAATCAGAAGTGTGGCCATGTATTCTTACATATAGTTTTGCACTGTGGTGGTAAATTACAATGTGGAAAATTGGACTTGCACCATCACAACTCACTTTTTTTGCCACTGTAGAAGTCCAACACACACACACACACCCATCCATCTTGTAAGCAGCACAGCTTACTGATTTCCGTGTCACCCATTTCTATGTCATTAGAGAGCAGGGAGATTGGGAAAATTTCTTGTAGCTGGACCTGTTGCAAGGATATCATCTGCAGAGATCTCCAGAGGATCCCTGGAGGCCTCTGCAGATGCCTGCTGCACTGCATCCAGCTATAGAAAAATAGCTGAATGCATCCCCACTGATGCCCCTGCACTACAATACAGAAACAGCCATGGGGGTATGTGTACACTGCTTACAAAGTAAATTGGGGGAGCACTGGGAGTGATAGCTATGGAGATGTAGCTACATGATACATGTACATCTCCTGTTGCCAGATCTCAGCTTTCATTTGGCCAAGACAATGGACTTTATCCCACAGGGAGGCTTCCATCCTCCCCCCATGATTAATTTGAATTTAAAGCATTCAAGTAACACTTTTCTCCCGTCCTTCTCCCATCACTAAACCGCAACCAGCACACTTGTCCGTCAGTAAAGCATCATGGAGCTGCCATTTGGCAATAATAGAAGATCCCGCTTTACCGACAGGGCAAGTGCGCTGGTAAGGAGATTATCACACAGGGAGGCTGGCAACTGCGATTTACTGATGGGAGAAGGATGGGAGAAAAGTGTGCGGTGTGAATCCTGATCATGCTATTTGGGCGCTTTAAATTTGAATTAATCAGTGAAAGAGAATGGAAGCCTCCCCATGTGATAATCTCCAATATCATACAGACTACAGTAAATACAGATTCATTCATCCACTCTTCTTAGAGTAATCATCTTCTGTTTGGTACAGTTTGCTGTTTTCAAACATTCCTATTGAAACACTGAAAGCTCTAGGGAGCTTCTCCCACCAACTGCTACAAAACAATTTTGGAATACTGATAAACACTGATATTGTTTCCTTCTTCCCTCACCCCCTTAACATTTTCTTCTTTAGTCCATTGCTGTTTCCAACTCCAAATTCCAGCAGACCCAACTTACCGTTCCATAATGAGGTGCACCTGCTTGTCAATTAAGTTACATCCTTGTAGAGGCATTTGCTACAGCTCAGTGCACTGAAGCTATTAACCCTCACCTTGACATCCATCAGCAACTCAAGGTAGGTGCTTGCTTGCATACAGACTACAAAAATAAATCACAGCATAGCCATTTGTTATCCTGTTAGGAGAACACAATGCTTGCCACAGCATTTTAAAACTTAATTGATAGGCTTAAGTTGGAATTTCGGCATTAACCTAATTCTAGAATTACGTTACTAATTTATTGAATGAGTTATTAATTAAGTTACTAATTTATTAAATGAGAGACAGTGCTAAAGAGCCAATAGATTTAACATTTCTCAGCTAGTTCTTTACTCAATGCCTCAGTCACTTGAATTTTTGTAAAATAACTATTTGCTTTTTGTTAGCTTTCTACTGCCAGGTTGGCGAATTATGGAGTTTTGGTCAGAAGATCCAAATCTTTTCTTTTACTTATGTAGTTTTACTTGTATAGTTTAGTTAATTCCAAGAAATTGTAAGGGCAGAGCTGAAAGGTTCTAAAGCAACAAGAATAGTCAGCTCTCTGTATGCATACATTTTTATCCATGGGTTCAAGCATCAGAACATTGAAAATATTTTTCTTTAAATACATAAATTTCAAAAAGCAAACCTTGATTTTGTCATTTTATATAAAGGACACTATTTTACCACTCCATGAGGCCACCATGAGCTGAGGTTGACTCAAGGGCAATTAACAACAACAATACTAACTGCGTGATACAACAATTAAAACATATTGGTTGGCAATTAAATAGACCCTTTACATAACTCAAAATTATTCAACTGTTCAGGTTGTTCTCTTGCATTTCAGACTGAATTCTCACCTTCTTTAAACTAAAGATGGGTTTCTATCAACTATCACTGTGCATGAACACAAATACCAAGTTAAATCACTTCCTTGGGGGCTATACCTGTGGTCCTATGTAAACCTATTTGGACTAAAATGTCCCAGTGCTCAAATATTCCAATTCCAGATGTTGAAATCTTCAGATGTACAATGACTTTGCTCCTCAAAATAAACACAATTCTCCATCTGACCAATATACTTTATGAACATGGGAAATATAGTGTTAAATAAATAAACATTTATCTCCCTCAAACCATATTTGATTGCATTTTTAACAGCTAATATCCTAGCAGGCCTATGAGCTATAACTATCTTTGATGTGGTTAACAACTATGATAAATTTAGTTCTTTCATGGGTAAAATTGGAAGCTTTCTCCTTACTAGCTACTCTGGCATCATTCTCAAAGATGATGCCAAAGCAAATGCATAATATAAACATTCTTTCCAGAATGTGCTCTGCATGCATTAATAATCACATATGCTGTAATGGAGTCCCCAAGCTAAGGTGTTATAATGGTGGATTATAGTCCCAAAGCTAAAATGCCAAAAATGCTATAGAAAGAGAATTATGTTTGTGCTTGTATTCAGTACTGTTCACACTGAATCTAAGCCTCAAGAATGTCAAAAATATAAAGATAACAAACCAGTATCTTGTCAACCAGCATCCACTGCTGAAGCTAAATCCAAATTATCTCCCATTGCCCTCATTATATAACATGCAAAGAATTTTTTCTTTATAGCTTTGACTTCTATGTATCATGTACATAAGATGTAAAACCATCCTGATACTGAGTAGAAAATAAAGTCTCACTCTGCTTTATGTGTATGTTTTGGACTATATAAGAAACCACGTATGACAGTTTTTTATTTACTTATTTATGTATTTATATCCCTTCTTTTCCCCAGTCCTGGTATGCAAAAAATTTACAAAATTAAAACAGATAAATGTAATAGTTATCTAATTTTTGGTGGGGTTTTCGGCCTATGTGGCCATGTTCTGGAAGAGTGGGACAATGGATTCTATGAGCAGAGAGATGGGGCAGCCATGGGAAGCCCTCTGAGCCGTGATAGCAAACTTTTATATGGAACACTTTGAAATGCAAGCCCTGGAAACAGCACCAAAATAGTCCACAACATGGTTCTGAAATGTGGATGACACTTTCACCATTTGCAGCCATGAAGAAGAAGATCTGACTGTGTTTCTGAACCATCTGAACAACATCCACCTGAACATCCAATTCACAATGGAAAAAGAAAAGGAAGGAACACGACCATTCCTGGATTCTTGGTCATCCACTAACCAAACCAACATTTGGGCCACACAGTATACAGAAAACCTACACACAGAGACAGAAACCTACACAAGAACTCCAACCATCACCTAGAACAAAAAAGAAGCACTGTAAAAACGCTGGTGGACCAAGAAAAGGTCCCCACTATGAACCCCACTTCCTGGAAGATGAATTGAAGCACCTAGACTAGGCTCTACAGGCTAATGGTTTCTCCAGCTCAGACATCAGAAGGGTTGCCAGATCCAGAAAAACCTATAGGAGGGAAGACAAACAACCATCCAAAGGTAACATATGAGTTACAGACAGAATAGGGAAACACAACCTCCAAACAATCTTCAGCCAACCAAGAAAATCCAGCAAATGCATCCAGTGAAGGACAGGAGTTTACCACATACTGTGCAGCTGCAGATAAGTCTACATAGAGACCACCAAACACAGTGTCCAAACATGAATCCAAACATCAAGAGACACTGTAGACTTGGTCAGTCAGAAAAATCAGCAGTACCAGAACATGTTGTAAACAATCCCGGAAATAAAATGCTATTTGAAAACACTGAAATTCGGACCATGCCAACAACTATTTGATCGGAATGCACAGGGAATACACTGAAATCCACAAACGCCAGGACAACTTCAACAGCAGAGAAGAAAACCTTAAAGTAAACAAAGGCGCGTTACAGACCACCCAAAACGGGTGGTCTCGCGCTGCTGCCGGTTGCTGCGTCCGGGAACCGCAGCAGCCAAACCGCGCGGTTCCTGGGCGCAGCAACAAAGAAGCGCCAAAATGGCACTTCTTCCTGCACCCCAGAAGAGGTGCCGCGAGGCGCACACTTGCGATGCCACTTCTGGTGTGTGATGTCCGGACGCTGTGCGTCTGCAAAGTCAAAATGGCGGTGCCCATCTGTATGCGGCGCCGGCATTTTGAGGTAGTCATTACACGCAGGAGCAAGGCATGTCAGGAAGCGCCGCTCCTCGTGAGTAACAGCGGCACCCCATAGGGCCCGTCCAGAACGCGCCAAAGTTTGGCTACCAGTTCTGAAAAACACCAAAATCAAAACTCAGTCCACGCAAATGAAAACCACTCCAGGTCAGAGGGATTTCCCAGCAGACATTAATTAAATAGACACCCTGAGGCCTTGCCATTCAACAACAGACCAACACAGAGATTAACATGTAAATCACTCCCTCTCAACCAAGGGTCACACACAATATATATATCCCACTCACTCCCATGCCAGCATTTTCTGAAGATGCCAGCCACAGATGCTGGTGTAATGTCAGGAATAAACTCTTCTATAACATGGTCACATAGCTTGAAAACCCCACAAAAACTACGGATTCCATCCGTGAAAGCCTTTGACTTCATGTAATAGTTCTCATCAACAAAAGCATACTAATATAATTAAACCGCGTGCAGTTCAAAGCAATTTATAAACCTACATTAAAAATCAAGACACAAGAACAGTACTGCACTTTCCTTTTGTTTTGTTTTTCAGTTCTCAACAGCCTGCCAAAATATGAAAGTCTTCACCTGCCATGGAAGGGGCCAGTCTAGCCTTTCTAGGAAAGGAATGCCGGCATCTGACAGCAGATTTCAAAAAGGTTCTGTCATACATTCTCACCACACGTGTTTGGGAGAGTGCTGGGACAGATCAGAGGGGCTTCCTGAAGACCTCAAAACCCATGTGAGCTCATATAGCCTCCAGATAACCTGGATCTGAGCTTTATAAGGCTTTATAGGTCATAACCAGCACTGTGAATTGCGTCCAGAAACAGGTTGATAGCCAGTGAAATTACTGTATCAAGAGAATTGTATGTTCCCTATAGCCAACTCTACAGTTAAATACCCTAAAGGCACTAGATCCCATCTAGTCTTGGAAGATGAGCTCTGGTTAGTACTTGGATGGGAGACCACCCAGTGCTGCAAGCTATATTTGAGAGGAAGGAACTAGCAAAACCACCTCTGAGTATTCCTTGCCTATGAAAACCCTATTAAATTAATGATGCCACCGTAGGATGACAAGCAACTTGGAGGCACATACACAGAGATAACCAACCCTGGTTAATAGTCTGGCTGCACTTTTTTAGACCATCTGAAGTTTCCAAACACTTATCAAAAGCAGACTTACATAACAGATATCTAAATAAGTTGTAACAAGGCTTCTGTCATTCTGGAGAGCTCATAATTCCCTAGGAATAGGTACAACTGGCAAAGAAACTTTAACTGAGTGTTATGTAAGTCTGCTTTTGATAAGTGTTTGGAAACTTCAGATGGTCTAAAAAAGTGCAGCCA
>NC_056526.1:139105444-139185514 GCF_019175285.1 Sceloporus undulatus | reverse complement strand
TACTATTTCTGGCCACTTATCCAAACTCAAGGATAAAAATATGTTTGGGATGAAAATATGACTTACCTGTCGTAGTGAAGTCGCTGCCTCAGTTAATTCCACTAATGAGTTTCTACAGTTTTACTCCACACCTGAGCATCCCCACCAATGCACTTTATCAAATATAAATGTAATCAAATTCAGCAAGTGCATTCATTTTATTAGTTAAGGAACTTCTTTACTTTCTTTACACCTCTCATGAAGTCAAAGGGTTCCTATTAATTCTGTATCTGCTCTCTATCTAATTAATGTCTGAGCATTCTAGCTGCCTTTCCTTTCTCCAATAGATACTACAAACTGTTTTTAGGGCAGAAAGTCTTGTCATCAACTGTTCACTAATTTAGACAGTTTGACCTACATCATTTGAGTAATTGTAATAAGGCAGACAAGGGGACTTGGTGGTGGGCAGAGGGCAGTACCTTACTAATGGGGAGAGTAACCTCTGAGGCTTGCAGGAAAAATCTTGATTGCTTCGCATGGGAAAGCTCTGATTCAGTGAACAGCTCTCAGTCAGTACACAAGGAAAATCATCAGGCTCTCTTTATTCTCTAGAACTGCTATGAAAAACTTAAAATTAGAAAACCAGACAACAACTTTATTGTGTCTCCAACAAAAAAAACAGAACAGCAACAGAAAACTCCTGATGCCACCCACATACAATCATTTCCAGTGTCATCTAATGACTAAACTGTGTAATGATATCTGCACAAGATCTGGCTCATAAAATATCTGTTGAATTTGTCATTTAATTTACTGCATGATTTTCTGCATCCACTAATGTGTGAAATTGTTAAAGATGCTTGTGTGCAGAACACTCTCTTCCTGTCCTACCCATCTCTGCAGGGAATGAAGTATCCACAGAAACGTCCATCTTGATCAAAGGACACATACTCATACATGTTTTCATAATTTTAAAAGAGCCAAAATGCTTTGCTTTATTGTTCACATGAAGCAAATTTTGACTATCTGCCACAAGGCTTTCCATCAACTTTTTAAAAGATATGCATTATCAGCTTGAAAAGGTCAGGATGCTTCCACTTCAGAAAGAAGGCACACTCACTTCCCCCCCATCCAACTAATCACTACAATCTGGCTATTTCCTGAGGAGGGATTTAAATTGTCCCATCTTTAATTAAAAGCAAACCCATAAAGACTTCAGTTAAACAATATGGGTTTAAAATGTCTCTCAGCTTTGTTCTCATCTCTTTTTGTTATTGCAGCTTTATTTGATCGCACAGACATCACTGCTTTTTGTTGTGAGAAAGCATTTTTTCCCTACTAAAGGCCAGACTATCTCCAGCCCTGAGCAGAATCCTCAAACTGTAGCTCGCCACTATGTCAACAGCTAATTAATTTCATTCCCATCCTCAGATTTCACAGTGTGTTTATTACAGAAGTTACCATTGGTTACTGTGGCCTCATCCCATTATTCTCAATGCAAATGATAACTTGCAGCTTGAGAGCTGGCTGGTGACAAACTCTACAAGCTTTCATTATGAGTGTGAAATTAGCATGTGTCTCTTGGCTGTTCCACACAAAATACATGATGTAAGTTACTGCCCTAGTTTTGGGAGATACAAATAACTTTTAAATAGATTATCTGCTCTGATCGGGGATGCATTGATGTACAAGAGAAGACTGATTTACAACTAAACAAAGACACATCCACACAACAGGTAACCACAGTAGTGGACCACTGGGGTATTATTACACTACTTACGTCATTGCATGCAGACTGCAAAATTTCAGGCTGGTCCTACAGTTATGTAGAGTAAGAAGACTGTTTCAAGTATCAGATTTGGAGTTTTCTATTAGTTGTTTACCTTGTTCACTCTGCACCTGGATACAGATGGAGAAGGACATCATGTCCATCTCATGTTTACTTAAGTATACTGATGTAGACTACTGGCTAAAATATTACATATTCCATTTATATCTGGCCTTTCCCTTGAAGATAACAGGTTAATTGACATCCTTGTCCCCATGGTATTTTTATGCTTATAATATTCCTGGGAGATAAAACAGACTGGGCCCAAATCACTCGGTAAGACGTGAGTATTCACAGTTTTAATCAAGCTATTATATCATACTCCCTTTAGGACCAACCTATGCAAAATAATGGAGGAGATTCTACACTGGGTAGTGTAAATCTCTGCATTAAGGCTAAGTCCTGTTGTTAGTTCTGACTAGACCAGAGTCTATGGGATTTGTTTATATGTTCAGCAATTGATCAAATGCATTTACTCGATTTCAGACTAACCAACAGTATACCAACCTTATGGTGGTACAAAACCCCTCTGTTGAATAGCTGTACTGGACAACTAAACCAACACACAACTGAAGGCACAGTAAAATTGCAATGTGTAACTTTACATGCAATCGTACTACATGTACAACTTGCTTTTATAATTTTAAATGGAAAGCAAATGTTCCACATTGGACCAAAATGCCCAACCACATGTGCATGATAACAATAGGAGTCAAACCAATGTTTGGAAAAGGAGGTTGGTTGTTCAGTGTTTCTTACACAACACATTCTTAATTCCCTATACAGACTATGCATGTAACTGTCTTATGCACTACCAGCACAATTGTTGTGGGACCTTTAAAAGCCTGAACTTCTCTCACTAAGTCTACTGGCTTGACAGAGCAGAGGGACAAAAGGCCTCAGAACGCTGAGAATTCAAAATTGTTTATTTGCTCAATGGAAATTCAAGTTCCAAATACTGAGGCCCAGAACCAAAGAAAATGGCTGTTCATATAGGAATTCAACAAGGAGGTCCCTAACAATACAGTCTATTGGCTGATTCAAAGTGCAAACATACAAAACTTTCATACAATCAAGACACAGAATTTTGAATATTAAAATACATTTTAGGCACATCTGGAATATTCCATCACTCCGTATCACTTATGTGTTGTTTCCCTTGTAACAGAAATTTCAGGAAACTTAGATTTCTAGGATTGGCAGATCAATAGGATTGACAAGAGGACCTAGTAATTGAAAATCCATAAGTTTATTTCCAGTTGTCGACAAAGGAAAACATTGAACTCAGTGGAATTCAAGTTCCAAAAAGCTGAGGCCCCGAACAAGACAAAATGGCTCTTTTTATATTATTCAAGACAAAGAAGCTTCTTCAATACACCTGATTGGCTAATTACAATTTAAACATACAGAATTCTTACAATCAGAACAGAAATACATGCATACATTAAAACTGCATCATCACTCCTTACCCCTCCTGTAGGAATTCAGTGGAATTCATCCTAACCTTGCTTCTGAATGTCAACTATGTATCCTTATCTCAGTAGTTTATGTTATGTCTTTCTACTGGTGCCAGCTTCCATCTAGGACAAGATGCACTCACTATTCCTTTGCTCTAGTTTTCCCTAAACTCCAAGCCTTTATTTCAAAAAACCATCTCTCTGGCTGACAAAGGTGACTCCATCTTTCTATAGCTTTTTATTTCAAAAAGGAATTTCCACCACACCCTCATCCAAGGATGCTGCTCTTAATTGTTTTGGCTTTCAAAGCAAACTAGACGCCTTATGCTTACAAAGGTCAACTGGTCTCTAAACATTTCTACTGCAAATCCTGTTCAGCATTTTTCTCTCACACACAAAACCTTAACTCCAAAAGCTCAATTTTATATCTCCATAGTGCAACCATTTCTATAAATCTATAGTGGGGATATTAATCATTAAAATCCATCCATCTCACAATGATAGTCTTCTCCCCTGTTCTTGCTTAAACCACTTCTATTCATTTATTGAGAGTTGGTTATTGTGGAGCATCCTACCAAAAGAAATGTCAATTTTTGCATCCATTTGTTCTCTTAGGAAACATGTTGCCGGGGAGGAGGGCAGGCAAACAAAGATAGGTTAAAGTCTAAACAGGTGTAAAGATTCCAGCTGTCATCTATTTGTCCATAGTTCAACATTATTGCAGAACATCAATTGCTAGAATAATACTACAACTGGAAACTGAGTGAAAGAAGGTAAATACTCTTTAATCTCTGCAGTACAGAGTGTACACAAAAGTTCATACTTTCCAAAAGGAAACCATTGAGACATAGGGCTAAAATTCTTTTAATCAGGATATTCTTATGTGTTTTTTTCAAAAAGGGAGACTTAAATCAGCAACTCTTTAACTTCTGACACTTGAAGTGGGGGGAGGGGAGCACAATGTAATTCCCTACTGTTTAATTAACTCTAATTCTGTTCAATGAACTATTGCACATTTTGTATGAAATCACAGAGCATTTTGCAGATATTTCCCCCTTGTTTTCCTTTGCAAGATCTCAAAGAGATCTGTTGGTATTTGGTTAGGGCTCTGTCAGTAACTGTGGCACAGGGCAGCAACCATGGGAAGCACTGAGAGAATTCCACCTATTCCAGACTGTAGAGTGAGGCTCCTACTGCTCATTGGACTTGGAGCAGGATGCTACCTATCAACATATAAATGAAACACAGAACTGGGAGACTGGATGTGTCTAGTTGGTTTCCTCTGTACCATTATTTTCTTCCTGAAAGGCCAGAGTTGCATCCTTCCTGTAGTCTCTAGGTCCCCTAGTTGTGTCTGTCACTCTGAAACACGGCGTTCTGCCTATGGCAAATATAATTTCACTACAACAAAAGCAACTTCTGTAATGGAAGGAGAATGGATTTCTTTCAAATGGCTAAACACTGCACATATGCAATGTAGATAGTGGGGGGAAATTATACAAAGGCCCTTACCCAACACTTCAGCACATCAGCAGAAAGATGCTAGATCTGAATGAATATAAACAGATGCCATTTTATTGATGTGCTAATTGGACTGGTATATTTTATACTTTTTTGTTTGTTTTTAGAAAGAATTTCCGGTATAATGAGGAAAATGTTATGATCCCTGTTACCCGAAAGGATCTAATCTGCCATGCAGCCATAAGGCTGTGCGTTTCCACAGGCTCTTGAGCCCCACAAGTTATCAAATAAAACAACTCTGCACTGTCATCATGTTCCCCTGTAATGTGGAGATGTAATGATTAAATTATAGTAATTGGTAGTATAAAACCTTTTACAAACCACAAGGGAACCTATGTGTGTATGTAATTATATTTTTTGGACTGCATTATATTTCTGGGGATAATTTAACCCTATTTTGTAGTTCAAAATATTAACTAAAGTGGAGAAAACAGTTCCCCATTAATGATAAGGCACGTCATCAGATTATTATTTTGATCTGATTAGTGGAAAGACAAAGCTGTATTACCAAGGATTACTAAAAACAAATCTTTCTAATCACTGTAATTATGATTTCTTATGTGAGAATATGCATAGCAAAGTTGGTAGCAAATCCCCTGCTAGCTTATTTCAAAATGTTAAGTCATTTAAAAATAGCCAACCAAACTGTAGTGGCAAGGACTGTTTCAAGGTAGAAAGATTTCTACATAGGAACCTATGTAAGTAAGGGGGAGATGTTATGTGCTTCTAACTTAGGGAAATCCCTAGGAAAGCAGTGAGGAGCCTTCTCCAGGGAGTGGGGTTGAACAGGAATGGCATGGATAGAACTGAAGTGAGTATCTACTAACCAGTTTGGGAATCCACTCATAAACCAGATTCAGGGTGCGTCCACATTGTAGAAATAACGCAGTTCAACACCACTTTAACTGCCATGGTTTCATCCTACAGAATCTTGGGATTTGTAGTTTTGTGAGGCATCAGCACTCTTTGGCAGAGAAGGCTAAAGACCTTGTAAAACTACAAACCCTGGGATTTCAAAGGATGCACCTACAACATTTAAAGTAATGACAAACTGTATTATTTCTACAGTGTAGATACGCCTTAGGCTGCATCTACACTACAGAAATAATCCAGGTGGACACCACTTTAACTGCCATGGCTTGATGCTGTGGAATTCTGGGATTTGTAGTTTGCCGTGGCATCAGAGCTCACTGACAGACAAAGCTAAACATCTCACAAACAACAAATTCCAGAATTCCATAGCACTGGGCCATGGCAGTTAAAATAGTGTCAACCTGGATTATTTCTGCAGTGTGGATGCAGCCTAAATCATGGGGATCTGAGAGGCCTGTAGCCTCCATTGCTTTTTCTTCAATACTATGGATGGGAAGAATATTTAAAAATATTTGAAAAATAGTTTTTAAAAGTGTTTCTTGAGATTTGCCAAACCCAGATGAAACTTCTGGGTCAATGTGAATTTTTGCAATTTGGAATTTATTCTATGCAAAATTCACACAAAAGTCACACATGTTAATTTTGCCCAGAAAGCAACATTTTCTGTGCAGCAAATGATATTTCTATGCAGAAATCCTATTTTCTACACAGAACAGGGTGTTCCTATGTAAAACAACCATGTTCAAATTATACATAGATAAGGTCCCAAACTGCAAATAGTCATTAAAAACTGCAGTTTTCAAAAACTTTCTTGCAGGAAGAAAAAAATTCTAATATTGCTCATTACCTCCTTTGAAAATAATATAATAAAATAATCAAAGAATTACATCTCTCCCAACAATTACACAAGAGAAAGTCCCATGCATTTAATATTAGGGCCATTGTCTTCATATTGATGGGTGGTTTTGATTATGTCACTGAGGAGTGTGAGTTTTTACAACACAAGCTTATTCAATTCAATAGAGTCATTAATTTTCCTTTGTCTATGGACTGAGAAAGAAGATACCTTGCTTGAGTGGAATATAAATGCCTGAAGATGTGATCATTTCCATGGAGGATGAGAATTATTCTCAAGCAACCATGGAGAGTATGCAATTGAAGGTGGCCTTAAAATTAATGATGCATAAGTATGGCTTCTGGGAGAGCTCCCCAGTGATTCTTCCATGGATGTGATAGTACATAAAAAATGTACTATCTGTAATGTATAAATCTAGCCTACTCAGGTCTTCTGGACTATGGATTTTAAGAAAACTGTGGGAGAGTATTATGGGCATCATAGTATCTACATAGTAGAATAATTTGTATGAGCAAATTCTCCGTACTCCATTTTTATTTTTATTTGTAGCTTAGAACTGAACATATGCAAATATCTACATGTTTTTTCTTTATGGTAAACCTTTAGAATTGATGTAGACCACATATCCTGGATTAAATCTAGAGCACAGTTTCAGTTTAGATGTTTCAGAGCTTGCTGTGTGTCTCTCATAATGGCCCAAAACAGCCATATAATCTGTAAAACAACATCTAGATGATGGCGAGGACCCATTCAGTGCCAGAAGGAATACAGAATATTTGTGTATCCCTGGACTCTATTACTGACTATGGCCCTGGTTGTGGGAACAGCAAAACTGTTAGGGAAGGATGTTCCCACCTCATCCAAGTGATGGGCATCCAAATTGATCTTCTGCTGCAGTATACCCAATAGGGTGAATTGTGATTGGTACTTCGGTATCTTGTGCTGGTTTACAGCAGGGCAGGTCATCAGGACATGAAACCACTACATGCTTCTCCTTGTAGGATCGAGGCATTTGGGCTAAAAATGCCCCACCACTGTATTGAATGACATTTCGAATGTCCTCAGGCTCTGGTTTGATGTTAGGGGCAACATTGACCTCGTAGCCCTGGAAAAGGCCCCCCTCCTGTTGTGCTGTCCATAACAATGTGGTGAAGCTGAACTGGACATTCTTCAGCTCAAGGCCATGGACAAAGATGTCTTGGAATCTATGGTGCAAGGTTAGATATTTTAGGACAATTTCAGACCCATTTCAGAGATTTCAGGATTCAAGGCAGATATCAAGCATGCACTTGAAAAGTGCTCTTTATAGGGGAGGGAGGCTGGGGGATATGTAACATACAAATTTGGTACCATTTATTCTGCTGTAACTACCACATGTAGTACAAATATTTGCTGGCTCTCAAAATAGTAATGAGAGCCAGTGTGTCAGTGGTTTGAGTGTTGGACTACACCGCTAGAGATCAAGGTTTGATTCCCTGCTCAGCCATGAAAACCCACTGGGTGACCTTAGGAAGGTTATGCACTCTCAGCTCCAGAAAAACCCATGAGAGGTTTGCCTTAGGATCACCATAAGTCAGAAATAACTTGAAGGCACACAACAATAATAAAAATGATATCAACTTCCACTGGTTAGGTCATCTTTTTGACCTGAACTCCAAAAGTTTGTATTTTGTGTACAGCCATGGAAATCCACTGGGTGACCTTGGTCAAGTTACATTTTCTCAGCCTCAGGGGAAGGCAAAGGAAAAATCACCGCTGAACAAATCATGCCAAGCAAAACCCATGATACAGTTGCCTTAAGGTAAGGTAGGGATGACTGGTATATAGGAAAAGGCAACTGTTCCTAATAACACTGACAGAGCAAGAGAAGATGAGGTGGCCACCATACTATGGCCAAGTTAAGTTTTTAGATTAGAGCGCTGAAAATCTCCAGAAAATTAACACAAATATTATAGAAAGAAACGATATTTACAGAAAGACACACAGCCCCAAACACAGAACAAAATAACTTCCCAGATTCTGGGAGTTGTAGTTTAAAAAGTAACTTTGCCAAACTCTACTGTCATGACAGGTATAGATCATGTTTTCATGGCACAAGTTGGGTCATGAATGAAGCATATAGATTCAGAGAAGTATCAGAGAAAGAGTAAGAAATGAAACCAGAAAAATTGAAAAGAAAATGATTTAACCTTCTGGTCAGAAGCAGTAACTTGGAAACTCACAGCATGCATAGACTACCCCCTATTCTTATAGTTTTCTGTTCACAAATTTACAATAGATGATTACCTCGGTCTCAGAAACACCATGTTCCCAAGTGAGCAAAGGCTACAAAAATAGAGAAATGATGGCAGATTGTGCTATTTTTAGGAAACCTTTTTGACTCAGATGCTTCAGAATGCAGATCAAAATAAAATGGAAAATAATGGAGAGATGTCAAGCACAGCCTCTCAAGGGTACTAACTGATTCAAATGAAAACAGTAAACACAAATGCAAGGACCCTGGGAACTAGATTTAAGGCAGGGAAGCTAAATAATTTGGAGCTGAAATTTGGCTGAAACCTGGAAATGCCCTGTGCTCTGATCTTCTCCACTGATCTTAATGTCTGCAACCTTAACAAAAATGTGGAGTTCTCTCTCTATAGAATTATTTGTCAATGTAACAAAGAACAGACTTGTTCCTGCAACCATCAGTTTTATACAATTTGCTGGTAGCTTAGAATTCTAGGCTCAGATGTGACAGGGAAGACAACTACCTGTGGTAGTCTAATTTACTAACTTCAAAAATGTATTAAAATAATATGTCTACATTTGAGAATGTGGCTCATTAATATTGCCTCAAGAATTGTTTAGTAACAGTTTGTATTGATTCTGAGAGAAACTGTTGAAGCCACAAGCTTCTCAAGTACTTTTATACCTCAGTGAGATGGGCTAAATTCATCTGAATTAAATTCGCATTTCCTCACAAGTACAGACCTACTGCAAGAACTTTTTCTCTTTGCAAGCTGGTCACAGTACATTGTAACCAAATCCAGCAAAGTAATGGGGCTGGGGGGGGGGGTCTGGGACAGAGGATCCCCTGCAATCTCTGCAGTAAAAATACAAAACCCACCAAAAATTTTCACTATTTTTTCTCAACACTCGAGATTCCCTGCCTGACTCTGCCTGATGGAAGGGCCAGCCCTGCACAACCACCAGGAAAATATAGTCATCATACTTTTTCCTTGGTTTTTCATCTCACCTTGTCTTACACATTGATAACAAACTTGCTATCTGTCTAAGCTTGACTATAAGTTGACCTCATGTATAAGTCAAGGTCAAGTTTTGGGGGCAAAATTATGCATTTTGATAAGACTTGTGGATAAGTCGAGAAGATAACTTAGGGCCATGTAACAAATGATATCAAGGATGAAGTTTACTCTGTTCATACAGAAATATCTTATTCAGATCCTTCTAAGCCCAATTCTTCTTGGCACTCTTTTGAGGGGAAGCACCAAAGAGATGCAAGACTGCCATTTTTCCACCCAAGCATTCAAAAAGGCCAGAAGCATCAACATGTTGGAAAGAGTGGGGAGGGGGGGTTGGTGCTTCTTTTGGGTGCTCCCAGGGTGAACTGAGCTCTTACCCTTTGCCACTTTACTCAGAGAAGGGTTAAAATATGCTACTTACATTGACCCGTGGATAACTTGACACAGCTTTTCACAGTCGATTTTTGACAAAAATATTCTAGACTTATACATGAGTATATACAGTAACTCCTCAGTGGAAGACATCAATGATGAGATTATAATGGTAGCTGTTTTTAAACTGGATAGAATCCAGTGGTGTCACTAGGCTTGGTTTCACCCAGTGTGGTAACTCATGGTATCATCCCCATGGACCTACTGGGATGGGGGTGTGGATAGGGAG
Source organism: Sceloporus undulatus (assembly GCF_019175285.1). Classification (NCBI taxonomy): domain Eukaryota; kingdom Metazoa; phylum Chordata; class Lepidosauria; order Squamata; family Phrynosomatidae; genus Sceloporus; species Sceloporus undulatus. The sequence continues at coordinate 139,175,094 of NC_056526.1, read as the reverse complement.
AAGAGTCTCACTCTGGGAAATCCTACATCCTGCCTCCACTGAAACACCCCTGAGAAAGAATGTGTTTTTTTTTTTAATTACAAATGGAAAGATGAAGTCTCACACACCCCAAGATTGCATTAGAAAAGAGTCAAACAAATCAAGATGGAGAGTCTGTGGGAGGAGGAGCAGAAAGAACAGTATGTGGTTTCATCCATATCTTCCCCCTTCCCAAAGGCAAGTGGCACACCTAGAAGAGACCCTCTTTCTTTTGGGGTGCCACTCCCTCTGACAGTGTCACCTAGTGTGGTCTGCACCCCCCTAGAGATGCTATCAGTAGAATCTCAGCCAACTGTAGTTTAAAGGTATTGCAGACAATCAGAATAAATATACTTGGTCTGCTCCCCAGTGCTTGGAGTTTGGGTGTCACATTGGTGTCTCATCATTTCCTCCTTTGCCCATCTTCTTTTTCATGACTCACCATAGTACAGCCAAGAACTGAATGCAGTCCTGAGAGAGAAATAACATGGTCCTTTATGTCCACAGTTGCCACACTGGAGCCATTTGCATCCACATTTCCAAGATTGCCAGCATGCCTCTTTTCATCTTTTTGACTGCCATGCTTTTTATCCTCAAGACTGAAGTGAGAACCTCCACTGGTACTTCACAATTTACAGCACCAGAAATTTATTCCCCCACCCAATAAAAACTACAAATGACTTGAGTACAAATTGCCATGGCTAAGCTTTCTCATAATTTGTTGATAACATGTACAGACCAAGCTCCTGTTCAATAGCACAGCAAAAAACTGTACTCATTTGCTCTATGCATAACGTTACATTAGTAGAGTTAAGCTGAGCTCAAGGACTATAAGAGTTCTGCCATGCATTTCTCTTTTCTGAATAACTGTGTGTTACAGACCACCCAAAAGGGCAGTCTGCCGCTGCCCTTGTTTGCTGCGCGAAGGAGCCACAGTGGACAAACTGCACGGCTCCCCTGTGCAGCAAAAAGAAGCCGCAAATAGCAGCTTCTTTTTCCGGTGCGGTTGTGACGCCACAAGGTGCCAATGGCGTCCTTGCGGCATCACAAGGGTGCCAAGACGTGCGGATGATAGGCATTCGTCACGTCAAAATGGTGGTGCCCATGTGTATAGGGTGCCGCCATTTTGACGCCCTCGTCACCTGCGAGGGGCAAGGGGCTTCTAAAAGTGCCGCCCCTCACACGTGACAACGGCGCCTCTATGGGCCCGTCTATAACGCACCAACAATTACTTTGGGAACTGAAGTGCTGCCCAGTTTAGATAATCTTCCCACCTGCAAAAAAATTGCATGCAATGGGATAATAATAATAGTAATAATAATAATAATTTATTTTTACTCCACCCCTCTGCACAACGCAACCGGGAGGCTTACAACATTAAAACATACAATCCATATCCCACAAACCCCCCTTCCCCTGGACAGAATACAATTAAACAATTTACAATATAAAACATAGCTTAAAATAATAACACTGGCAAGCAATGACTACAGCAAGGAATCAGGGAATCCCAGATTATAGAATAGTGCCGGATGAGATCCATCACATTACCCCTTCTAAAAAGCTGTTAAGACAGATCTCTTCCAGCAGGCCTTTCCTGAATCGAGACACAGCCACCAGAAGTAAGCCTAACCTATCTAGCTATAAAGGTCCTCTGGGCAGTTGCAGTTAGTCTAGTTTTTATTGGTTGCAGCAGGTTCTTCCCAGAGGACCTGGGTTGAGTGATGTTGCATCACAACCACCTGTCAGCGGTGTCAAGCATTTAACCTCTTACCCGATATACATATATGCATTAAATGTTGCATAAACCATACATGCATAGCATCCACTGTGCAATGGTGCACATCTCAGCATTGCTTCCTGGATTTTATGTAGAATATTGATTGTGCCATTTGTGCTTACGTTCACAGGCCCTGTGCAAACAGTACATTCTCATCCTAACATCAGGCAAGCCCAATAATAGTACAAGCAAGAGGAAAGCCTATTTCTACATATTTCTATAAGATGATCAGCCTTTGAGCTTTGGCTATGCATACATTTTAAAAAGGGACTAATACTAATCTATATCACAGGAATGTTTTGAAGAAAAACAAACTAAACACAGTAATTATCAGTTGCCAGCCTTTACATATGGTATTTTTCACTTCTACGTTGTTTTATATCCAGGAGAGTATAGATATCAAATAATGTTCAGCAGTGGTAGCATGAAACTGTAGTCTGTGTATTCAGTAGGGATGAGCTCACACATGCATATTCATTATTTTCTGCCACCAGCAACACAGCTCTCTCCCCTCCAAAGAAGGAAAGAATTGGGGAACTCCCAAGGAATAGCCAGAAGGTATCCCACATCTGCTGCCTGAAGTAACAAACTCATTCTGCCTAATGGTAGGTTCTATCATGCCTATAGTAGTTGTCCAACATGTTTTCTCACTGCAGGTCTCCAGAATCTTCTGTTCTCGGGCACAGATGGATGGAGACCTTACTTCAGTCTTGCAACAGTGCATTTATGTGTCAGTAACAGTTTAATATTGTGTGCCTGGCATGGTCTCTAGCATTTCACAGTATGCAGTAATTCAGACATTACCCAGTTGTTTGGCAGCATTATTATGCAAAAGTGATTCTGAAGCAAAGAAGAGACTCCAGATATTCAAGGGACTGGCAACATGCCTGAAAGTTTGTTACAGAACAAGATCAGTTTGTTTGAGGTCCAGCATTCTAAGCTGACTGGTCTCCTTGTGTCTTTTTATGGCATTTTACTCTCAGGTTGAAACTAATGCAGAGGCCAGAAAATAAAATTGTTGGAGCAAAACTCCATCACATTATACTCTTGAGTCAGTGGTCAGGAAGAAAGAATTTAAGACTCAGAGAAGAAAAATATGTGCCAGATCCCCAGCTGTTAAATTTGCTAAGTACTCTGCAGGTGTTCAGCTAAAAGTACATCCAGCTTTATCTCTTCCTCTGTTTAAAAAGCCATTAAAAACTATTCTACACAGTGTGCATTTGGTAATTAGCATATCCTTAGTTAAGCTAATAAAACATCTTAGCAATTGTTTAAAAGTTTTCCTGACAATGAATGTGGTTGTAATCCTTTCTCCATTTTTTGCCTGTATTTAAAAGTGTACATTACCATGCTTCAGACAAATCATACTCTTTTCTACTTAAAAGACAATCATTTAATTATTGACTAGAACACTGAAACTACATATTAAAATGACTTCCAAATCCATATTTTGGCATCTGTTAACATGTAATTTTCCTGTATTAACATAACTAATTATGCTAATCATGTTTTCATTCCTCAGGCAAAAGAACTAAGGAACTAATTTGCCCTGTTAGAAGAGGAATATCTGGGAAATTATTCTCAAGCCTCAGCTGTATATCACTGGAATCTAAAGGACATCTGTTGTTGCTGTATGCCTCCAAGTCATTTTTTACTTATGGTGTACTTAAGGTGAACTTATCACAGGGTTTTCTTGGCAAGATTTGTTCAGAGGAGATCTGCTATTGCCATCCTCTGAAGTTGAGATAGTGTGACTTGCCCAAGGTCATCCCGTGGATTTTATGCTCAAATGGGGAATCAAACCCTGATCTCCAGGTTCATAGTCTTATGCTGAAACTGCTACATCACACTGGCTCTCAAAGTGTTAACTATAAGCCACCTCTTCCCAAAAACATCTGTCTCAATGGCCTACACATACCTTTGTGTAGGAAGTGGGGAAACAGAGGGAAAGAGGATCATAGAATCATAGAATCGTAGAGTTGGAAGAGACCACAAGGGCCATCCAGTCCAACCCCCTGCCATGCAGGAACTCTCAATCAAAGCATCCCTGACAGATGGCCATCCAGCCTCTGCTTAAAGACCTCCAAAGAAGGAGACTCCACTACAGTGGTACCCCGGGATACGAAATACCCAGGTTACGAAATTTCCGGGATACGAAAAAATCCCATAGGAAATAATTGTTCCGGGTTACGAATGTTTTTTCGGGTTACGAAAAAAATTTTGGTGCTTTTTTCGGCTTTTTCGCACGAAATCGCGGCTTTTCCCCATTAGCGCCTATGGCATTTCGGCTTGCGAATGCTTTTCGGGTTACGAAAGCGGCAACGAAACGAATTAATTTCGTAACCCGAGGCACCACTGTACACTCCAAGAGAGTTTGTTCCACTGTCGAACAGCCCTTACTGTCAGGAAGTTCTTCCTAATGTTGAGGTGGAATATCTTTTCCTGCAGCTTGCATCCATTGTTCCAGGTCCTGTTCTCTGGAGCAGCTGAAAACAAGCTTGTTCCTTCCTCAATATGACATCCCTTCAAATATTTAAATAGGGCTATCATTTCTTAACCTTCTTTTCTCCATGCTAAACATCCCCAGCTCCCTAAGTCATTCCTCATAGGACATGGTTTCCAGACCCTTCACCATTTTAGTCACCCTCCTTTGGACACACTCCAGTTTCTCCACATCAGGGGTAGGCAACCTTTTTGAGCCAGGGGCCGGGGTTGCTGTCCCTCAGACAACTGGGGGGGCCGAAGCCAAAAAATAAATAATTAAATAATTTTTTAAAAAATTAAATATATAAATAAACCAGGACAAATGTAGGACAAAATTCTCAAATGGAAGACACTTCTTTAAAAAACATGGAGGACATGTGAAAAAATTTGCTGATTTTTAAAAAAATGTTAATATAAATGCATGTTTTTGAGGCTTCTATAGACAATTGCCCCCCCAAAGGCCCCGGCGGCAATCGGCGGCAGGACCGGGCTGGGGCCGGTCCCAAGGCCTCGCTGGGCCACATCCGGCCCGCGGGCCGCAGGTTGCCTACCCCTGCTCCACATCCTTTTTGAATTGTGGTGCCCAGAACTGGACACAATATTCCAGGTGGGGCCTGACCAAAGCAGAGTACAGTGGCACTATAACTTCCCTTGATCTAGACACTATACTTTATTGATGCAGCCTAAAATTGCATTGGCCTTTTTAGCTGCCGCATCACACTGTTGACTCATGTTCAACTTGTGGTCTACTTGGATTCCTATATCCCTTTCACATGTAGTCTCGTTCAGCCAGGTGTCCCCCATCCTATATCTGTGCATTTTATTTTTCCGCCCTAAGTGCAGTACTTTACATTTCTCCATGTTGAATTTCAGTTTGTTAGCTTTGGCCCAGATTTCTAGTCTAGTCACCTTTTCTAGGAGGTGAATCCCACCCCTTCATGCCATGTTACTGTTGTCCCTTCTGTTTATGAAGCAAGGGAGACTACTTGGATAGCAGTACTATTAGGAGTCATTGATAGCTTTTCCCCATCGGTGATAAGGTGTAATTCACACCAGCAATGGGATGAAGATGGCATCATGTTGTAACTATGCATAATAACGCTACAATCTTGCCCTAGTCCCGCAATAGAAGCCTTGTGTAATAATGTCATAACTCACCAAATTCCACTGCCAGTATGAATTCAGGGGATTGTAGTCCAAAAAAGTAACTTTTCCAGACTTTGAGCTTGGGTCATAGTTTCATTGAGACCGTAGGGCAAGAAGAAAGAGGTCTTTTAATAATAAAAGAGACCCTCCCAACAGTGTAGTTCTGATCCTGATTTCTTCTTGACTTGCCATTTCTCAGAGCAACTACTGCAATAAAAGATTCATACAACTGCAAGCAACACATTTAACACTCCCTCTGTTTCATTTTATCCTGACTTTCCCTAGAATGCTATTGTGCCCCTTCTTAAATGGGCACACTATGTATTGTTTTTTCGTGTGACACAAGAGAGAAGTCTTGAAGAAACTGAACAAGACCAGACTCACTATACTCCAGTACAGATTTCTAAATTCAAAGCACTTGTTCCAAGAATAATATTGGAGTTTTTGTTCAAATTCTTATAGATCCTCACAGGCAAAGCCTATTTATGCATAATGCATAATGCAGTGAAAGGCTGCTCCTTGTGCTTTATTGTATGCCTCTGGAACCAGGGACTAGTCTGTAAACTGCCACGTGAGCTCATTACAAAGCCTGGAGTAAGTGCTCAAATAACATTATTTTCTCTGGCATGATATACAAACCTTTGGCCAATGCTTTTGTCCATATTGTGCTGGTTTGCAGAATAATGGTAAAAACTGAAGTCTTTACAAACCTTCACTTTACAAGCAAATATTTACCCTCAGTCAAGACAGAATCAGGCAAAACAGCTCCCAGAGATTGCTTAGTTTTTTGTAATTATAACATAGAAATGCTTATTATTGCATTGACTTTATTACATTTTTATTCCTCCACTCCAGTAAAACAAAGAATGCTCTGGGCAGCTAACAAACTAAATGTGAATTAAAAAAGAAAACCATGTAAACCCTCACTAAAGACACACAGGAAAATATTAGAAATCAATACTCAATGCTTGTAATAAAAGTCCAACTGTTGCTTTACTAGAGAAACACAGCTGGGGTAGTAGAGTTGGAACTGGAGAAGCAGTGATGTACTATTACTATTGGTTGTTGCTGTTGTGTTGTGTGACTTCCAATTGTTCCCAACTTATGGTGACCCTAAGAAAAACCCACCACTGAGTTTTCATGACAAGAATTGTTTAGAGGAGTTTGCCATTGCCCTCGGCTGAAGTTTAATTAGTGTGACTTGGCAAGTTCACCCAGTGGGTTTCCAGGCCAAACAGGATTTGAACCTGGGTCTCCCAGAGCCCTACTCCGTGGTAGTTGTCAAGTTGTCTGGTGCACTTAACCTTTTCCTCTTTGCTGGCTTTTTGCTTCAGTTCTGTCTTCCCTTCAACCAGACACTTTTCCTCATCTGTGGTTCCCAGTAGATGTTTAAAGAAGGAAACATGTAGGAGAAGAGCAAATGTCTTGAGGGCTGAATTTGGAGAGCAGGAGCAGTTACTAGTGGGAAAGTTTAGTACTCCTTCTTTTCTTCCCCTCCCAAATTTGTTTTTCTTTTGGTGAGTGATCTGCTTTTGTAGTTTTTGTGGGTTTTTTAGGCTATGTGGCCATGTACTAGAAGAGTTCCTTCCTGACGTTTTGCCAGCATCTGTGGCTGGCGAAACGTCAGGAAGAAACTCTTCTAGAACATGGCCACATAGCCCGAAAAACCCACAAAAAACTATGGATGCCAGCCATGAAAGCCTTCGACTTCACACTGATCTGCTTTCATTTTTACACAGAATTCCAGCAAGATTTGGAGATTAACCTGATCCTGGAAACACTGCTCGTTTTCAGAAGTGCATAATAGACACAATGCTAATGCATCCTTGCATGCAGTGTGCACATTTTTTAAAATTGCATTTGCATTCCCTTTCCTCTTTTCCTTTTTTAAAAATAACTTTATTAAATAAAACCCATCATACAAAAACAGAAAATTATTCTATGTAGTTTTACATATTCCAATTCCAAGTAGATCTAGCATAAAAAGATTTCTAATTTAGATGTATATCTACATTGTATTATATCTCCATTTTATATTGATTTTCCTTAATATTATTCAATTCATTTCTCTTCCTAATTTTGTTGTTTTCTTCTACTATCCATTCTTTATGTCTAGCGCTAGCATTCATACAAATATGCAGCCAAACATTCTTCAATCATTCAAACCTAAATTATACTTCCTGACAATCAGCTGTTATAAGTTGTGGTGTTGTTTCATATTGTCTTGCTTTATAAGAAAGTTTACTAGAAATTTCACTTAGCTCCTATAAAGTAAAAATAGTTAAATCTAAATAAATTCTGCACACCTTTTATTTATCTATTAAGATACTCCTCAAGATTCCCATTAATTTGTTTTATATATTTGTCCTTAAATCATGTTAATTTATCAATACTTCAGATTTTTTCCTTGGTCAAAATATCTCCTGTTTAAATTATCTCACATCCCACCATTTCCCTACTTAGAGATAACAACATTTAATTATACTGTAATGGCCTTTTCACCATAGGGTGGAACATTAGACATATGCAAGCAAGAACAAAATAATAAAATAATACTGGTGCAGAGACAAATAATTATATAAGAAACTATTGCCAGATTAAGATATTTAGAACTTTAAAAGTGCCCAATTAAAAACATGTACACATCACTTAAAGAACCTCTGAAGAAGGATTTTAACTATTCATATAAATTGCAGTGTATTAAAAACATAGATGGCTTCAAGAATTCATTTCAGTTAGATAACCATTAGGAACTTATTCAAACAACATCTTTGGAATCTTCTTCTAAATGAATTACAACTCATTTTCATCTCTTCATCCATCAGTTTTAAAAATAACATAATATTTCCTATAGGAATATACATAAATATATTTGTAAATTTCAAGGATAGAATATATTTCCTAGGCAGTCACATTTTCCATTGAGAAAATGCAGTCCATAATTGCAAGGCTGCTGACCATCTGGAACAGAGAAAATCTGATCCAGGTATTTATAGCAGATTTTGTCAGCATCTCTGCAGGGACATAGCCAAGGGGGAGGGTTCTTGGGGTCCGGACCCCCCCTTCCATTAGAAAAATGAATGGTGCATGCTGCTGCGCTGCCGCGTCCAAGCCCCATTATAATGGTGGCACTTAGTCTGGACCCCCCTCTTCCTAAAATCCTGGCTACATCCCTGATCTATGACGCTTTGCAGAGGGTTTGCAGTATGAACATCCCTGCAATCTTCAGTCTGAAATAGACACATCATGTACTATTGACGCCAGTGGATTAACTCCATGGCAGCATGAAAACAAATGCTTTAAGAGCATTGATTGTTGTTGTTTTTACTGTATTTTTATTCCACTTTTAAACAATCATTGTCTTCCAAAGCAAGAAAAAAAGAGAGAAAAGCCTTGATATCAGGCTTGAAGTCTGAAAGACAAAACAGCAGGGGGTGGAGGGAGATAGTAGAGAGATAAGACTTGCAAACCAGCATATACAACCAGCCCTCCTTTTCCACTGTTTTTTTTTTTTAATCCATGGATTTAAGCATCCACAGCTTGAAAATATTCCAAAAAAGAATAAATTCCAAATAGCAAACCTTGATTTTCCATTTTATATAAAAGACACCATTTTGTTGTGCCATTATATTTAATGGGACTTGAGCATCCATGGACTGTGTTATCCAGGGAGGGCCTGAAACCAAACCCCATTGGATAACAAAGACCCACTCTATGGGCATTCTATGCCAGGTTGGTCTTTCCTTCCTATTGCCATCTGTCGGGAATGCTTTGATTGAAATTTCCTGCATGGCAAGGGGGTTGCACTGGATGGACCTTGTGGTCTCTTCCAACTCTACGATTCTATGATTCTGTGTTGGAATAGCAATTTGTGAATGTTATTCCTTTGGCAGATATGAACTCTTTTTCCACTTGTTTTTATAGCCCAGAGCTACAGGCACCTGGCTCCAAGAAAATTTGGAAAGTTACTTGGGACCCATCATGCCACTGCTTAGTCATGGATGGATTCAGTGTATCAGTCAATCAATCAATCAATCAATCAATCAAGCATGACTTTATTACCATCAACAAACCATAAAGCAAAAAAAAAAAAAAAGAAGAAGAAGAAGAAGAAGAAGAAGAAGAAGAAGAAGAAGAAGAAGAAGAAGCTGTATACATCATACTGTATATACCTGTAAACAAAAATGTGAGCAAACCATATTGGGAAATAAGAAAAGACCATATTGAAATAGAACAGTGCAATATAGTTAAGTTATATTTGTTATTCTTTAAAGTAACTTTACAAGCTCTGCATTTGTGTGTACTTTCTGGAAGAGAGGAGTTAAGTGATCTCTCTGCATCAATTTCTTCTCTGACCAATGGCTGGAGCCTAGCTGGCCTCCTTCTTACCAACCTGCTGGATGGTAAAGGGCTATCTAGTTCATCATTCACTGGGCAACCAGTTGCTTATGGAAACCCACCAGCAGGGCATGAGTGCAAATGCAACCTTACTCCCAACAACTATTAATACAGGCCCTTATCAGATGAGTGTGGAACTGGGGGTTTTGCGCACTTGGTGGTTCGAATTCGCGTTATTTTGCACAATACCATCATACCAACATTCGAATGGCCCAATCCGCACTCACATGAATGCGCGAGCTGCCGAACTGAATGCGTACTGGCTCCTCTTTTTGGAGCGTGTTGGCCAGTGCGCTGATAAGGGGATTGGCGATATCCTGGATTGGGGCTCTGTTCGATCTCAGTGCGAATGGGTCTGGTGTGACTACCCAGTCCTGAATTCCATCGCAAGACCCCCAGATTCCAATTTTTACTTCCGGTGGGTCTTTCCTCTTGCCGGTTCCAGGGAAGGGGTTGGGGCATTTCCAGCGGCCTCCTCCTCCTCCTCCCGGCTTGAGAGGCATCCTGGCTGCATCCCAGCAGGGAAGAGGCGCGGGGGCTGCTGGAATCGCGTGTTCCCAGCAGCCTCCTCTCCTCCTCCCCAGCTTGAGAGGCATCCCTGGCTGCATCCCCAGGCAGGGAAGAGGCGCGGGGGCCGGGAATCGTGGTTCCAGAGCCTCCTCTCCTCCTCCGGCTTGGGAGCCAGCCTAGGCTGCCTCTCAAGCCGGGAGGAGGAGGCCGTTGGAACGGCGCGATCGCCGCGATTCTAGGCGGCCCCGGCCTGTTCCTGCCTGGGATGCAGCCCAGCTGGATCCCAAGCCGGGAGGAGGAGGGGGAACTTTTAATCAAAGCATCCCCATTTACTTAGATGGCCATCCACCTCTTTGACAGCCCGCTGGAACTGCTCCTCCCCCCCAGAATACATACTCACACACACACACGTAGAACCGGGCATTGCTAATTTGTTGCAAGGGAAGGTCATGGTAACGTTAAAACCAAGCAGGAATGTAGAGAGGAAACAGAGAGGAATGTAGAGAGGGCACGTTGTATCGCGATTGTTAATGTGCATGAGCTGGCTCTCCAGCTGTTTACCGGGCTGTCATGACGTGACCTCCCCTTTCACCCCGGAAGCGTTTAAGGTCGCAACCCATGCAGGGCACCACTGAGCATGTGCGAGGGGGCCGATACGAATCTGCCAATCCTCATGTTGAGCACCGGTGTGACAAAACATTCTGCACTGAATGCACTTCGTGCGAATGCGGATTGGCCAATTTGAATCCTGCCAATGCGGAAGGACTCCCAGGTATGACAGTACTTTGTGAAATAACGCGAATTCGAATCGCTCAGTGCAGAAGACCCCCAGTTCCACACTCATCTGATAAGGGACACAGAGTCACATTGTCACTGATACAAGAAGTGGTATATAACCACTAAATGGCCCTACCCCTTGGGGGTATCAAATAGCTTTCTCTAGCCATTCAAATTGGAAATTCAGGGTCTTTCCAAGAAGACAAAAGACTGTCCAAGGATCCCTGAAAATTTTGGAACCTTCTTCATTTCTGGTTCTCTCTGCCTACATTGATGTGATGTGAAACAGGAATGTGATAACTGAAACAATCAGATTTCTTACTGGATAAATATGAATGATGGGGATATCCACCACCCAATCAGCATTTTGTGGTTTTAGATGCAAATATATGGTTTTGAATTATATTTCTTTTCGACTCTAAGGCCAAGCCATCATTACAAAAAGAAAAAGAAAAAAAAAGACCATGCTAAGCTTTTGCAATTGTGTTCCAGTAGCTCCACATTATTCACACTGCTGGAGAAATGGGCAAGTTCATTACAGCCTGCAAAGTTACAAAAGACCTCTGGCTCTCAAGAGGTTTTGCCCTTCCTCTGAACACTCATTTCTTCAACTCCCAAGGTTATATGCCAACTAGTAAGCTCCTTTCCTAGTTTAGCTCTCCTCCACTCCCCAGTATTTCCTAAAAGCAAACATCTTTCTCTGCTTGTCAAGGACACCTTCAGAAACAGGCATTTAGGAAATAGCCTTCTCTGTGGAGAACAGCACCAGCCATTTTATTCAGCTGGTCTGCTATACATAGGAGTTTATCAGACAAGGGGAATTGGAAGTATAATCCGATGGCAATATGAACGCAATCATGGGCTTTAACGTTATTGCATGATAACCCACTACACGCAAATTCGGGCAATGAGAAGCCAGTTCGAACACAATGCGTATTGACGTAATTGCGCAAAACTAGCAACTTTAAGTGAATGGTTCTGGCCCCACTTTCTTTTCATTCGAATTTAAGAGAAAATCCTCCCATTTGATAAACTGCATAGAGCCTCTACATAGGATAGGAATCAGCAGCAGACCTAATGGCAGTGGGATCTGTGTGTGGTATCTGCCAGTAGCATAATGGCAGATGGGAACAGTATCTTTTTTGGAGCTTATCAAACAGGAGGAATTTCTCTTAAATTCGAATGAAAAGAAAGTGGAGCCAGAACACATTCACTTAAAGTCGCTAGTTTCACGCAATTACGTGAATACGCATTGCATTCGAACTGGCTCCTCATTGCCCAAAAATAGCATGCCATTGCCCGAATTTGCATGTGGCAGTCTATCATGCAATAACATAAAACCACATGATTGTGTTCGGACTGACTTCCCATTGCCCGAATTTGTGTGTAGTGGGTTATCACACAATAACATTAAACCCCATGATTGTGTTTCAGATTGCCATCAAATTATACTTCCAATTTCCCTTGTCTGGTAAACCCCTTAGGTGGCAGGAGAGCTGACCTGTGAAAGTGGCTCTGTACATCCAAGCTATCATCTATTGCCTCTAGTTATCATGTGACAATAGTTTCTTTCCCACTGAATTTCAAGCCATATGGGAACCTGGAGATACCCCCCCCCCAAAAAAAAACCTCAAAATTCCTCTGTAGGAATTTTATTTCATTTAAATAGCTATGAAGACATTGCAGACATTTCAGGATGTAGATCCTGTAGAACTAGAGATTTTTAGTCATACATTTAGTTATGAATTTTGAGGTCTTTTCAAAATAAATTCACTGAATTCCTGTTTTCAATTTATGCAATTCATGGTGCAATCCTATACATAATATAAACTGATTGCAGGCTATAGGGTTCAGCACAAGCTCCAATATGGTGACACACCATGAAAAATGCACTGGTTGGACAGTCCAGACATACCAGAGAAGCAGTCAAAGTTATGGCTAAATCAGAGCAGTCTCATGAAAAGGTTGTGGATGACATGGAGGTACATACATAAACTGTATCCTATACCTTCAGCAGTTCACTACCATGCCTTTGTACAGTATAAAACCAGAAGCCAGCTCCATTTCCTCCTACTGACTTCCATTTGAATGTATGTAAAAAAATAACTATTTTCAGAATAATCAGAAATTCTCAGAATATAAATAACCATTCTCAGAAATAGCACACTCTTATTTCTACAACAGTGCCTAGGATACGGTGTAATCCAACATCATATTATAAGTCACCACTAGTAGTATATAGAGGCTTCTGTCTTAAATCACTCTGATGATCAGATGTGGATTGTCTCTCTGGCCTATATAGTATGTAAACCATTCACAGTATAATATATAAACCATTCACAGGCTTCTGCCTGGAGACAATAACTCAGATGATCAGATGTGATCTTTCTGGCCTTGGACATGATAATGAGCTATATCTCCTTCATCTAAGGTTGCGCACGCACGCACACACATACACACACACACACACACAAATAAATAAAGCTGAATTCTAGTGAAGGAAATATTTGATGAATGGGCACTTTGCACAAATAACAACTGGGGCTCCAAAATAGGTAAAGATGAGGGAAGGAAATAGTTGGTACAAAACATAACTGATGTGTCTTCTATTTCCCCCTTCTTCAGTCCCCTTTGCTCTAAGTGAATTCTATTTCTCTCACACATGAGCATACTCTGTACTGGCAAAGTTTGGGCACTAAATTACAACTGCTGGCCATTACATCTTCACCTTTTCTAGTGTGAGTGAATGCAGTCATGATTTTGTTTGTTCCATGATTCTGGTACATAATCTTGCAAGGCAAAAGTGCTCATGAACATTTATTCATTTCAGCAATGTACAGCATTTCATACAACTCTCAAAAGGAAGGAGAAGATATTACTCATAGTCATTGCACTCCCTCTGCTTCCCCACTGAAGGGAAGGAAGTCAAGGCATGACAACTGACTGAGCAAGTAACACTGCTTTCTCTTCTGTCCCTCTCTCTCACAAACACCAACTATGCATTAACTGTTGCTCTTGGTTTTCTTCTTGTATCTCCCCTTGCTCTTCAGAGGCTGTCCACCCACAACTACAGAATCCATACCACAATTTTCTCTGGGCATCCCATAAGGGATACCCATTCCCCGACAAGTACTGTTCCTCTGTGGAATTGTTGACTAGCTGATCCTCTACAGTGTTGTTGGCCCACTTGGTTCAGGTATTCTTGTAAGCCTTGCAAGTTTCTTTATTATGTATGTACGTATGTATTTACAAATATGTATATGTTCAGATTCAAAGATTTCAAAGTAGCATCTATCAGTAAAACAGAAAATATACACAATGTACTTAATACCATACACTTATCTGGGTTCCATGCAGTAGATGCTGCTTCTGCTGCTGTTGTTGTTCTTGTTGCTGTTGTTATGTCCCTTTAAGTCAAATCTAGCTCTAGTGCCTTCCTCTTAGTGTGAGAGAATGTGATTTGCCAAGGTCACCCAGTGTATTTCCATGGCATAGGGGCTCAACAGACGGGTGGCTCAACGCTTCCCCTTTCAACCCTGGAAGCAGGCTGCAGCAACCACATGCTGTGGCCTGCACATGGAGCAAAAAGAAGCCCCCCAAAGGGGCTTCTTTTTGTGCTGTAGAAGGGGTACCATAAATGCTGTGGTGCGGCATTATGATGTTCTTTGTGCATTTGGGCGCTGCACACGAGTGACATCATCATGGCATGCCCTGTGTGAATGGACACATGCCAAGATAGTGCTCTGGTGGAGGAAGAAGGGCTTGGAGGGTGTGAACACTCACCCTTCTTCACACCTAGTATGCAGTCAGGCCGGCATAAAGTGCCGATCTGTACTGCCTCTGAGTCTTTCTTTAAACCCTGGTCTCCTGAAAATTGAATCCAATGTTGAAACCACTATACCAGACTGTCTCCTTCAAATGTATTAAGTTGGACTAAACAAGGAAGATTTGCATAAATAATCCTTACATCCAAAGCTAAGACTAGGTGGAGTCTGTCAAATTCCTAGGAGAAGAGCATTCCACATAGTTGGTGCCACTAGAGCTTATGACCTGAGAATCCCCTCATTTGAGAGTGAGGTACCTCTCCCTACTTGCATCAAAGGTTGCCCTCACATTTGAGTCTAGCTACCCCTGACAAGACACATATATAGGAGGATCATAGAGGGATTCAACACCCTTCCTGGAAATATGCATAGGAACTTGCAGAAGCGGGATGTGTTACCTCCAGTTCATTGCTGCCATGATTCTGAATCATGGTTAGGGCACACTTTTTCATTGACTAGGAAAACCTGTCAATAAACTCCTAATCATGCTGCTGTGCCATTAATCTTCAGTGTGATAAGTTCCTCCTGTGGCAGTTTTGACATTGGGCAGTCATGTGGTGACAGTCTTTTTCTCCCCCTCCTCCCCCTCACTATTCTTGAGCAATCTGTTTTTTCTTCACTTTCCCTTTTCTTTTCTTTTCTTCCATCTTTGTTTTACTAAACCATAATTGTTAAATTGTGTTGCAAAAAAAAGAGAAAGGCATGCTGGGTAGAGCATAGGGCAGGTAGGCAGGCTAAAGGAAAAGTGCTGAAAAGAATATGATGGACTATTGATGGCAGAAGCCAGCCCTGTCGCACTATTGAAGGTATATGCAATAAGGAAAGCTCCCAAACTGGTATGTGTTTCCTAACTGCAACAAGCATAAAGCTTCTGTGATAATGCCCATAGTCAATGCACTGTAACATCATCTTGCATAATGTATACTGATGTGTGAACTGTGCTGAAGACATTTCTCTGTCATTGAGAATTCACTGTTTATTTTTGTACATAGGAAACAAATGGGTGTTTTTGCCAGCATAGTTCATACTTGATGAGCTGCTCTGGTGTGTCCAGGGATGCTGTAGATGTGCATGCTGTTTTTGCACTATTTTGAAATTTTCAGGTTGTGTGTTTCCTCCTGCCCCTCCTGTCTTGAGCATTCATACAGCTATTATGTTAGCAAAGCAGCAATGTATCTGCATGCTGGTGTAGTCTCAGCATAAGATTGTTCTGCTCATAAAGCCATACTTGTATACAATAATTTGATCTACATAATCCGATCACTTAATTTCATTCAATTACATCTTTGCTTAATATTTGCATACCAAGTAAAGACGGCTGCCCGTATCGCCGGGCAAGCCGATTTGCCGACGCGGCGGCAAAGAACTACAGGCCCCAGAGTGCTCTGGGGCCTGCCCCGGCTCCCTATTGGTGCGCGGGGCGGAAGGGGCAGTCCTTCCGCCCCGCGACGCTCTGGGAGCCGGGCTCTGTGGTCGGAGCTCCCGGTCCTCCAGGGCAACCCATTGGCTGGGTTGCCTTTGAGGAGGAGCTCCATAGCCAAACGTTGGAGGGGCGGGGCTTAGGCCTATATTAGGCCGCGTTGTCGGCCCCGTCCCTCAGTTGGCGCTTGGCTCTGCACGGTGCAGAGCCAAGATAGGAAGGGAGGAAGACCGGGAATCTTCCTCCCAGCTCTGGCCTCCCTTCCTTTGGAGCCAGCCAGGGCCGGGGTAAGTGGGGCAGTGTGGTGGGGGGCAGTTGTCTTCCCCCCATCCCTGTTCCACTGGGGCTATTTGCCCCGATCTGCGGCTCCACAGCCAATGGACCCGCAGGGGTCCATGCGGCCCCGTTTAGGGCCTTGCCAGAGGGCGCGGCAGCCATTTTGTCTCCTTATTAGGAGGCCTTTGGGGTGCGCCCGCCATCCTGTTTCCCTGAGCGGGAAACTTTGGTGCGCCCGCCATTTTGTTTTGGCGGGAAGCCGCCATTTTGTTTTGGCGGGAAGCCGCCAGTTTGCAAGTCACATCTATTAGCCTCATAGTGAGGTTTTATTGTGGGCTCCTTTTCATGAACCTGGTATATTTGCCCATTACATTTGATCTGGAAAGCTAAGCAGGGTCATACTTGGATATCCCTTGGATGGGTGTCCACCAGAAATTCTATCTTTGCCTGCCTTTTTTGTTTTAATTATTTTGCCTGATACTGTTTTTTGGGGGTTCCCCCCTTTGCAAGTTTGCCTTTTATCTTGCCTCCCAAGAAGTCCAACAAGAGTGGGGGCCAGAGCTCTGGAGCTGCACAGCAGCTCAGACTTTCGGTTGCTCCCAGTGAGGTTCCAGGTCCCAGAGACATCTCTCCCAGTTCTGGCAGTGAGATAGACGAAGGGCTTTCGCTTGCTGCTGGTCAGTCTGATAGTACCTTGCCATTGCTGGCTGGGGCCTTTGGGCTGACTGAGGACTCTTTGGCTGATCTGTCTGGATCCATTGCAAAACTCATCCAGAAAGCTACTACATCTGGTCAACCCGGTCCTTCAGCATCTGCTGCACCCGAGCCTCAAGCGTCCGATCAACAACTCCCCAGATCGTCGGTTCCAGTTTCGACATCTGCTGGTGGTCAAGACTCCAGTTCTGCAGTTCCTGCATCTCGTCATCGAAATCGGTGGGGGTCAAGTTCCTCCAGCTCGTCGGGCTCGAGTTCGTCTTCAACTTCATCGGCTGAGCGTCGAAAGGAGAAGAAAAGAAAACGCAAGGCCAAGAGGAGACGTCGCAGAGCGCGCCGCGAGGGAGTTCTTCAGCCTGCCGCAGGAGGTCAAGATCTTCGTGGGGTGCCTGTTGGGAGGGATGGATTTTGGGTGGAACATGCCTTGGTTCCAGGTCTGCCTACGTGGGCCATCAAGAAAAGGGCTTGGCGCCCGGGCCTTCAAGGTGTGTGGATGGATCCGCTTGCGACGGATTTTCCTGTTTGTTCGCCAGGTGAGCGTCCACCTGGTGCTCATCTATCCAAGAAGGTGCGCAAAAACATCTTAAGGGGTTGCTACGTTGATGTTTTTACCCTGCTGCAGCCTAAAGGAAGTGATGCGGTTGCTGTCACTTCAGCTAAGAAGAGCAAGCGTGAGCCACAGGTGGTTCCGGTGGAGCCCACCTTTTCCAATTGGTTGGAAGGTTTTGCCATCTTCAGGGCTGTGGTTTCTATGGCCTTCCCTGAACGTGCTTGGCATTTGGACAGCCATTGTTTAAATGTTTTGCGGGCAAGGGACTTCGCGGGAGATGCAGCTGCCATCGCTTACGATGCGGCCTTTCGGCAACATTCATCCCAGAATTCCAGGGAGCGTTGGGATTTGCTCCATCACGAAATTTGGTTGTTGGAGGTTGGCACACCTGCTGCCCTCAAGGAACAACAGAAGGGACTTGTCTAGAAGTACTCTAAATTCTTACCATGTTGGGACTTTAATTCTGGTCATTGTGCTCATATCCAATGTAATTTTGAACATAGTTGCACTGGCTGTAGAGGGGCTCATCCTAGATCTTCATGTTTTCGTCCGGCTCAAGCAAATCAGACTTTTCGTGGAGGGCGCACTGCTCCTGCCTCCATTGGCAAGCGTGCTGGTGAAGGGGGCCTAGTTGCTGGTTCTTTGGGGCCATAATTAACTAATATTTCCCCGCCTAAAAAAAAATCTATATTGGCTTTGGTCTGATTCCTGGTGCTCCTTCACCTGGGGATTGTAGCATTCCCTAACCTTTAGCTGCCTCAGCTTGGCTTCAGTTTCCCTTCCAGATTCAGGCTCTAGTCCCAGAATTTTGTTAATTTCTAGCCCAGCTGTGTGTCTGGCCAATTTTGTTTTTTCCTCCTCTACACTTCTTTCTTTGGTTTTCTTATTTGGTTTGAGGGGTGTTATGGGTCAGTTTCATGGAAAATTTTGTCCATTTGGAGCTGTTTCATTCTTTCAAGCAGCCTATTTGGGCTGAGTTTCTCAATAACAGGTTCGTCTCCCCCTTGTTCAATTGGTTATGGTCGTTTGAGCCATGCATAATTTGATTCAAGTAATTAGGAATATGGTCTATTATGTGTTATGTTTTTAACGATAATTTCTTTCACAGCTCTCAGTTTGTCCAGAAGGGGTGTTTCTATGTTGCCTTTTATAGCCTTTTGGGAGGTTTGTTGTTTGTTATGGCTAGGTGCTGAGTTCCTTTCCACCTTGATACCTGCCATTCAACATGCTTTATATTTTCTTTGTTATTTCATAATTCTGCATTGCTGCTGTGTCTGGCTCTAGAATCACAGGTGTGGTTTGTGCTTTTGTTGGTTTTACACTATATATTTGCTCCTAATATTTTTGGTCAATTAGATGACATTCTTTCATTTACAGGCCAAGGTTCCAGTGACCATGGTGCTCCTGTCGAAGAAAAATAAGGGGCTATGGGATGGTTGGAGCTAAGGCTTCGGCCAAGGTTGCCAGACGTTCTATATGTTTTATTTGACATCCATTGTCTACCCCGCCCCCTTTTTTCCTGTTGTTATTGCATCAATTATGAATCTGTTCTACATCCGGTGGTCTTTTTTGAGGGCTCTTGTGGGGGAGAGCTGGTGGTTGGGTCCAAGAGCGATATGCCAGAGGGCTGTGGTGCCTATGGCATTTGCTCATGTAACATGGTGTTACTTTACCTTTATGGTCCAAGTGCAACCTACGGTCTGGGTCTGGCAGTATGGTTCATTTGCTGTGTGGTTCAATTATTTCTAGGCTGCTCAGGCTTTTCCAATTTGTCAGGTTTGGCCTGGGGTTGTTCATTTGTGTGCATGTCTATTTACTGCAATAATATGCTATTTGATTGCACTGTTTGTCTTGTCTGTTGTTGTTCGGGGCTCTCACCTGGGGACAGCCAGGCCCCCCTTTGTTGCTGTTGTCGATTTGCTGCTGCCTGCAGGATTGCCTTCATAGCACGTTGCCTCTCGTTGGGAAGAATTGGCTTATGCTGGTTGTTCATCCGCACTTGGACCTATGCATTGAATGTTAGCATCGCTCTTGGCAGGGTTGGTGGTAGGCCTGCTCGCAGGCCTTTTGTGGCGGCAGCATAGGCCAGGATCTGCACGGTGTGATACCAGGGATAGGGAGCTCTGGTTTGGGAGTCACAAGGTACCCGGGGGCGAATAGGGCAGGCGTATGGCCATTGCGGGGGCCATACGTGGGAGCGCCTCCCAGTGACTAGAGGCTTAGTGAATATGTGAACGCATGACATGGTTTGCGGTCAAGGTTGTGTTCCTTAGCCCCTAGGTCATCCCATGCGCCTGGTGGGTGCCAGGTTTTGAATCAGACAACATCGGGTTGTTCGATTCCGCAGATCCTGACCTCATGCTTTGTGCCAACCCTTACCAATTGCTTGCTAATAAAGTTGTGGCCTTTCTTCCAATATGTTGTTGTGTGGTTATTTGCTGGAGCCTCTGAGGCAATCAGTTTCTGTCTAGGCACCCACTTGAAAGATTGCTAGATAGTATAACAGAAAACACAAGCTCATTGAAGCATAAGAAAGTAATAGAAGGAGATAGATTTTTACATTGCTTTTAAGCATAATATTAATTCTGGATCAGCAAGTTTACTTCTTAGCAATTTTCCAATAGTGACATTTACATATATTCCTGTCCTTATATGTTACTGTGCCCTTTTAGATAATCTGCAATATAAGATTAGTACCCAGCTTCTTGTCAAAATAGAGTTCTGGCTTAGACAAATAAAACTGATGGAGGTGAGAGAAATCAGCAAGGAAATTTTTAACTTACAATTAAGGGTCCCATACCACTCAGAGAAAAGTCAGATCCTATATTTTCTTATCCAAAAAGCCATAGTATCCTGAAAGTGTGGGAGGCAGTAAATGGAATGCCCTAAGGACTTTATCACATGAGGGAAAGTGGGCAAAATCAGAGGTTTAAACAGTGATTATCTCATGCAGAACACGGTACTGCAATTAAGATTTTCACATGACTTCATTCTTAAATAGGCAATAAACAGGCAATAAACAGCAACAAATCATTCACTGGGAGATTCCAAAAATGATTTGTTGTTGTTTATTGCCTGTTAAATAGCAATGTGTCTGAAAATATTAATTGCAATATTGCGTTTTGCACAGGATAATCAATGTTTAAACCCCCAATTTCCCCTTGATTTCCCCTGTGTGATAAGGTTTGTAGATAGTGCTACTTAAGTGGTCCATGAACCAGTGATAATTTGCAAGCTATGGGCTGTTGGTCCCTGGAAAGAAAGATACAGTTGTAGTTAATAAGTTCAAATATGTTGTCAGTCACTGGTATGTTTGGGGAAAGAACCTACCTGTCCCCGACATCAGATAGTTTAAGAGGCACTCCTGTAAACACTCCAGGATGTTGTCAGTAGTTTGAATTGTCAAGTTACTGTAGGTTGGAAGAGCCAGGGCACTATCCTGCTCTGAGTGATATGAGATCCTTACATTCAAATTACAGAATACAAACAATCTGCCCATTTTAAAGCCACATAAATGGTAATGTACGTACATGTGTGTTTGTCTCTGTGTGTGCATGAGCGCACATGCATGCCCTAAGTAATTTATCAACCTGTTGTGACCCCATGAAGTTCATAGTGCTTTCTTAGGCCAGGAGTACTTACAGGTAGTTTACCATTGCCTTTCTCTGAAATATAGGCCCCATACAGGCTGCCAGTTTGCGGCAGCCTGGGGCCAATTCTAGGGTTCTGGAGCACGCAGCAACCACACGGTCTGAAAACCCTAGGACATGCAGGCTTCATGGTAATGGTGGCCTCCCATCCATATGGGGACTGCCATTTTGACGTAAGTGATGCACAGTGTATAGATGTCGCTGCCATCACTTACGTCATGAGTGTACCAATGGCGCACTCGTGGCATGTGCACTCATCCCAAGAAGAACCCAGTTTTTCCGGGTTCTTTTTGGGGTGGAGGGATGCCTCACAGTTTAGCTTCTGCGGTGTCCCTCCACAGGCAAACTGGACGCCTCCAACCCGGCCTGAACAGGGGAGTTTGTACTGGGCCATAGTCTGCAGCCTCTTGTATTTTTCAGTAGTCCCCCATCCAAGTATTAGCCAAATCTGATCTTGCTTAGCTTCTATGATCAAATATGATCTGGTGCCTACAGAGTATTTAGGCTTAGCAAAATAATGCACCATGTATCTGCTGAGCACTTCTGAAACTCAGAAAACAAGGTGTCTTTTGAAATAGGTAACAAGTAATACAACAGGTTGCTTTTGAAAAGTAACTGTCAAGCTTTTGCTGGAAATCTGAGGAACTGGAAAGAGGACTATAGGCAAGAAAAAGTTTACTTTATAGTCAAGTCAAGGTGGCATGCTTATTATACACACATAACTATTTTCTCCTTTCATGGGTCCAAGTACGTGGGGGAAAAATTCATGGTCATATACAAGACCTGTTCAAAAGTTACCAGTATCCATGCATTTCAACATACCTTGGCATGTGTTGTCTCTAAGACATTTGGTCCTTTGTAGTATGAAGTGTTCTCTTCTTGTATTATTGTATTATGTCTCTGAAATGGAGTTCACTTAAGAGTATTGCAGCAGATCTCCCTGCTGACACAGTGTGCATGCTCAATGGAGACAGACAATGCTTTCACAAAATTGAGGTGGTAAGAAAGGGGCATCATTGCCTGTGGTGTTCATACTTGTTTCTTTTGTCCTATGGTTCTGAATAAGTGTGTACACCACAGGCAATAATAGCTCTATTGTGCTACCTTCAACTTTCTTAAAACATTGAGATTGCAGCATATGTGGAAGTCAGTTTTATTCTCCCACTTATGTGCAGTTCTGACAAAAATCAACCCTTGGAAGATACTATTTTTCAGAGGAGACAAGCTGTCAAGGGTGTCAGTAGCAATAATACATTTAATGTAATTTGCAGTTTAGCTCTCAGAAACATGATATTGAATATTCTGGAATCCTTTGGGTTAAAGATCTCTCATCAGTTTTTAATATACCATTATAAAATGTGTATACCCTTGCTTGGAGTTCTTAGAGTGGACAAGCTGTTTCCAGAGCTATAAATCTCAGCTAGCTTCATAAATCAATAGGCTGACATATATGGACTGTTTTTAAAGTTTCTAAGCACATATTGTAAGATTATTATGTGTTGACATGTTGCATTCATACCATTATATTATGCCTGACACATTCACTATAGTGGCATGTGTATTTTTTGTATAGTGATAACCAGATACTCCATACACAATGGTGTATCTCTAATAGTCAATGAGAACAGAAATGAAAAGTCTGTTTAGTGTATTCTTATGTTTCTGTTCTCACTGAATAAAATTACAGATACATTATTGTGTCTGAAGTATCTATGGCCAGTATTCTAAACAACTCTGGGAAAGAATACAGTACACACATTTTATAATGATACATTAAAACTGGTTAACCAAGTAACCTCTCCTAGCCGAACCAACTCAAACATGATGGAAACATCATTCAGCCATGTTCCAAATGCTTTCAGAATGGGCCTCCTTCTCCCCATGCAGCTGATGCTTGCTGAAGTTGTTTTTTACGATTGTGACAATAGTCTCCAGCAGACTGGAGGAGGGCAAACATTGTCCTCATCTTAAAAAAGGGGGGAAAAGAGGATCCCAACAATTATCGTCCAGTTATTCACACATGAATACCAGGAAAGATTCTGGAGCAGATCATTAAACAGACAATCTGTGAACATCTAGAAGGCAATTCCATAATCACAAAAAGTCAACACGGGTTTCAGAGAAATAAGTCATGCCAGACAAATCTGATCTCTTTCTTTGATAAAATTACCAGCTCGGTAGATGAAGGGAATGCTGTGGATATAGTATATCTTGATTTCAGTAAGGTTTCCCATGACATTCTTGCAAACATGCTTCTAAAATGTGGGCTAGACAAGGTAACTGTTACATAGATTTGTAACTGGTTGACCGGCCGAACCCAAAGAGTGCTCAACAATGGCTCCTTTTCATCCTGGAGAGAAGTGACCAATGGGGTCCCACAGGGCTCTGTCCTGGGCCCAGTGCTATTCAACATCTTTATCAATGACTTGGAGGACAGAATTGGGAGCATACTTATCAAATTTGTAGATGACACCAAATTAGGAGGAATAGCTAATACTCCAGAGGACAGGATCAACATTCAAAATGACTTGAATAGACTAGGAAGCTGGGCCACAGCTAACAAAATGAAATTCAACACAGAGAAATGTAAGGTACTGCACTTAAAATGCACAGATATAGGATGGGGGACACCTGGCTGAATGAAACTACATGTGAAAGGGATCTGGGAGTCCAAGTAGACCACAAGTTGAACATGAGTCAACAGTGTGATGCGGCAGCTAAAAAGGCCAATGCAATTTTAGCCTGCATCAATAAAAGTATAGTGTCTAGATCAAGAGAAGTAATAGTGCCACTGTACTCTGCTTTGGTCAGAGCCCACCTGGAATATTGTGTCCAGTTCTGGGCACCACAATTTAAAATGGACATTGAGAAACTGGAGTATGTCCAAAGGAGGGTGACTAAAATGGTGAAGGGTCTGGAAACCATGTCCTATGAGGAATGACTTAGGGAGCTGGGGATGTTTAGCCTGGAGAAAAGAAGGTTAATATGTGATATGATAGCCATATTTAAGAGATGTCCTATTCAGGAGGGAGCAAGCTTGTTTTCTGCTGCTCCAGAGACTAGGACCCGGAACAATGGATGCAAGCTGCAGGAAAAGAGATTCCACCTCAACATTAGGAAGAACTTCCTGACAGTAAGGGCTGTTCGACAGTGGAACAAACTCCCTCGGAGTGTAGTGGAGTCTTTAAACAGAGGCTGAATGGCCATCTGTCGGGGATGCTTTGAATGAGATTTCCTGCATGGCAGGGGGTTGGACTGGATGGCCCTTGTGGTCTCTTCCAACTCTACGATTCTATGATTCTATGATTTCTAAGTAGTTAACATGAACACAGAACTGTAATGCATGAGTAAACCTAGGTAATTGTTCCATATGCATGACCCCTACTTAGTCATGATTGTGACGTTATTGCCACAGGCGTAACTCCCTGCCCCTAACTTACTTTACTGAGCATCAGCTGCCATGAAGAGAGGGGTAACACAGGATGTTGTCTTACTCCAAGACAGACTCTCTCTCTGTTTACTCCATACTGTCTATTCTTACATGTAGTGGGTTTCCCAGGGTCTTTTCCATTACCAAATAACAGATCATTTTAACTAGAAATACGAGAGACTGAACCTGTGACCAGTTCTGAGTAGTAAGTGCTCTATCATTGAGTTTCCATACTCACATTTACACTTAACTGCTGGACTGACCTTTTAGCGGTTGACTTGACTTTAAATTACATTAGTTAACAGAAGTAGTCTTCTTATGTTCTAGTTGCTGACAGGCTTATAGGTCTAAAAGGTATAAATCTTCTTCTTCTTCTTCTTCTTGACGGTCAAGTCGGTTTTGACTTATGTTAATTTTATGAATGAGAGACCTAAAAACCTGGTTGTCAACAGTCCAGCTCAGGGCTTACAAATACAAGCCTGTGTATTGCTTGCTTGCTTGAAGCAATTCTTCTGTAATGTGGCTTCCTCTTTTCCTAGTGCCTTCCACTTTACCAAGTGTCACAATCTTTTCCAGTGAAGCATGTTTTCTCATGATGTGCCCAAAGTACAATAACATTAGTTTACTTATTTTGAATTTGAATGGTGAGTTTAGGTTTGGTTTGCTCTCAGATCCATTTATTTGTCATTTTTGCAGTCCATGGTATCTGCAGAACTCTCCTTCAGCACTACATTTCAGATGAATTGATCTACTTTCCATCAGTATCTTCATTTCACAACCATGCGTAGAAACTGGAAATCCAATAGAAATAAATGTTCTTGGGACTACTAAAAAAAAGCTCTTTGGTGGTCATCTGGCTATCTTTGCATTTTCCATCCTTGTTTTTTGTCCAGTTATAAGTCTCTGAATCTAGTGGAAGCTGTGATTCCTAGCTCTCAGGATAGGACTACCAATAAATAGAGAAAATCAGACCTCTCTAGAAGGCAACAATCTGTAAGTTGAGTACAAATTGCATTTGCTTGTGGAGTGACATAATTTGTCAACCTTGTGGCACAAGGAAGAAAACTGATAAGAAAATCAGGGGGGGAGGCAACATCCAAGGGACTGTGTTGTTCCTTAAAGGGATATCACCACAGGAACCTCCAAGGTGTATTTTTCATTACTTCCTTTGTGTTTTTTACACAGTTCCCTTCACATTTTTCCTTTCATCTGGCTTTTCCTTTCCATCTTATAGTTTACTATTCAAAGTCTGTTAGCAAATAAGGAGCAGTCCTATTTGAAAGATGGTATATAATTAGCTTTTATCAAGCTAGAATGACAAAAATTTTGGAGGTGGTGTGACTTAATGTGAACAAAACAGACAGCATCTCATTTTCCACTTCTGGTGCATGCCTAAATTAGATGTTACTTATTGTTGTCCATCTTCATGTTATTCTAGAAATAGGCTGCATTTAGTCTTTCTTCCCAGGGAAATTCTTGATCACCTCTAGTTACATACCTGGGGCATACTAAGAGATAGCTCTATATCAGTTCTGCTCTTAATAATAATAATAATAATAATAATAATAATAATAATAATACTGTTTATTTCTAGCCCGCTTTTCCAAAGATCAAAGCGGGTTACAACATGAATACATCAAACAGTATACAATATAAAACATACCAAGTTAAAAACATCATAAAAAGCATCCCAATAAAATATATACAATTTCCAGAAATAAAACCAGAGAAACAAACTAGCCGAGTAGCAACTTTATAACGGGGGAGAAAACAGATGTCAAGACACATGGGGGAAAGTTTGTTGGAAGAGATAGGTCTTAAGTTCCTTCCTGAACTGGTCAAGGGAGGTAACAGAGCAGAGGTTGTCGGGAAAGGAGTTCCAGGTCTGCAGGGCCGCAACAGAAAATGCCCTTTTAGAAGATGAGATATATCTCGTCTTGGGAACCCTTAGCAATTGCTTCCCGGCCGATCTGAGAGTGCAGGGCAGATTATATGGGGAGAGGCGGTCCTCCAAGTACCCTGGGCCCAAGCCATTTAGGGCTTTATAGGTAATAATCAACACCTTGTATTGCGCCTGGAAGCGAATGGGCAGCCAATGTAGATCTTGCAAAATAGGTGTTATATGGCTGGTCCTGGAGCTACCAGTGACCAGCCTTGCTGCCATATTCTGCACTAATTGAAGCTTCCGGGTTTGGTACAAGGGTTGCCCCATGTAGAGCGCATTACAGAAATCCAACCGAGAGGTTACCAGAACATGTACCACCGTTTCAAGGTTCCCCCAGCCCAGGTAGGGTCGCAGCTGGCGTATCAGCCAAAGCTGATAACAAGTGCTCCTGACCGTCACATTCACCTGAGATGTAAGGTGGAGCGACGGGTCCAGAAGCACCCCCAGACTGCGAACTGAGTCCTTCAAGGGGAGCGTGAACCCATTCAGGATGGGTGGACAAATATCCTTTCCCAGACCAGGAGAACCTATCACGAGTACTTCCGTTTTCTCTGGATTCAAACTGAGTCTGTTTTCCCTCATCCAGCCCATTACTGACTCCAGACAGGCATTGAGAGGAGAGATGCCATCCCTAGTCACTGCATCAGTCGGAGACACAGAGCAACAGATTTGGGTGTCATCAGCGTACTGATAACACCGCGCCCCGTGTCTCCAGATGATCTCTCCCAGCGGTTTCATGTAAATGTTAAATAGCATGGGGGACAGAATAGCTCCTTGAGGGACACCAGATGTAAGTGCCCTCTTATTGGAGCAGGCATCCCCCAGCTGCACCATCTGGAATCTACCCGAGAGGTAGGAACAGAACCACTGGAGCGCAGTGCCGCCGATACCTAACTCCCTCAGGCGTTCCAGAAGGATACCATGGTCAATGGTATCGAAAGCCGCTGAGATGTCCAAAAGCACTAACAGGGACACGCTCCCCCTGTCCATGCACAGACGGAGATCATCGACTAAGGCGACCATTGCAAAGAAATCTCACAATAAAATATGGTGTGTGTACCAGACAGGACAGTATGATCTTTAAAAACATGGTTTAATGCCATGGCTGAATGCTATGGAATTCTGGAATTTGTAGTTTTGTCAGATGTTTAGCCTTCTCTCTCAGAGAGCTCTGGTGCCAGAACAAACCACAAATCGCAAGATTCCATAGGTTGGAGTGGTGTCAAACTGCATTAGTTCTGCAGTGTGGCAGCAGCAAAGAAGATGATGCTAGATTAGCTCAACGGGCCATCTAACCCAGCATTCTGCTCTCCTGCTCCATACAATTGTTAATGAAGTGACTTGAGTATCTGAATACATTTAGAGATCAAAGGCATGTCACCAAAATGGTGTCATGGACTGCTGAAGATGAGAAGACTCTCCCTAGATCATCTGAAACTTTGTGAGCATAAAACTTCAAGATTACTGAATATAGTTCCAGCCTTGAAATCCATTTCACCATTCATGAACCACAATTTGAGCCTTTCCTTTGGAAATGACTGGCTAACATTATGATATTTTTCTTTCTCCTGTATGACTTTTAACACCTGATGATGAAGCAAGTGGAGTTTCAAAGGCTTGCAACATGTATTTTGTGCATTTTGGTTGATCCAATAAAGGAATCATTGTTCTGTAGATTTGGGATTTTATTGTACTTTCCTGTCTTAAAGTTGGTTAAGAAAATATTACAGTATAGCACACCTAAAAATTTGGGGTACATACTTTGCAACACACTTTGTTTATGATAGGTTCACCTTTGGAGTGTCATAAATTGGAAATTGGAGTGTCATAAATTGAAGGCGCACAGCACAAAATGTAAAATCAAGAAAACTGAATACTTTGTTACCCATTACTTGTATTTCAGGGAATACATTTTAGTTCAGAACATACACTAGTACTTGGACTAGGGAGGGAGCTTTTTTTAAGAGCATCACTCTGCTCATGATAGGAAAGCTGGTTTGACCAAAGTGTTATTTGATTCACCTCTGTTCCGCACCAGCACCAGAGTCTGTTTCTGTCTTTAATATAAAGTGAGCCTATCATGTCATTTAGAAGGATCAGAGAAAAACAACACTTTGAAAATGCATGAGAGGCCTAGAAAACTATGCAAAATTGCTGAGGCTCTACTTATATTTCATAATGTTTCATCAGCATGATCCAAACAAGGGAGATAATAACAGCTCAACCTTGTTCTAATTTAGGATCATTACTAGATTGCGTGAAAGAGCAACACTTTGTTATTTCTTGGAGAATCACTGAGTAACAAGTGACTCAACATATTGGATATCAAAGCTGTTTTGTCAGAAGACAAGTGGGTGTTCTGAAAGAGCAAAAAACAACAACTTGGAATTGATGGAAACCCAGTAATTATAAGACATGTCATTAGCCACACATCTGTGATATTCACACGGTACACAACACAATTCCCCATCCTATCTGGATTCTCCAGTGAGAATCTGTAGACTTGGAATATCTCATTAATGTATACCATGCCTACCATGCCAGAACAGGAATTACGGAAGCGATCTTCAAATCGGGCTAGAAGTCTGATTTAAAGATGAGCTTTGTCATTTCTGTTCCTCAAAACCAAATACAACTGAAAATAAATTTGAAGGTATTCCACAGTCATCCTATTCCCATAAAACCTACTTCTGAATAATGAGCTTTCCAATGGATAGTAAAGGTGGAAGATGTCTTGCTGTTAGGGCCTGTTGAACCCTCATTTTGGTGAGAGGAAAGTCTGGATTCACCATTTGGCAGAATAAAGTGACCATCCTAGGCAGCAGATGCTAGAGGATAGTGATGGCCACCTCCTGGCTGTTCCTTATGAAGTTTCAAACTGTTCATCTCTTCTGGATGTGACTGCTCACAATCTTCCTACCCCTTTTCAAACAATATTCTTGCATGGTAGAATCAAGTCCATTTCTTTACATGAGTGGACAGTGAAAGGCCATCTTGCCCTTTGCATCATCGGCAAAATGACACCATATAATATTATCCTCAGTAAGAGTCTGCAGCCAGTCTTCTGTATATGAAATAGGACTGGTAAAGAATTTTACTGAGTTTTTGGCAGTCTTTTCAGCTTCTGATACTTTTTGTGAGAATAGAGGTACTTTCACTTGAGTATTTGTGTATTTGTAAGACTCATGGGATGTTTCAAAGAAATAAAGTACACACAAAGACATGTGCACATTTTAAAATGAAAACAGATAAAAAGTGTACAACTGAGGGGGGATGAACAAACTAGGTAAAATGCACAAATAAATCCATGCACTGGAAAGTGCATAAGAAAAATAAATAATAATTTCAGTGTAAGAAGAAAAACAGAATCTTACAATTTCATACAAAACAAGGACAGGGAGAAAATGCAGGTGGGATTTGGAAAAATGCAATGAAATCAAGACTGGAATACCTACCAATCCCTAATGCTTTGTCTTTTGTACATATTTGGGCAGGAATGTTTTGAGCCTGCCCCAAATAGTATCTTCTGTGAAACAAACAGACATCATTTTAAAACAAAGTGAGAATGACTTTTTCTTCTCACTTATACAAACATGGAGCAAATTGAATCAAATTAATGAAAAGGTAAGTGATAGGATTGCCGTAAGGGTCTCATAATGACTTGAAGGCACACAACAACAATAAATACTATTAAATGTACCTTTGTCATGCTTGGTAGACTAAGGGAATGTTGTTGATGTAGCTAGGAGTAGGGATGGAGGAGATATAAAGATTTTGCATGCTGCAGTTCTTCACTTTCGAATGAAAAGCACTGTTCTACATAGGCACCCTACTATAGCATTTTTATTTCTCTAGGGACACCTCACAAATTAGCCACATTGATCAAATGAATCTCCAGAGAACCCTGACACCTTGTTCTTCCACCCAATTAAGAGCATATATAAATTCCAACATCTGTTTTTTGCTGTTTAAAAGAATGATTTCATTCAGCAAAACTGACAATGTATATGAAAGGGACAGGGTTGGAACCTCTTACTATGTATAATAATGAGCAGATCAACTGAAGACTTCTAAAATGTATGCAAGAACTTGAATCAACTCTAAATGTCACTTTGAATATAGATTTCATTTTGTGCATAATCAACAGTGTATGGCACATATTTATTTGTTTGTTTGTTTGTTTGTTTGTTTATTCTGGCCCAGAGGATTTATTGTTTTAAAGCTTATGATTTTTCTTGCAACACAGATCTGTGATTGTGTATGTGTTATGTGAAAATGTAGAAATAATCCTTCAAGTTAACACTTCTATTGTCGGTGGATTGGGGGCCACTCTCTACAGTACAGTGGGCCCTTGGTATCTGCTGGATTTGGTTCCAGGACCTCCCGTGGATATCAAAATCTGTGGATGCTGAAGTCCCATTAAATACAATAGACAGTAAAATGGTGACTCTTATATAAAATGGCAAAATCAAGATTTGCTTTTGGGGATTTATATATTTTTTTGAAATATTCAAGCTGTGTATGCTTGAATTCATGGATAAAAAATCAGTGGATATGGAAGGCCGACTGTATAACCCAGTGACAGTGCTGATGAAATCTCAGGAAACAACTTAAGAGAAATCACTGGTTTGGCAACATCTTGCTCATATGCCCATATGCTCATATGTCAAATAAAAATCATAGAATCATAGAGTTGGAAGAGACCTCAAGAGTCATCCAGCCTAACGTCCTGTTGTGCAGGAATGCACAAAAAAAAGCACTCCTACCAGATGGCCATCCAGCTTCTTTTTAAAAACCTCCAAAGAAGGTGACTCTATCACACTCCAATGCATCATATTCCACTGTCAAACAGCTTTTATCTTCAGGAAGTTCTTTGTAACGTTTAGGTGGAATCTTTTTTTCCTGTAATTTGAATTCATTGTCCCATGTCATAGTCTCTGGAGCAGCAGAAAACAAACTTGCAACAAGAAGGAATAACAATAGATAAAACAGAACTGGATGAAATAATAAATAAGAATGAAGTGGGAACCATCTCAAGATGATATGGACTATGTTTGAAATTAGAACTGGAAGAAGAAGTAATAAAAACCAGCATGATTGAATGGGCAAAAAACATTATATTAATATTATATTATTATATTATATTTAATAACATCAGCAAAAATCATAGTAGCAAAAAACTGGAAAAAATGGAAAGATAATAATAATAATAATAATAATAATAATAATTTGTTTTATTTATATACCGCTATTCCAAAGATCATAGCGGTGAACAGCAAGTAAGCTAATTTGCCCCCAACTGTCTGGGTACTCATTTTAGCGACCTCGGAAGGATGCAAGCCTGAGTCGAGCTTGGGCCCTTTTGCTGGTCTTGAACTCACAACCTTATGGCTTTGAGTGAATGGCTGCAGTACAGGCATTTAACCACTGCGCCACCAGATATTGATGAGTGGCTAACTAAAGCAATAGATTTTTGTGGGTTTTTCAAACTATGTGGCCATGTTCTAGAAGAGTTTCTTTCTGACGTTCTGCCAGCATCTGTGGCTGGCATCATCTCTAGATGCCAGCCACAGATGCTGGTGAAATGTCAGGAATAAACTCTTCTAGAACATGGCCATATAGCCCGAAAAACCCACAAAAAAACTATGGATGCTGGCCATGAAAGCCTTCGACTTCATAAAGCAATAGATGTTATTGAGATGGACAAACTAACAATGTTATTGCGGGATGATGAGCGCTATGATAAGATAGAATAACAAATATGCAACCATTATTGAAGTATTGAGAAAAAGGCTGGTTAAACTCTACATAAATAAATATGATAAATTGATATGATTTAAATACTGCTAGATACCATATTCCATCATGGGAACCAGGTTTGCCTTTTATTTTCCTTTTTTTTCGGAATTTCCTCTTATCTTTTGGGCTTTAGTAAAAACTCTTAAAAATCCATAAAAAGGATAATAAAAAGATATTGACCAGTCAGATTTTAATAAGAAATAAGTAATAAATAGTGGGAAACGAAAGAAAGGGTTTAAATTTACTTTATTGAATGAAACTAGTACACTGTGTTATAAAATATTTAAAGAAAACAATGCATAGACTTGTATAAAGAAAGAAAAAATAGTTATCCGTGCGAGATGAGGACTATATTTGAAAACAGGACAGAGGAAAATGTGTGACCATTGCTGTAATATATACTATGATATTAGAAGATAAGCATTCAATTGGAAAACAATAGGGGGAGGGGGAAAGGGGGAGACAATAGAAATTTAAAGGAATCATGAATATTTGTTTTATGTACTTATTTTATGTTTTTTGAATGTATAACGTATATATGGAAATAAAGATTATTTTTAATATTTTAAAAAAGAAAACAAACTTGCTGCTTCCTCATATGACATCCCTTCAGATATTTAAACCTAGCTATCATGTCACCTCTTAACCTTCTTTTCCTCAGATTAAACATACCCAGTCCCCTAAACCTATTGAGTGTTGTCGGCATAAATGAGTTAGGAGGTTGGACTATCACAAGATGCCTTTGCTTCTCATGCTGGGCCTCGCAGTGCATCCCAGTATAACAGGTGTGAACCTTTAAGATGTAACTTGGAGTGGCAGGTCTGGGGATTGGTCCTAATGAGCCTGTCACAGGTTGTATGACTACCATTTTAAAAACATTTTTAACCCTATTTCAAAATGCTATTTTTTGACCAGAGCAAGGCTTACCATGTTTTGGAGGATGACTTGCTTTAGAAAAGAACCACCTGTAAAGAGTACACATATTGCACACACATCTTTCTTTCTTTCTTTCTTTCTTTCTTTCTTTCCAAAACAAATTCAGAAGAGGAAAGGATCAGGGACAGTCTAGACAACATGCTCCACAGTCTCCCAAGTTAGCAACACAACAATATGTAACATGCTAATCTTCCTGTTTCTGTAAAAAGTAATGACAAGTGATCACATTTTTTTCACTATAATGAGAACAAATGATTTTTAAAGTATTATTACAAGCTGCACTCAGTAGTCTATGTAGCATAATAATAATAATAATAATAATAATAATAATAATAATAATACTTAGCAACAGAATCTAACTTCAGAAGCCTTGCTCTACCTCTGAGCACAGTGAGGTAACCTCAGGCAGCAAATGCTGAAAGCTAATAATCATGGCACAATGTTGAAGAAGAGATCTGGAGAGAAAGATAAAAAATTATGTAGCTTAAAAAATAGTATAAATCAGTATGGAATATGGGAATGTACTGTATCCTGCTCTTTAAATAAATACTCAGGGCAGCTGTCAATCCCAAATATAACAAGCAAGTATACTATAAAATATTTAAAAGCAGAAAAACTTCATAGATTGAAAGTATCATAGTCAAAAATCCAAACAGGAAAGAAAAGCAACATCAAATAGGTGCATTTGTTTAAACTGTAAAGCTTGAAAGATAAAATAAGTTGCTGCCTATTGCCAAAGCAAGATCACTATATGCACCTGTCAAATCTTCCAAGGGATGACATTCCACAATCAGGATGCCATTCTAAGATGTCCCTCTGATACACATCAGAGCTAGGAACAAATAAAAAATAACATGCCAAGAGCATGTACACAGCAGGAAAAGAAGTTTAATACAAAGGAGTTTGAACAACTGAAGCTAATCATGTTCACTGCAACAAGACGGGGCCTTTCTTTTATTGTAGTGTTGCAGAGACTGCAGCTGTAGTTCTAAAGACATATGTAAGTCAGAGTCAGCTTCACACTGACTTCTGTCCATCAAACTGCAGGTGAATAAGAAACCAACAAGTCATTGTGACTGCCCTCTCACCTCTCTCCCTCCTCTATAGCAGCAGCCCCTTGTAGCTTTGCTAGTGAAGTTGGATGGGGCACAAAAGACTAGAAATAGAACCTTGCACCCCATTCAAGGAAGTGCATATTGGTACATAAAACATGCATATGCCACTAATTGTGGATTGTGGCCAATGTGTGGAACTTCACAGTTGATGTACAACCACTATTTGTGCCACAAATATTTTCTTTAACAAAGCATAGTCACTGTGATTTGAAGTAAAAGATCAAAATGGGGAAAGGGGAACTTTTTCACCTCTTCCCTCATTCTGCTTCCTCAGTGAATATTACTTCTTCTTCCACCAGCTGCTTTAATACACACTTCCTGCAACACATACAGCGGTAGTCAAATATTTTCTCTAGTAGGGATAAAAGCAACTGAATTAAATTATTTTAAGTGGGAAAAAGATGGAAAGGGAAAGGGTTAAAATAGATTATTTTTAAAAGTAGGGGTGGATAATTGTTTTGGACTAGAAGTCCCATAACCCTTCATTATTGGTTCTGCTGGTGAGGTCTGACTAGGGCTAATGGGATTTATTTTCCCAAAACACCTAAAAGGCCACAGTTGGCCACTTTTATTTTTAAAACAACTGAGATGCCAAGAAAGAGGGCAAACACTCACACCAGCTCTAGTTAACATCTTGCCTTGAACTAATGGACAATTTTATTCATTATGGAAGCTTGCTTTATTTCCTAGAGCATATTCACAGTTCACAGTTATAGCATGCTAATCTCATTTTAACAATTGCAGCTCCATCCTATGGAATCCCAGGATTTGTAATTTGCTAGGAGTATTCAGAATAGTCTAGCAGAGAATTCTAAATACCTCACCAAAATGCACTTCTCAGGATTTCTTAGGATGGAGCCATAACATTTACAGTGACAGGGCTTTACCAGCATAATGTAGATAGACTCTGATTCTTATGAATATTATCATTTGAACCATATTGATTCCTGAATGCTAAGCAACCGAACAAAAAAAACCCCACAAGCATTGGTTAATGTTCTGCCACTATAATGATGTCATATTGCATCTTGCAATGGACCTATGGCCTGTTACAGACTGCCAAAATAAAGCTGCTTCGGGTCTCTTTGGAGGTATGCTATTTAAATGATGCATGCATCCTAAGAATCCGGAAGCTGCACCAAAGCTGCACTCCAGTGCTTAGGAATGGAGTGTGGCTTTGGCGCGACCTCTGGACTCAGGACCCATGCATCATTTAAATAGCCTACTCCAAAGAGACCCGAAGCAGCTTTATTTTGGCAGTCTGTAACAGGCCAATATGTCTCAAATATTTACATTTGTGACAATATTTTTGGTTTAGCACTGTCACTAACATAGCTTCAAAAACACCAAGGTTTAATATTTTATGACAAAAGAAAGCAGAGGGAGCAAATTTATTGGTGATCAAGCAAATACATTAAGAAAACAGCAGCTGACAGTGTATTGATGAAAGCAAACAAACATCTATGTGGATGGGCATGAAGAATATATGACATAGGTGGTGAAAAAATATCACTTGCAAATGTTCAAAACACACAGCTGAGGTGCATAGTTGTACATATATTATTCTGCTGTCATAGTCTTCAGTTAGCATTGCCCAAATAATATTTTAAAAAATGAAGATTTTTTT
The DNA here is from genome assembly GCF_019175285.1 of Sceloporus undulatus. Taxonomy (NCBI): domain Eukaryota; kingdom Metazoa; phylum Chordata; class Lepidosauria; order Squamata; family Phrynosomatidae; genus Sceloporus; species Sceloporus undulatus. The sequence goes on along the minus strand of NC_056526.1, from coordinate 139,138,695 downwards.
TTCATATAAGAAGTTTTAAAAAGCAAAGTAATAGGGTCAAATGGATCCAGGGTTGATAATGGTTTTGAGAGGGGAAAGACCAGAGGTCAAAGGTTATGTGCAAGCTACCTTAGAAATATAAAGTTAAAAAGCAAGTTTCAAAAATACAGGGTTTGATCTGAATTGGAAACTGCTAATAGGATAGAAAGATGCTCCTATAAAAGAGGAAGTTGTCTTTCAGACAGACGCTAACTACCGAAATAATTTTGCGGTTAAGCCAAAGAAATTGATAGGGGAGAGGGAGGGACAAGGAGCAAAATGCTGTGCTAGTGGGGTGCAGTTTTGCTTACTGGAATAAAACCTGCTTACATTTGCAAAAGACCAAAAGGTAGAATGTAGACCAGGGGTAGGCAACCCTTTTGAGCCGGGGGCCGGGTTGCTGTCCCTCAGACAACTGGGGGGCCGAAGCCAAAAAATAAATAATTAAATATTTTTTTAAAAAAATTAAATAAATAAATAAACCGGGACAAATGTAGGACAAAATTTTCAAATGGAGGGCACTTTTTAAATAAAAAATGGCGAACACGCGAAAAAAATTGCTGATTTTTAAAAAAATGTTAAGATAAATGCATGTTTCTGAGGCTTCTATAGACAATTGCCCTACCATGCCCCTCGTGCGAGACGCCAAAGGCCCCAGCAGCAATCGGCGGCAAGACTGGGCTGGGGCCGGTCCCAAGGCCTCACCGGGCCACATCTGGCCCGCGGGCCACAGGTTGCCTACCCCAGATGTAGACTGTCTAAGTAAAATGTACCCGTGATATCTTGTGGTTTTGATCTATAAAAGAAATTTGCAATCTCTCTTCATTGCTAGCTTCCTTGGAGTGATTCAAGAACTGGACTGCTAGCAATAAAGGCCATCTGAAGAACTGGCTTTATTGGCTTGCAGACTCCTTTATTTATTTTATTGATTTTATATTGGTTCCTGATGTAACACTTTTGACAGAGGATACCAGTCACACACCAGAGCTACTTAGCAGTTTCAGAACTCTCACATTCTTGCAAATTCCCATTTTAGAACCAATGGCAGCTTTATGCACTTCCAAAACTGAATCCCTGTTTCACATTATCTCCTCTTGATCCTTAAGGTGGGGGCTTGCTAATCCTTTGTGGGCCCAGATCATATGATACGTCTCTTTAATCCAGGTCATATATGGCGCAAGAGTGCAACTTCCATCTCTACCCATCCAGCATGTGTGTCCAACCTCTCATATCCCTGGATGTCCAAGATATGTAGGCCTTTTTGCAGAGTTTAGGGAAATTATTTTTTAGGCTGGTAGGATTACCAGTTCAAGATCATCCCAGGGCCAGAGTTTTCCAGACCAAACCTAAGACATGGGAGATTATCGCACTGCGTTCTGAGAACGTTCCGTATAATCACGTGATGAGAACGTTCCTGGAACGGATATTACCGCATTAGTAATCAAAACGTGATCAGAACGTGATCAGAACGGCAGTTTACCGCACTGTGATTCCTTTTTCTTGAAACCGTTCTCAGAACGGTTGGCTGTATTACGTTTTGTGGGCTGTGTTCTGATGACGTCGCCACTCAGTGGTTGGACGGCTTGGGAGAAGCGCTGCTCCCAGGAAAGAGGGAAAAGGGAGGCTTGGCTTACTGAAATCCCTCACCTCCCTTCCCCATAGGAATCAATCCAAAAACGGAGGTTAAAAAAGAGCAGTGAGCCCTATGGGTCTTCCTCTGGGGAGGCAGAGGATGGTTGGCTATGGGGATGTCCTGCCATCTCTCTCTCTGCCCTCTTTCCCCATAGGAATCAATCCAAAAACGGAGGTTAAAAAGAGCAGTGAGCCCTATGGGTCTTCCTCTGGGGAGGCAGAGGATGCTTGGCTATGGGAGTCCTGCCATCTCTCTCTCTGCCCTCTTTCCCCATAGGAATCAATCCAAAAATGGAGTTTAAAAAGAGCAGTGAGCCCTATGGGTCTTCCTCTGGGGAGGCAGAGGATGCTTGGCTATGGGGATGTCCTGCCATCTTTCTCTCTGCCCTCTTTCCCCATAGGAATCAATCCAAAAACGGAGTTTAAAATCTCTCCCAGATGCAGACCCAAAGGGCTCGCCTCTGCTCCTTTTAAACTCAGTTTTTGGATTGATTTCTATGGGGAAGGGAGGTGGGGGATTTCAGTAAGCCTAGGGACTCTGGCCGGGAGAGTGCTTCTCAGCCTCACTGAGAAGTCTTCCCTCCGAAGATTCTCTTGGGAGGGAAGGAAGGCAAGCGCCCCGCCCCCCCCCATCTTGTCTTCCCTCCGAAGGGAGTCCGAGGATTCTCTTGGGAGGGAAAGAAGGCAAGCCCCTATAAAACGTTGGGGCTTCATATGCTGGCATATGTTTGAAGAAAATAGGATAAAACCTATGTAACTTGATGGGCCACGGGCAGAGTCCCCTCCTTGGCAGCCTGGGCTTTAAGGGAGCTCCACTGAGGTCCCTTCAAGCGGAGGGAAAGGGAGGGAACTGGACCAAGGGCAGAGCCCCCGGCAGCCATTGCAGCTCTTTAAACCGATTAGAAAAGAAGAGTCCTCTGCTGTCATCCCATTTCCCCTTTTTGGCACCTTGACACCCTTTTGCTCCTGTGTGTGTGCATGTAATGTGTGCCTTCAGGTTGTGAGCTTCCCTCCCCGCTTTAACTCTTGTCTGGCTCTTTGCTATGGAATTCTGGGAGTTGTTTGCTTGCTTTTGTGTGGTGCTCCAAACAGAGGAGCTTTTGTGGGTTCCCTCCTGGATTGAAGGAGGAGAAGGTCCTGGGCATCCCTGCCTCCTGCATTGTGACAGCACAGGAGCCCCACTGGACATGACACTAGAGCCCCCCCCCCCAGAAGCAGCCAGACCCTCTCCCTCTTGCTCTCTGCTCTGGTCTCCTCTTTCCCTCTCTCTTTCTCTCTCTTTCCCTGCTTTCCTCTTCTCTTCCTTGTCCCACCTTTCCTCCCTTTTTCCTTCCTTCCTTCCCTCCCTCCTTCTTCCCCCCCTCTCTCCCTCTCTCTCTCTCTCTCTCACACACACACACACACACCTTCCCTCACTGCAGTCACTCGCCTGCCTGCCTCCCTGCCTCCCTGCCTGTCATTCTTTCAGCCAATCAGGAGACAAAGGAATGAGAGAACGGATTTGAGAACAGATAAGAATACCGCACACACTTCTGTTGGAACGTTTTCATCACGTTTCAGCTCTCTGGAAACACATTCAAATCTGTACCCTCCTGGAACACATTTGGAACACATTTAAACGTTCTGAGAACCCGATTGGAACACATACGTGCGGTACACTCAAATGCGTTCTGTTCTCATCACGTGATGAGAACGTTCTCAGAACCCAGTGCGATAATCTCCTTAGAGATGCCTCCTGGTAATATCATTCAGCTTTATGCATTAAGTGCAACCACAGTTGCTTATAGCTTGTCATTTATACCTGGTTTTTCACACAGTGACCTATGTGCTTCCATCCCCAAAATGATTAAAGTGTTGGCATCTCGAAAAAGCAAGCAAATTCACTAATGCTTATTACACACAGAGCACAACAATGGGTTAAAAGCACATTACTTAGGCAAGAAGGTGGCCGAATGAGAATTTGGGTTACAGACGGATGAGGACAAATCCTCTTGCTAGCTTGGAAATAATTTTTTGCGCATGCCCCAAACTGTCATTTCCACAAGTGCATACACATACATGCTCCAGAGAGGGAAGGGAAATGGGGAGGAAAATCCTCTTTGCCCCAGAAGCTGTTTCAAAGGAAGGCAGGCTGAGATTTCCCTTTGCAAACTCCCTTAAAACCACACACACACACATACACACTAGAGAGAAAGAGGATGGGGCTGGTCCATAAACTTGCCCGATATCAGCAAGGGCTAAACCTCCCAGATGCCCTCCTTTTCGAGGACATATTCTCCATTTCTCCCTCCTATACAGGAGGAATTCCAAAACATCCTCTCTCTCTGCCTTCTCCTGCCAGCTGTTCCCTGCTGCAAGAGGAGGAGACCAGCCACACGAGGGAAAGAGGTGTGTGTGTGTGTCCCTTTAAGAGCAAGCCTGGCTTCCTCTCCCTGGCACAGCAAGGAACCATGGAAAATCTGAGAACAGGGAGAATCTGGCACATGGTTTTCAGACAGCTGCTATTACATGAAGAAAGTGAATTTACAAATGAACCGGACTTGAAAACACGGTACTTTTCTGAAAATGCTTATTCCCGGATTCACATCATTTTCTTTCTGGCGTCTGACCAGTTTGCACACAATGTTGTCTGAGAAGCAACTATGAAATTGCCCCAATGCCTCAGATGACCCTCCATTATGACCAGTTTAACCTTCCAGTTTTCCTCATGTGATAAAGTCCAGAGTGAGAGAATGGATCTTATCACATTGCTTCACTCTGGTTTAATCCTCAATTTGGGCAGGATCCTGATATTATCACAAGGTTTTTGGCTCTAATTTTGACATCTGAATACATTCTGGGTCCATCCCCGCAGCTCTTTTCAGATGCAGGAGTTTTCTGGCTCGAAAAAATGGCTGCCTGAGCCTTCCTGGCAGCGGGGATGGGCCCAGGATGTATTTGGGCAGCAAAATAGGAGCCAAAAAACCTACAATAATATCAGGATGCTGCCTGAATTAAGGGTTAAACCGATTACAGTAAAATGATTACAATTATCCATGAGATCCAATGACAGAGCTTAACCCTTATACATGTTTCTGTATGGAAATTAAGATGGCAATCTTAACTAAAAGGGATGGTCCCATATAGGCTAAGGAACATTTATTCTATCTGGCTAGCTTCTACACAGAAGGTGGATACAGAGCAGAGTGAAGAGTGAGTGCTGGTACTACAGCAACTGAGAGGCAAAGAAGAAACTAAATAAATACATTGACCCCCACCCTGAGAGTCTTTGCAAGTTGCAGCAACAAATCAATTAGGCTTTACAAAAAAAAACCTGCTGTTCCACTAGCTGAACTGGGAATTTGCACAGAGTCATTTCCTCTTTCTTGGTGCTCAGCCCACCAACACTACCCTTGACACCTGCCTTGTGATGACTGGCAACCCTATAGGCAGGTCATGCTGGCTATGAGATTCTAAGAGCCAGAATTGCTACATTATCTAATCCTGAGCATTCTGAATTTGTTCACAGAGCCAGGTTAGAATGCTACATCTCAGCACAAATATTTGGACCTGTTGGAAATAAAGCAGGAATGAGGCAAGAAGGAAAAACCCTATGCACATGGTTTAGACTGCAGAAAATGTATTGTCTGATATGGCCCATAGTCAATCATGTACATAGATTAGTGTCTCTTTCACCTTCTGTGAAGAACAGCAAGCGTTAAAATACCTCAAGGCTGCCAGTAGCACATGCAGCAAGGGCTCTATACATCTAATCACTGCTCTGTAATTTGCCCTATTCATGCTCTGATAGCTTATTCCTTGAACTACCAAGCAGTTTCAGTATTTTTTCAACCTTCACTTAAGACTCATTCAGAATTTTAAATATAACTGGCCAGACCCACACTGTTAGTTTCAAAGAACATGAGGTTTGGCGAGCATTAAGTATCTTCAGAGAAATTGATTTTGTATTGTATATTACAGCAATACATCATCAAGGGCAACCCTATTCAAACAATATGCCACTGCCACAGGTCCCACAAGGCCTTTTTTCTTATTGCTGCTGCTTTAATAGTCATTACTTGGCATAACTGAGCAGCATGACAAATACAGAAGGCAAAGGCTTTAAAGCAGGGAAGTAGACCTTTTGCCCACTGTTCTTTATGTGGAATGCTTTATGTATGACTTATATGATGAAAGAGGTAAAATAATGGGAATGAATACCACTAAAATATTTATGAAAATGGAAAGCTTGTAAAATCTCCACCTATGGAGACAAAATGAATCATGGTTGTCTCTACACTGCCTGGTCTGAGCTGTGGCCTTTCTACCAACATCAGATATATCCAAAACTCCACTTCATCTGAGAATGCTGAGCAGCAACTGTCTCTTCATAGATTGCACCCCCAACTCTGGCATGTTACATCTTGTTTACCTTACTGACAGCAGTTTTCCCATGTGTCAGTAGACAGCTGTTAAGAGCAGTACGTGATCTCCTAAGAGTGAAGGGAATGCCTCTGGGTGGAACAAACATAACCTCAACATGTGTTTGCAAAAGGGCAGAGGTGAAGTGTCCTTCAGATCTTAATAATAGCTCTTTGATGGTCTGAGCAATACCATACAATGGTATTATATACACAAGGCAAAGTCACTCAGAATAGATTTGTTGTTGTTGTTAACTGCCTTCTCATCGATCTCAACCCATGGCAACCATACAGATGAGACACCTTCAGCCCCCCTGTCCTTTACTGCTCTGCCCAGCTCCTGCAAACTCATATTCCTGGTCTCTTTAATCAAGTCCGCCCATCTAACTTGTGGCCTTCCTCTCTTTCTACTTCCCTCCACCTTTCTTAACATTATTATCTTTTCTAATGATTCAAGCCTTCTCATGATATGTCCACAGTATGACAGTCTAATTCTTGTCATCTTGGCTTCTAGAGATATTTCTGGCTTGATCTGCTCTAGGACTCTTTTTCCCCCCTTTTGGCTGTCCATGGAATCCTCAGCACTCTACTCCAGCACCACATCTCAAATGGGTTGATTTTCCTCCTATCTTCTTTCTTGACTGTCCAGCTCTCATATCCATACATGGCAATTGGAAATACCCAGTTGCCTGTATGATTCTGACCTCTGTGCTGAGTTGTATGTCTTTGCATCTTAGGAATTTTTCTAGTTCTTTTCTAGCCGCCCTCCCCATTCTTAATCTTCTTCTGCAGTCTTCGTTCCAATCAATATTTGATCCCAGATATGAAAACTCTTTTACTATTTCTATTTCTTCATTTCTAGTCTGAATGTGTGTAAGTTCTCTGTGGTCATTATTTTTGTTTTCTTTATGTTCAACAGTAAGTCTGCCTTTGCACTTTCTTCTTTGATCTTCCTTAGTAGTTGTTCCAGGTCTGTCAGGTTCTCAGCAAGTATTATGGTGTCATCAGCATATCTCAGATTGTTGATATTTCTTTATCCTATTTTTACTCCTCCTTCCATGTCCAAGCCTGCTTTCCTTACAATATGTTCTGCATATAAGTTGAATAGGTAGGGTGATAGGATGCAGCCTTGTCTGACTCCTTTGCCATTTGGGAACCATTCTGATTTTCCTTGTTCTGTTCTGAGACAGTAGCCTCTTGTCCTGAGTACAGATTCCTCATTAGGACCTTCAGATGTGTTGGCACTCCCATGTCTTTAAGGGCATTCCATAGTCTTTCATGATCTATGCAGTCAAAGGCTTTGCTATAGTCTATAAAGCACATGCTGGTTTTCCTTTGTAACTCCCTGCTATGCTCCATTAGCCGTCCTATATTTGCAATGTGATCTCTGGTGCCTCTTCCTTTCCTGAACACTACTTGGACCTCTGGGATTTCTCTCTCAATGTATGGTTGGAGCCTATGTTGTAGAATTTTGGGCATGATTTTGCTTGCATGGGGGATTAGTGCTAGGGTTCTTCAGTTGCTACAGTCTCTTGTATCTCCCCTTCACTCTTAGGGGATCACGTACTGTTCTTAACAGCTGTCTACTGACACATGGGAAACCTGCTGTCAGTAAGATAGGTTTCCTGTGGAGCCTTATTGAGATGATTTGGTCTGATTTTGCATTGTATCCTCTGACTGCTTTTTCAACATCTTTTCTTAGCATGAATGCCACTCCCATTTCTTCTTGTCTTTTCATTTCCTGAGTAGAATACTCTGTGGTTGTCTGATTCAAAGTAGCCCATTCCTGTCCATTTTAATTCACTCACCCCCAGTACTGCTATGTCCATTTGTTGCATTTTTAATTTCCCTACATCTAGCTTCCCTGGGCTCATGCTTCTCACATCCCATGTCCCTATTTTGTGTGTGGTGCTGCTTCTAATGCGGTTTGTCTTTCTGAGAGTGTTTACTTATTGCTTCGCTGTTTTTTAATGCCCTTAGCTGCTCTTACAAGTGTGTTTTCCTTTAGTTTCTATCTCTCTGTTAGTGCTCTTGTCTTGGCTGTGTGACATTTTTGATGTCTCCTCATAGGATTTCTTGCTGGGGTATTACATAAGGAGGACCACCTACACCTCCCTGTGCACAGTGCCAACAAGTGTTAGCTATGTTGTCACTGCTGTTCTTCATTTTAGTGACACTCACCACTACTTCTGCTGCCCAGCAGTTGTTTTCCTACATCATTCTACCTCCCCCCATTATTGTTGAACTAATCATTTCCCTATCATTCTCCTTCTTCCTTCCTCCTTCCTATTCACTTCCCCTTCACGGCCTTCTTTATTTTAGTCTCTCATCTGTCTTCCAGCCCTGTTTGATTTTCCTTGTCCATCCTCTCTGGTTTTCTCCCCTCCTCCCTCTGGAAGGGAGGGCGGCTGAGATGGTTGTGCTGGGGCTGAGATGGACTCACACGGCTGCTTTTTCCCTTGCTCTTCCTGCCAGCTGTTACTCCAACAGAGTGGATGAAAAAGAAAGCCTGAGTGCCTTGTTTTCCTAGGATTTCTTCTCTTAGACATGTATTGTTAACCATTTAATCTTCTGAGTTTTTGGCTAAGTGCTGATCCAACGGCTTTGAAGAGAAATAAAGGGAGCTGCAAAACTGGTAGGAGGAAAAGCCTAGCCACTATCCTTACCACTACCAAGGGGGGCATCTTAGAAAAGGTACTTTTGGAATACAGCTCCCAGAATGTCCCAACCAGAATGGCCAGCAGCAATGCTAGTCACTTTCTTGGCATTGTAAACCAAAAAGTAATTTTCCAAGCCCTCAGTCATGAAGAAGTTGTAGTCAAGGGCCTAGGTTTTTAACTAAAAGCTGGTTTTTAAAAAATGGAAGGTTCTCTGCAAGTAGTTCCACAAAAACACAGGGGAACAGAGGGTGAGAAAGCTGGTGCCTATAATATGTCTATGTGGCTTAATTACCAACGGGGAAGAGGACTCACATCTTTGCCCCTGTTTGGATTCACTGGCTCCAGTTTGTATCACTTCACAAGCATTGAATACCTGTACAGTATAAGAAAAGGCACAAAATGAGCACTGCAGATGAAATACTGGCAGCAGAATAATCAGCATTTCTTTCTTGCTTAAGGGAAACAGCATAATGCAGAATGTAACTGAAATACAGCCTCTGGAGCTCATTCTAGTGGGTAGTGCATGTGGCCCATTACAGATGGTCTGAGATGAAACTGACAAACTGTTCTTGAGACACCTCTGGGCACCACCTCTGTGTGGAGCACAGTGATCAAAGGCCAACAATGATTTAACATTCAGGCTGAGATGCTTGCAGAACTGGAGATACTTGTAGAATCTGAGATACTATTTATCATGATTCTGAAGACGCTGGCTGAAAACGGTGACAGAGAACTTGGGGATTTGGGGTGGGGTTGAATTTCCCAGGTTTTTAATCTTGAGGACTTTGAACTCATTTATCACTTGAGGCAGGCAAAAATATAGCATAGATGCTTCCTGCAGACATATAAACTACTATAGATGAACCATATATATTACTACCATACTGTACGCTTCTCTCGATAAAGATGCAATGACACTTGTTTTAATAAATCTTGCCAGTCAGCAAGCAGATATGATTAATAGAGTTATTCTCCAAGACGGAAAAATGGGGCAATGACTAAAAATCTGTACTTTCCTTAATTTACATCGTGTTACCTACTACTTTTCAAAGGTTGTGAAGGGATAATCTAGATATATACTATATTTTATGTCTGCACTTAAATTGGCCTTAACTTTAAGCACAGCTCAGCACCTAGCATATCTCAAAAGGCATTCCTTAACATTTAAAACATGTTTGGACAACTGTGTTGTATTTTGGTGGCATTTTTTTTTCCTGATCCTGGAATCCTCCATGGGGCAAAAAGACAGCCAGAATACCCACCCATCCACCACGCCGCCAATGTGGGCAAATATGATGTGGCTAGAAGTCCATATCTAGTTTTGATTTATTTTTTTAAAAAGTATCCTTAATTGTTTATGCTTCATACACATAGCAATTCATGTTGTGGAAAGAGGGAAGAAAAGAGCAGTGTGCAGAGTCTACAGGGGTGAAAACAACCAAAACAGCCCTGCAGCAATGTGGTTGTAGGGCCAAACCTTTTTTAGCATTGGTTTAAAGATATGTGAAGAAAACTCTTTAGGTGGATATATTTTTCAAAAAAAAAAAACATGGTGCAAAAGTGGAAATACATGAAAGTCTGTCATGTGGAACATGTACCTCTGAACTGCAATCCCTCCCCACCACTGAATTACGGTAATAAACTAACAAGCTATGGTTTATGCTGTTTTTGCCAGTTTTGAAGGAAACTTTTTAGGTGGATATATTAAAAAACAAACAAACATGGTGCAGCAGTGCAAATACATGGAGGTCTGTCATAGAATCACAGAATCATAGAGTTGGAAGAGACTACAAAGGCCATCCAGTTCAACCCTCCTGCCATGCAATCAAAGCATCCCCGACAGACGGCCATCCAGCCTCTGTTTAAAAACCTCTAAGGAAGGAGACTCCACTACACTCCGAGTCAGACAGCCCTTACTGTCAGGAAGTTCCTTCTAATGTTGAACTAGAATCTCTTTTCCTGCAGCTTGCATCCATTGTTCTGGGTCCTGTTCTCTGGAGCAGCAGAAAATAAGCTTGCTCCTTCCTCAATATGACATCCCTTCAAGTATTTAAACAGGACCCCTCAACCTTCTCTTCTCCAGGCTAAACAGCCCCAGCTCCCTAAGTCGTTCCTCATAGGGCATGGTTTCCAGACCCTTCACCATTTTAGTCACCCTCCTTTGGACACAATCCAGTTTCTCCACATCCTTTTTTAATTATGGTGCCCAGAACTGGACACAATATTCCAGGTGGGGCCTGACCAGAGCATAATATAGTGGCACTATAACTTCCCTTGATCTAGACACTATACTTTATTGATGCAGCCTAAAATGGCATTGCCCTTTTTAGCTGCCGCATCACACTGTTGATTCATGTTCAATTTATGGTCTACTTGAACTCCTAGATCTCTTTCACAGGTAGTCTAGTTCAGCCAGGTATCCCCCATCCTATATCTGTGCATTTCATTTTTTCACCCTAAGTGCAGTACCTTACATTTCTCTGTGTTGAATTTCATTTTGTTAGCTTTGGCCCAGCTTTCTAGTCTATTCATGTCATTTTGAATTTTGATCCTGTCTTCTGGGGTGTTAGCTACTCCTTCCTAGTTTGGTGTCATCTGCAAATCTGATAAGTATACTCCCAATTCTGTCATTCAAGTCATTGATAAAGATGTTGAATAGAACTGGGCCCAGGACAGACCCCTGTGGGACCCCACTGGTCACCCAGGATATGACGTGTGCTGTACCTCTGAGTTGCAGTCCCTCCCCACCACTGAATTATAGTAATAAACTAATAAGCTGTGGTATATTCTATTTTTGCCAGTGATGTGGATTTCCTGAGAAAAGTAGAAATGGAATATTTTCCAGTGCTCTAAACCATACTATCAGATTTATGTTTGGTTTAAACATTATTATCGAACACAGTCAAAGCTTTATGTCAAAATTATTTTATTGGAATATTTGTGATAATGTGAAGAAGATATACTTTTCCTGTATTTAATTTTTAAAATGACGGTACCAGAAGGAACACTATTTTTAAGGACACATTTTAAAGAGACTTGTACTTGATATATCAATAGATTTGTATCTACTGCTTGTACTTATCAGTCAGAAGAATAAGAAGTAAACAATCTTGCAAAATAGAAGCAAACTTAGCAGTGTGTTCATTTGCTAGTCTAGTCCTCTGGACACTAGTTGGTCAGTTTTCTTCTCCTTAGAATAACAACTAAGGAGTTCATATCTTATTTAGTCCATCTTACATGATTGATTGATTATAGTACAACAGCCCAAACGACTATGGATAAGTGCAAGCACACAAAACACAGAGAACATATTTACAATTTTGTATGAAAAAAATACATTTCCCCCTTATCCCTGACTGTTGCATAACTGAACTTGGGAGTAATCATATTTGACATGGTTCAGAGCTAAACAACATCAACAGTCCAAGCCTGTAAGACTGTAATTTCATATTTTACATTGGGTAGCTGTAGATCTTCTACAATTCAATATAGATGAATAGGCATAAGAGCACAGGCTTGTATATGTGGCTTTAGCAATAAGCACCATAAGCATCAAAGAATAAAATAGTCAAAACATATATTCAAACACTGCACCCCTTGAAAGCCCTTGAAAGTGTTTTGCTATTTCAAATAGTAGTATTTAAAATGAATTGCATAACCAAGGAACAAAAGGAAAGTCACAAGAACAGATATCACAAACCTACAACTCTCTTCTTTTAAAATTCCCCAAACATTCTGCTTTAATGTACACAGTGAATGTCTGCAAACTAGTTGGATTCAGGCCTAATAAGATGCAGACACATTAAGTTCTCCCCCACCTCCCTTTCCATCATCAATTAAAAATTCTTGGTTGCATACTATGATGGACTTCCAAAAACAAAGCTGTGCTGTCCTTTTTATGTGCTTCAGAACAGTTGCTAATCTAACACACGATTAGCATCAGATGGGAGCATTTGTTCTCAGCACCTTTTGCTCCATTAAAGTGAAAAATGGCATGAGAATATACAGTTGTTGACAGTGACAATGTTTTACCATTATCACTCATCAGAACAGAACAGCTAGGTTCAATTGTATACAAAAACTTCTGAATTATTTCTTGGATAGGAAAGTGACAGATTATATGACTGACTCTATTATCTACATCTTTACCTAATGTTACAATTGCTATTGAAAAAATTAAAAACAACATTAGTCTGTTTTAAACATATCATTCCAAGTCTTTACCAGAACAATGGATTTCAAGAGGGATTAGTCAAAAATCTGCTAGATGTGAAATAGTTTGAGTAGTGCAATATCAGCATGCTGCCTTATATTTTATAACCCCTTTCCTCTCTGCAAAACGTGAGAGATGCAAAGACTGTGAAGGGATTGGCTAGGTTTGATAGGTAGCAGACAAAGAAGTTTAACAGGAAGGGAAATGCAGGAACAGAATTTTTTAAAATACAATCAGAAGTAGGCTAATTTGGGAGAGAAAGATGCCGAATTAAATTTACAAAGCATATATAACAATTAGACATCTGTTGTAAGACTATAGAAAACTATTTAGTACATTATCTGCTGTAAAAATGAGCAAGAGCTTGGAAGTTACTTTTTGGGACTAACGTTCTCAAGCCCACCATACTATCTTGGCCTTCTGGCTGGGGGGTATTGGGGGGTTGTCATCAAAAAAGTAACTTTTGCAAGATCTAAGCAGAAGTATTTACTTACTAGGTTTAAAACTGCAATGTATTAAAGTAATGTTCTTTTCTGGAATCTCAAGGGAAGTTATTTTTCTCTTGCTAATGAAGTTGAAATTTGTTTGTTGTTATGTTGCTGCTGCTGTATGATTTCAAGTTGTTTCCAGCTTATTATGGTGACCTTAAAGAAAACCTATCTCTGGGTTTTCTTGAGAAGATTTGTTCAGAGGGGTTTGACAGTGCCTTCCTCTGTGATTGAGGGAGTATGACTTGCTCCATCTAGTGACTGGCCATGCTAGCTAGGGGATTCTGGGAGCTGTCATCCAAAAAGTAATTTTTGCAAGATCTGAGCAGAAGACCTACTTATCAGCTTTAAAACTGTAATGTATTAAAGTGGTGTAATTTTCTGGTTGAGTAACAGCTGCAGCGCAGAGTAATTGCTGAGAGATGGCCCAGAAGGATTTGAACTCTGGCCTCCAGAGTTGTAGTCCAATGCTCAAACCACTACACCATGCTAGCTCTCAAAAATTGGAAACAAACTCCACTGAAATAGATTAGGAGCTGATATAAAAGCCATTCTCAAAATATATATCAAAGCTACCCTTTCCTAATCCAGGTTTTAGGGGCACCCTGGACTTGTGAAGACATTGTCTAGCAAGTAGAAACATTTGATAACATTTCAGCATTGGTGAGAAAAGGATAATGGAAAACATTGTTCCAGAGAGGCCATTAGAAAGCAAATGACATGTAAAATTGTTTTTAAATTGCCCTATCATTCAGATTTGCTATGTTAAGAACAAAATATGAGCATTGGTTTTCTGCTTAATCTTCTCTGTCATTTTTGCCATGATGAAGTTGCATTCCACACTAGATCTTCTTTTCTGTTAGTAAAATGAAAGCACATGAACATGAGTTTAAACTGCTTCACTAGCCAACAAGGGATCTGATATCTAGATTGTTCAAAGTAACAATAGTCTTAGTAACTCAGGGCTATTTCTGCCTAGGTGTGCCAGGCTCAAGCATTGTTCTTTTTCTATAGCTGTTTTATTATTGGAAAAGAGTGAACAGTGTGGTCTGATTGATAAGTGCTCCTTCAAAAATGGACTGTACGCTTGGCAAAGAGTTCACAGTTAGCATTTCCAGACTCCCAGCAGTCAACTATTCTCCCAACAGGTTGCTGGCAATAGGATAATGGCCATGATTGCCCCTTTCTGGTTCTCAGAAATAAGGGAAGGTTATACATTGGTATTATGTTGTCCAAAAGCTGTCCAAACAGAAGGAGATTAATCTTGAGGAGCTTTGACAAAAGCTATCTTGCAGAAGAGCTGGTGGAAATTGCCTGAATACCACTGAAGGCTCAAAAAAATTAACACAAAAGAGCAGATCCTACAAGAAGACCCAGTCAGTAATTAAAAGCTATGTAGTGTGTCTCTGTTAATTTGGTACTTTCAGTCACTGCAACTACAGCTATCCAACAAGAGCAAAATCCTGCCTCTCATGGTCTTAGATGACAAGGTGCTGTGGATCTGTTGGTGTTGTAACACCCTCCCACTGAAGTCTGGATGCCTTATTATGGTGAAAAGGCTAAAGAGAACTACAACCAATCGAGACTTTTCACCATTGCTCTGTAAACCTAGAGCAGATATGCACTCCAGTATGTGAGATAGGTTGGAAAAGTTATCAATGGTATTCAGCATGGTGTAGTGGTTTGAGCATTGGACTATGTCTCTGGAGACCATTGTTGCTGCCCACTCTTGGATCAAGCAGGTTGTTAACACATTGCAATCCTGCCTTGGCTTATATTTTTATCAGGTTGTACTTTTTTCATCTGCTATATAAACACATCCCTTTTCCCCCCAAAATGATTGAGCTAAATCTAGCTACAGAAATAAAAAGAAATAATATAAATTGGTTTTCATGGAGTCTAATAAGCCATCTGGTTTTATCACCATGTTTTAGAAACTTGGCAGTGATGATGATGTGTCTGTGGGGATGTTCTTATCATTAATTAATCTGGGGCTAATCTTATGTTTTGGTGCCACCATTGCTCTCTTTCTCAGATCAAGGTGCTGGATCTGATGAACCTGAACGCCAGACTCATCTTTCCAGTGTTGCCGCCTTGCTTTTCAGAAGCAAACATATTTGATAAGGTGCACTTGGAAACCAATTGCCTATAAGGATGCCTGTTACCAATAGAAAGTGCACACCACCAGGCATAGCATGAACAGTATGACATCTGTGACTTCTTATTTAATTCAACAGGAATGTGAAAGGGATTCCCTGCACACAGGCAGAATACACAGCTGTCTTCTCTGAACTGCTATGACTGCCTGTTCAGAGAAAGAGCCAAGCTCTTCTTTATTAAGAGACAGCAAAAGCAAAATCCATTGCAAATTACAAGCTGTGAATGCTATTACTCTGCCATAACCATGAACAGTTTAATCACTTTCTGCTCCACAGGTTGTGCATCATCATCTTGCTTGAGACATATGGTGTGGAAAGGTATTTGTTGAAAAGACACTGTGGGGTACGTTCAGAAAAATGACATCACAGCAAAATGTGAGCTGGTGTTAATATATTTATTTAAAATCACACAGAGGGAAAAGATCCTGAACAGTACATGGAAAGGTTAGAATCTTAGAAAGAGTCATCAAACTATAGTCCAGAAAGTAATTTTTTCCAAGTGCTGATCCTGTATCCACTGGAGTTAATGTAATTCTGTCAGGCTTGCAGATTTAAGCACAAAGTGATGACAGTGGATACAAAAGCCAAGTACTTCATGATGAGAGAGAAAGGGCTATGTGACACCATCTGGAGATAGTTATGGCAAAGAGTCATTTCCTAAGGTTGGTAATCATTCTGTTCTGTATTCCATAATATCCTATATATATTTGATAGCCTTTGGGTGTGTAGAACTTCATCTCCCCTTCTCACCACATTAAAGGGCACCAGCTTGGGAAAGCCGCTACAGTATATACAAAAAAAAAGTGAATACATTATTGGGACTAGATCCTTCTACAGCTTAAATGGATTCACCCAGGCATAAGTGAAAGGAAGCAAGGAGGTCTGGGGAACCTAGAAGTACATTGAGTCTCAGAGGGAGTGTAGTCAGCTTATCGTACATCCCCTAAAACGGGCCTGTCACGTTACAAAAGGGTGTGTGTTGGGACAGGGGGTGGCATAGAAGGCATCTTACTGCACAGGAGAACGCCGCCACCACCAGACATTCCCATTGCATTCCACATCCATCCCAGCAGGGGCAATTTTTGAGAACTGTAAAAAAGCGTTCTAAAAAAAAACCCCTCTGGGACAGATGTGGAATGCAATGGGAACGTCTAGTGGCAGCATCATCCTGTCTGATCTTGGAAGTTAAGCAGGATTGGCCCTAGTTAGTACCTGGATGAGAGACTGCCAAGGAATACCAGGTGCTGAAGGTGATATTTCAGAGGAAGGAAGTGGCAAAACTACCTCTGAATATTCCTTGCCTAAGAAAACTGCAAAATTCATAGGGTAGCCATTAGTCAAAACGTGACATGAAGGCACATGCATGCACACTACAATTATAAATGTATATATTCAAGTGGCCAAAAATGGCAGCCAGAAACAAGTGGAGGGGGAGAAGTCTTGAGTGTTGTCTCAGCAAATACATGTTTATTTCATTGTAGTATGAGGATGAGATTTGCATGTATAGTTGGTCCTTAGCCACTGATTTTTTTATCCATGGATTCAAGCACCCACAGCTTGAAAATATTTCAAAAAAGTATACATTTCAAAAAGCAAACCTTGATTTTGCCATTTGATATAAGGGACACCATTTTGCTATGCCATGATATTTAATGGGACTTGAGCATCCACGGATTTAGTTATTCACAGGGGATCCTGGAACCAAACCCCAGCAGGTAACAAGGTCCCGCTGTATATGTTGAGACCTTATATAATTTTCTACCTGCCTGTTCATGTATCAAAGCAATATACATACCATGGGCCCTTTCCATATGCGAGGGATCCATTTCAGACCCCCCCCCCCGGTGTAAGTCAAAAATCACGTATGCTTAAGCCCCACTGAAACCAGTGGGGGCATGCTCCCATGTGCGCCGTGGTGCATGCACGTAACGTTAAAGCCACGTATGGCGCGGGTGCACTGTAGAAGTAATTATAAACTTTATAGAGTTTTGTACCTATTTCACCAGGAAGTGTTTTTCATGTTCAAAATTTGCCACATGGGGCTTGAACAGAGCTTGAGAACATTGCCTTTTTTAGTCTATAACTATAAAATCCATGAAATACAGCTCAGTAAGTAAAATACTTTTGCAGGATGCTTGTTGGATTGAATATGTGTTTCACCTGGGCAAGTGAATGTTAAAATGTGAGGAGTGGAACAGGGACTCTTAAAAAACAAACCAAGGGTAGTGGAGAGTATAATATGGAAAAGGATTTGTTTAGTAAAGGCAGCAATTTCTAAACTGTGTGCCAAGAGAGAACCTCCAGAGTGTTGCATCAAGTGAATGAAATCAACTTTCTGTGATTTCCCAAGTCCCCAGATTTCCTAGTCAGAATCCATGCTGACTCAGGGTTTCTTAGAGTTGTGATCGAAAGAAGTAAACTCTACTTGAATTGACCTGAAGACATAAGACTTCCATTGCTTCTGTGATGTTCCTAATTATGCACATATTATATGTCTTGCACACTTTATCACATATTTTATCTGTCTTGCATGTCTACCACCAAGTTTTGCCTGCCAGCAGAGAATTACAAGCACATTGAAAGAATAGTAAAGAGTGGCTTGCTATCAATAGGTCAGATTTTGAATAGTCTCCTCTGGTAGAATTCTTGATCTGCTGGATGAGAGTGGTGGCTTCCATGGGTTCGTCTGTTTTAATGGGGTGTATTGCTTTTGTTGCTGTAGTTGAAAAGTAGGGAGCAGTTAATAATATTATCTTCATGCTCCCAGCTGTGAACAGGAGCAGAGCATTGGGGAGGGAGGAACATCACATGCCTACGTTGAGGACTATTAATCCTACTTTTATCCCAGGTAGGAGTTACACTTTTGTTGCAGCTAAAGAAAGGCTACAACTACTTTATTAGTTAAATTTAAAAATTTAAAAATATTATTTTAATATTTTCTTTAAAAATATAATATCTTACCAAATTTTCACTTTAACCACATGAAACAATATACATGTAAATATATTTAAACTGTGTGTACAACATTGTAATTTAAAGGTACAATTTTAATGTTGCTAGTTGTTTATGTCACAACTCTTGCCATTACATTACAACTATTACCATTACATTATGATTTATTAGTAACATTAGTACAAACAAATAATCAGAGTTACCACACTGAATCATGCCAACTGAGAAGCCACTGAGTGATGCAGTGACAGTGATGTCACTGAGAAGCACAAGTGTCATCTTCAATGCACTCTGCGCGGTTGGGAGGGGAAAGCTTCCTACCAGGCAAATGAAACAGAGGGGAATGCTTTTAAAGCCTCACAACAGACTGAAGGGAAGGCTCTACTTCCAAAATCCACCCAACAAAAAAACATCCTTCTGCTGCAGACCTAAGCCCTGATCAACCTAGTCAGCAAAGGGCTCCAGAAGGATCCATGCTGCCTCAAAAGGAGAAGGAGGCATTCCTATCTGCCACCCCACTCAGGCACAAATCAAGTATGCAAAGAATTATAGGTTAAATAACTAAAACACATACATGACTACGTATCTGGATTCTTCTATATGATTGAGCAGCTGTCAGTCTGGATGAATTGCACACACTATACTTCATTCTCTAGAGATTCTTACCACACAGGTTAGAGTGAATGAAAACATCATTTTAACTTGTTCTAAAGGAACCAAAATCCATCACTTCCTCCCTCCAAGCAAAATACAGCATTTGGACAATATTGTAACTAGGGGAACTATCAAGTGGGTGGGAGAAGGTGGGATAGAAAGCTTATACTAAAACTATTCATCTCAGGTATTTTTAAGCTATAAAATGAATAGTGGGTTGTTAAGTCATCAAATGGAAATACCAAAAGACCAACTCCACAACCCACAGCAAGCAGCAAACTGTTTTAAAATTCCAAAATTCAGTTCTCTGAAGACTGCCCCTTATGAACCTTGAAATTTTTTACTTAAAGATTGAATAATTATATTATTATGTAATCCTCATGTAACAAAAACTGCATTCTAGAAATAGGAACACCAGATTTTTATAATGTGCTTGGAGCAATTTTTCTTCAGAATGTTGAAATAATAGAGAGATGAGTACATTTTGTTTGGCATTTTGGTTTTCTCATATCTTAGGATTTGATATAACAATTTTTGGATAACAGTAATAAGGGAGATCAAGGTCAGGCTGGCTCTATTCCCTTCTGAATTTCCTGAAGGCAGTTAGAACTGTATTAATCTGATTGACCTTGAGTCACTAAAATTAGGGTGACGCTTCTGGCTGTTTTTGACTGGCAACTGACAATTGCAATCCTCTAAATGGATTGGGGCCAGATTACCTGAAGACGCTTTCCCACAAATATTTGTCTACTGAGACCTGCAGATCCAAAGTCCAAGCCATTCTCTAGACCCCCTGATGAAATGAAACCAGGTGAGTGGCTACAGGAGACAAGGCTTTTTCAGTGGTGGCTCCCTCATGACTACTATGTGACCCTGACAAAAGAGCAATTACTAACATAGTGCACCAACAGGATTCCAGCCATTATGGGCTGATTCTTTAAGTTGGCTTTTTCCTGTGGGTTTTTAATGTTTGTATTGTTTCATTTCTATTTGTCTTCTGTTATTACTATTTTGTATTTTTATGAACACTGCCAAGAGAATTTTGGTTATTAGATTAATTTAAAATGTAATAAATAATTAAGGTCTATATTTACACATGTTGTAAAAGCTTCCCTGCTACATCTTGTCTGATGAACAATTATTTGCAGATAACTGAATGGAGGAGGTATAAAGGAACAATTATTTTAAAAATAGCTTTTTATTGCTGGTGTGTCATACTTTGTATCATATATATAAGCCTAAATTGTAAATAAAAATGGGAGAAGAATGACAGAAACTGAAATGCCTTCCCTGCTTTCTGGATTGCCAAACACCATACTTTGGCATCTATGGAAGCCTTGCCTGACCAAGTATTCACCAGTTGTTTTGGACTACAACTCCCACCAGCCCAAGTTAACATGGCCAATGGTGACTGATCATGGATGTAGAGGTCCAAAACATCTAGGGAGCAACAAGTTGGGGAACATTGTTTTGTGCTCTGTTTTATTGAATGCATGGCATTCTGATGAGATATGCATGTTGCCACAGTTTTGTCAGCTGCTGCAGCCTGGCTCATTCTTAATTTGGCAAGATCTGAATGAGTGATACTAAAGGGTCTATAGTTATTCCTCATATCAGTGCCATCATGTCCTGTAGTTCACCAACCATGTTACAATTCCTTATCCATGTGCTTCCCTCAACTGGGGCAGTCATGCAGTAATACTTCCTCTATTAGTGATGTATGTGCAAAGCCTCTTGTTAAAGGGGGAAAAACCTAGAATGGAACAGCCTATGTTCATAAATCATAGGGGCATTGTTATCTCAAGCATCTAGCAAAATGTGAATGCAGTTCTGTTGTAGCCAACAAGTTTGCATTTCCCTGCTCTCATTTATGTGCCATCTGCCACCATTTCAATGTAGTTAGAGATGTGGATTTTTTAAAAAAAAGAATGTAGGCTTATACAAATATTTAGCAAGAGAGAGTTTGAGTGTCCATCATTATAAAAACAAAGGACTCAAATGGTTTGTCTGAATTTCCCCAAGTGAAGGCACTTTTGTCAGTCAATAGAGTTGGCTAATATCAGTACTGTAACAAAACAGGACTACACTACCTGTGCTGGGATCAGGACATGCACATCTTATGCTCTATCCCAGTGGGATTCTAGGTTCATAAAGTATTTATGCTGAGAGAATAACTGAAAAGATTGTGTGTCTAGATGGCAATTTCTTTAATGGTGAATCATTATCTCAGAACACAAAGCAACTTTCTGTTTAATAGCACAGGGTTTTAAAGATCATGTTTCACAAAGTAGATTACAGGCATTTCAGTATCCAAAAGAGAATTCTGATGTTTAAGATGCAGAGACTATGAAGTCCAGCTGTTATGTAGGGCAAGGAATTTCTAAAAGATTTTTAATTCCTTGGGAGAATTCCCTCTAAACATGGAAACAAGGCCTTTTATCACAGTTTTATTGTTACAGTAAAATCTCTCCCCTGTGTGTATATGGAAGGCAACCACAAATGGCTATTAGATTAACTCTTGGCAAGCATTTCAAAGAAGTTCAAATGCCTCACTAAACAAAGAGCTACATTGGTTTTCCCTTTGGAAATGAGTTTACAAGTACTATTGAAGTAAATGTAGGCCCCATTCATACTGGCCTAAAAGACATGGAGGGAACTGGGATGATCCGGATGCCCCTCCCCCCGAATCACTCCGTTAGCAAGTGCCCACTACAAATTGAAATCGAATGCATTTTGACAGAAATCGAATGCATTCTGTAGATTGGCCGCTGCCAATCAAGCTATCGTCATGGTGACGTTTGCAGGGCATCGGGGGACGTGTCCTCCCTTTTTAAAGAGCCAGGCACAGGGGTTTCAGAGGCTGAAGCAGGGAGAGAGATGCCTCTCTCTCTCTCTCTTTTTTTTTATAAACCTGTGGGCTTTTGGGTCAGATCTGCCCCTGTCCCAGGCAAAGGATGGGATTGCCATGCATTTTTTTATGCTTTTAAAAGCAACATTAGTTTTCCCTTTGCTTCCCTTGCTGTATCTGCTCAAGAAGACAAACAATGCGCATATTTGCTCAAAAAAATTGTTAAAAATGTAACATTGATTGTTTGCAACATTTGTAGCTTCCCCCTCTGCAGAAAGCAAGGAGATCCAAGGATATCCAAGTGCAAGCCTAGCTCCATCTGCCTCTGGAATATAAACCATGCGCATGTTCGCTCAAAAAAAATTGTTAAAAATGTAACATTGATTGTTTGCAACATTTGTAGCTTCTCCCTCTGCAGAAAGCAAGGAGATCCAAGGATATCCAAGTGCAAGCCTAGCTCCATCTGCCTCTGGAATATAAACCATGTGCATGTTCGCTCAAAAAAAATTGTTAAAAATGTAACATTGTTTGCAACATTCTGGAATATAAACAATGCGCATGTTCGCTCAAAAAAATTGTTTGAATTTGAAAAGGGGGGGTTGCCTGACATGAGCTCCGTTCATGACCTGATTTTTTCCTCCTGCAAGGGAAGGAATGCCCAGCGACAGAGGGCTTTGGGCAGGGGATGCAGGGAAAAGAGGCTCCTAAAGAATGCCTTCCCTTGCTCCCTTCTGCCCAGGGCTCTTTCCTCCTCCCCCTCCCCTCCGATGAGGGGAGGAAATGCCTTGCCCTTTGCCCACCCTCTGACCTAAATCCCTCCCTCAATTTGCCTCGATCGTGATCGAGGCCAAGTTCTCATTCCCAGGACCCGGGGTTTTTAAAAAGAAACGGTATTTGCGCCGATTTCAAAAGACCCGCGCTAGGGGCCATTTAACACGGAACGGGTGTACAAGCCCCGGATTCGCTTGTGTGAGATTCGGGGTGAGTAGGAACTTCACGTGATTGAATCGGTTTCAGAACCAATTTTTTTTGTAATGTGAATGGTCCCGTACAAATACAGTATGGTTAACCCAATACATAAAGCTGGATTTCCCTACACCAGTTATATTAACTGATGAGCTCTTTAGCCCAGTACAGTATTGACTCATTCATTTCAAGTGTTGATTAGAGTTTTAGACACATTCTACCATTGATATGCTCCATTTCAAATATAATGACTTTTCAACAGCAGACAAAATACAATTTGAAACTGTTTCCAGAACAATCAGATCCTCCACTTAACTGTATTCTATGTAGAATGGTTTAAAGTGAGGGAAGTTAGCAGGAAGAGGAGGAGTCCTAGATTATGATTTCTTTAAAAAAACAAACCTTACTTACTTTAGAAACACTGCCTTCAAAAAGTCTGAAAATAGTGATGAGGAACAAAATAGACAAAACCAATGGTCCTTAATGGCTTAGGCACAGGGTACTTGAAGGACCACCTCTCCCCATATAATCTGCCCCACACTCTCAGGTCGGCCGGGAAGCAACTCTTGAGGGTTCCTGACACGAGATATTCCGTGATTGCACAGAGGGCGTTTTCTAGCTCTGCCCCCACAATTTTGGAACTCTCTTCCCTGTGAGCTCTGCTCGGTTACCTCCCTTGACCTGTTCAGGAAGAAGTTAAAAACTTTCCTCTTCCAACAGGCTTTCTCCCAGATGTTGTGAGATTTGCTCTCTCCCCATTGCACCAGCACTTTATGCTAGTTTGTTCGGTTTTATCTTGTAAATTTTTACTCTGTCTTTAATTAATCTGATGTATTGTTGTGGTTTTTATATGAATACTGTTTGTAAATTGTACATTGTGTAGTACTCTGTTGTAACCCGCTTTGATCTCCCAAGAAAAGCGGGCTATAAATAAACAGTTTATTATTTATTATTATTATTAATACCAGGTAAGAATGATCTTGCAATTGTCAGTTAAGTTGTTTGATTTGTATTGGGTAACTAAAAATAAAATATCAAACATTTGAAGAAAAAGGTCATTTAGGGACATTTAGAGACATTAATTTTATGTTTTCCACAACCACTCCATCCGCACATCACTGGGGCAGAGCATCACCGGTTTCTGTTCAAATCAATGTAGACATGCTAGTGGACAAGTATTTCAGCAGGTATGGCTGGGGCAAAACTTAGAACTATTCTTGTTGAAATAATAACTTTTAAACCTTTTTTTGCATATCTCTAGCGAACACTTGCACAAGTACATCATTGTTGGAATATGGTGGTGTTCATTCAACATCCAGTTACACAAAAAATGCAGGCCCACAGTTAATGTACTATATAGAGATCCATAGTCATGCACCAGGATTTCATTTTAAATGCATACTATATGTTGTTGAGGATTTTCTGAATCCAAAGAGAATTGTGATGCATTGCTAAAGTATAAACATGTCCCTTATCCAATGAAGTTTTCCCATACACTGTTGTGCTTAAAGGCTTCTGCTTCTTGGGAGTCAGAATATAAGCTCTCAGATATTTAAAAGATGCCAACATTATTGTTTTATAATTCCTTTCTTGTTTAAGGTTAAAGCCCAACTGTTCTAGTCTTCCCAATAGAAAATTTGGGATAGACTATGAATATTTAGTTCAAGACATTCTAAGAAACCTAGCCTAGATCAAGTAATGGACCTGCTACAAACATTACTGGTGAAAAACCAAGTATAATTCACCAAAAAAAGTCAAAGCAGGAAGACATGCAGTGAAAATGAAATTCAAGTAAAATCAAATTAAACAAAACAAAGAACGCTCTTCTTATATGGAAGAATTTTTTCAGTTACCCCAGAAATGGGGTCAAGCTTCTGACCACTAGAACATATCACTTTTCCCTTGTTGCATCATAGTTTGCTGGAAAATAGCATGAGACAATTTCCTCCAATATATTACATAAGCAGAGATAAAAAATGGAAAAAATAAATCACTTTGTCAGGACAGTTGAAGAGAAGAGAAGAAAAAAACTACAAGGCAAAGGGCTGAAATTTAGGAGGACGATTTGGAATTGTGCAGATGACAAAGTTTCAGAATGTATTCTTAGTAGGTATTTTTCTGCATGGCCTCTACAACATAGAGTGACTCTGAGCGATTATAATGTTTCATCCTAGTACACCAGGGTTAAATGAGAAATCAGTATTACTGATTACAGTTATTACCATGATAGTTATAGTGTTACCTTTCCAGTGCAAGTGTGAACTAAAGTTATTGGTATGTTCTCATTTGCACAAATTTATGGGTAACATTAGAGCTAATTCTAGAGTGATGTGAAGTAGTAGGTGTACAATGGGACAGTTTGGTGCTAATGCACTTCTGAAGACTCAGTCTGTCTGTGTATGGGCACTGAATAACCCACAATTGGTCTCTGGAGATTAAAATGGGAAAAGGTCTCTTTGTAATGTGCTAATTATATTGCTGCTGTTCGGCAGGACTAATTATGGCCCTATAGATTAGACTTCTGTTGATATATCAGGTTTTCGAAATCATGTCTTCTGCTGGGTCAGCTTGTGGCAATGTAAGAGAGAATAACTCTTTTAACAAAAGCAGGTGGCACTGCATCAGGCAATGTAACAGTATATAATTTAAACATATACACTGGAAACATTTATCTATATTTTTAAAAAGCTTCCAGAATCTTGCAACCAACATGGGCAGGTTTCTTAGAGATGTAATTCAAAAAAGTAACTTTTCCAGGTTTTGCCTATGACTCAATGGTAACTATCTTTTGTATATCACTCTAATGTCAAGATTAAATTGCTTTATCATAGCATTCTATAGAATCCTGGAATTTAAACACCACAAAATACCCACACCAAAAAATATATCGGTTGGCATACTGTTCAGCAGTTATGAGATCATAAACTTGACTTATAGGGCTCAAACAGGCCAAAATAAAGCTGCTTTGGGTCATTTTGGAGATATGCTGTTTAAATGATGCATGCATCTTACAAGGCCAGAAGCTGCACCAAAGCTGTGCTCCAGTCCTTAGGACTGGAGTGTGGCTTTGGTGCAGCTTCTGGCCTCTTTAAGACAGATGCATCATTAAACAGCATACCTCCAAAGTGGCCCAAAGTAGCAGTCTGCCGTCACCTATTTTTCCACCGGAGGAAAGCCTCAGCTGCCAAATGGCGAGGCCTCCCACCGGTGGAAAAAGAACTCGCAAAAAGCAGGTTCTTTCTACGCTGCAGTGGTGGCATAACGAGTGCACCACAGTGTGCCACTGGCGCACTTGTTACGCAAGCGTCACATGGCGCTTGCATAACAGTGGCAGCACCCATGTGTACAGGATGCCACCATTTGCCCTAATCACATGCAAGGGTTGCGGGGTGTCTGGAAGCACCACCCTGAGGCACCTCTTGCACCTGACAAGGGCATCTTTTCCGGCCCATCTGGACCGGGCGTAAGTGTTCTAACTTTTGGGATTCACTTCATTAACAACCAAATGTGAGCCCAAATACCTACCTTTTCAGCCAGACAGTGACCAAGCCAAAGGGTTTCTGGGGTGTGGATCTGTCTTGATCTGTAAGAAATTATGTCTCTAGTGCTCTTACAGGGAGAGCCAGCATGGTGGAGTGGTTTGAACACTGGACTGTGAGTCTGGACACCAGAGCTCAAATCCCCATTCAGCCATGTAAACCCACTGGATGAACATGGGCAAATCACACTTTCTCAGCTTCAGAGGATAGTGATAGTGATGGCAATGGCAATAGCAATAGCAGCTTCATTTATATACCCCTTCATACCACACTAAGCAGCCTCTAACCGGTTTACAACCGTAAGCTAATGGCCCCCATCAATCTGGGTACTCATTTTAGCAACCTCAGAAGGAAGCAAGGCTGAGTCGACCCTGAGCCTTGGCTGGGATTGAACTCACAACCTTGTGGTTTGTTAGTGAGTGGCTGCAAACTCTCTCTGAAAAAACTTGCCATGAAAACCCCATGATAGGGGGGCAACAATGTGAAGGCACACAACAAGCTCTCACAGTGGTCGGATATGTAAGAGAAACAGTTGGATCAGGACCTAAGGAGTATCTCCAGCTGCCTATTCTTAATGCACTCCATGACTGGAAGATGTCATTTCCCCCACTGCCTCAATCTGTAGCACCTCAGAAACCCTTCAATTGGGACACTGCCTGGCTGAAAAGGAAGGGGTTGGGGGTCATATGTGGTTGGGTAGTGACCATTTTTGGCATAGTCAGATGTGGCAATGACAGAAGAGCTCTGTTGATTGCAGTTACATCTGATGATGCAGCATCTCAGCCATCAAATCAAAACCTGGGTTATTAATGTTTTAAAAGTGGAGTCTCTTTAGTACAAACTTAATAATCACTTCCATCATTCATTTAAATATCAAATTACATCTGCATTAGTAGGAGAGTGTTTCTATACCATGATGAGGAAATGCATCATCACGTCTCCTACGGCACTGTTGCAATGTATCAAAATGTCAGCATTTTCCTATTATTGATGGGTTTTGTCACCTTCATTCAAAAGCTCAGGGCTAGGGAAGATGTGCAGGAGTGTGCCCATCATTTCTCCAAGCATGTGACAAGATACAGACAGATTGTTCCCTTTCAGAAGCAGACTCTGCTTTCATGCAAAACCACCACCACAATGATGCACAATACAGCATTAGAATGTAGTTTTATACCAATGTATCAGGGAGTAAGCCATATTGAATATACTGGGGCTTACCACTAAGGATCACAGAATTATGCACCAGTTCTGGAAACCAGAATTAGAACCTTTTTTTAGTTTTGCAATTGTAGGATACACATGAAATGAAACTAGATTTCTCTTTATTTTTTTTATATGTCATGTTCTTGCTATCCAGAATAAAAATATTAATATTTACATAAGTTCCTCAAACATAAACAGAAGCAAAATTCATACAGCCAAATTCAACAGGAACATCTATTTCCAGTATATACCTGCCTTGCATATAGATGTTATAGCCTCATTATATAAACGAGGCTCCTCATTTATATCACTGTAACAAAACAAAACAGATACAACACAAATTCTGCACTAACATGGTGGAACATGCAGAGATTTAGGGCTAGTCTAGACCAGGTGCAAACGTACAAATGGACTCCTGTGACTCCTGCCCCCAAACCTCCTCCAAAGCCACCCCATGTACCTTTTCTCTTCAGGGACATTGGATAGGTTGTCTACACTACCTGAATGTCCCTGCAGAGCCTCCTGAGTCTGCTGCCACTGCTCCTGCCACAACCACCACTGCTCCCACCACCATTGCCACTGCCACCCCAACCCTCAAATCTTTTCTGAGCCAGTGAAGTTTTTCTCTCCTCCTCCCAAATGTAGAAGTTCCCCCCACTTCTCCCTGGGCAGTATCAGCTCTGCTGGTATGACCATCGCTCTGAGACAAACAAAGCACCCAGCATGTGATCTGGACCTTAACGTGCATCTGAGCTTATTTCTGCATTTTTGTGATTTTAACACTTTGGAGCAATGTGATTTGGGAAGATTGCCTGCAAAATCTACCAACATTCCCTTTAAAGGGGAGCAGGGAGATTTGGGGGGGGGGGGTATAAAAGCAGAGCCCAGGGGTCCCATGTAGCCTGTAGGTTACACCCTGCCTATCCTTGGTCTAGATAGACAACTGTGTTAGCTTTGGTTTCTACTACATTCATATTCTTTTTAAAGTTCAAGTTGTTTCCTTCTTGGATATGAAGCAATTTGTAAAAGCCAGTAAATTATTGTAAAAAAAAAAACTGAAAGGAAATTTTCACCCACCTCTACACAACACAGAAGTCATTGCTTGTAGCTGGATAGGTTTAAGGTTGTTGAACTATACAATTATTTGCTGTAACTTCTCCTCTCAAAATTTGCATAAATGGAGTTGGCCTCTCCTAAATGAGATCATATGCTAACCCTGGCTAGCCACTATCTGCTGGAACTGACTCCAGTAGCTATGATCATCCTCCTTTAGAAATAAGTCATAAATGCAAGCCCTGGGCTCTCTGTGTAGGAAGAAATTGACATAAATAGGTACAGCTCATCTTTTCTTAAAAGAAAAAGTTATTTGGTTTAAAACAAAAAACTCTGAATCATTTGTCTAGAATCCATTTTTAAAAAATGTTCATTTAAGGATATGATTGACTTGCAGTGATTCAAAAACCATTTGCCAAGCATCATTTCAGGTCACTATCATCATCTAACTAGAGCAGGGATGAAATTAGGATTTAACAAGAAAATGAACATTGCAAATAAACCAGCTAGGAATCTAATGGAAACAAGTAACCTCTAACTTGTTACAATGTACAACTTGTAAATTGGAATTATTGGGTAATTTTCTTTTATCGGAATAAATACTTTCTTCAATCTTTCTTTAAAAATAATAGGTACTACAAATTGGGCATAATACCTTCATGCAAAGTAAAATCTGAACTATGGAATTATTTCAAAATATTCAGTGCTGGCATCATTTTATGTATTTCACACAATAAATAACAGGCTAATAAAAGAAATGCAAAATCATGTTATCTAAATTGCTAAAATGCACATCGTCATTTGCCTTGTAAATTCAGATACACTGAATGAGTTACAGATTTAATTAGAACTGAATTAAGTACTGCAGTTTTAATCAAGTTGAATATCCCAGAATTATGGAGTTCTGGCAAATAGAATTTACACTCTGTGGAGCTGTGAACTGCCTGTCCTAAATAATTTCTCCCCCCTGTCATGCATTGGTCCTCTGCAGATGGTCTAAATTGGGGTGAGAGCAATGGCTGGAATGCGATAGAAATTGTGGACTGTAAATAAGGAGACCTTGGTCTAGGGAATTTATCATTAGCTCAAACAGAGGAGCGGTCTCTATCCTATGTATACGAAGGTAGCCAAGGTAAATAGGTCAACAGAGACAAGTTTTATGAAAACTGAATACTGTTTATTATTCATTCACACATAAGACAATCATACACTCGCACAATCATCCAAGAACTCAGGAATATAGTAAGTTAGCGTTGGATAGATAACATGAGGCTTTTCTAATGGTTATATTCACCTGTATTGGTGGTGCTCCAGGTCCAGATTGATGAAGACTCAGCAACACGGAGGGGAAGGAAGGAGGGGGAGTGGATTGGAACTATATCAGAACTCAGACTGACATGAAGCCTGTCTGAATTCTAACATGGAACTTCGAACAAAGGAAAAACTGGACTTTTTATAGGTTCCTAGTCACGTAGCCAGTGGAGGCTCTTGTCCTACATCAAAGTAAACCAAATTTACACATCACTTGATCCATAGGCATCCCCAGCCATGGGAAAACTATTGTTGCCGGAATGGCTTGTGTCTGTGAAACATCTCCCAGTCATAAATCTGTCTCCTAGGTGTGAAGGAATCTTTCCTGTTTGCAACTCCTAAGTAAGGCTGCTGCCTACGTGGTCTCTCCGCTTTCAGGTCATGGCAGCCAAAGGACAGCTCCCATAATGCCTTTCCATTAGGGTCATCAGGAGACATACTTCACCCTATGGATGCAGAACTTGCTTGGAGGCCTCTATGATCAAGTGATGCCAGGGAAAAGGGGCCACCTGATTACCTCCACAGATGCATTTTGGGATAGGGATTTTGGGGGTATTTTTATAAAATTCCAGACTTGATAACAGGACCCACTCCTCATAACCACCTCGCTTTGATCTAGTATGCATGGATAGTGGAGCCTATGGGAGTACAACCTGTGTGAGCCATATATACACTCCTTTCACATATTAATCACACAAATGTCCATCATATAGAACATATATTTCTATATGGTTTCTGGTTTCCTTGGCCATGTGTATGTTGTAAACTATATTTGCTATGAACTTGTTTGATGTGAATATTTACTTGATACTTTGCAACAATGGCATATCAGGCAAAAGGGAGGGAATAGTCTTGTCATGTGGCTTGTCAAAAAGGCTGAGTGGCCCATTGAGGAGTCCAGCACCTACTGGTTCATGCAGGGCCCCTCCTGAGTGGTGCAAGGGCATCTGGATGTATGCAGCATCCATGCAGCATTCCAGGATTTAGTCTAAAGTACTTATCCAAGTTGAGTCTATTTGAAGAATAGGGTACAGAACCTTAGAGGGTTCATTTAGAGTTCTGACTAAACTCCAGAGCAGATTTACCTCCCCACCACCAGTCACTGTCATAACGGAATCATTATGCATTGGATTCAGTGCAAGCACCTCCAACATGTAAAACATACACTGTTCCACCTTTTCCTTGCTTTGAAATCCCACTACTGCCACATTTCCTGCCAAATCTCATTAAAACTTTAAATAAGATATATATATTTCATGTTAGTCTTGACTTGCTTCCAGGTTCTCCGTGTTGGTGGCATTAAGATCTTGCCTATTTATTCTTCTTAAGACTGAGGTCACATACTTTTCATTTCCATTTGATCAGAAAGACTTCATGTACCCCTCCACAGTCCCGCTGAATTGTTTAGTAGCATAGCTTACACACTCTGCAGAGTATGCATGTGAACTGGTGGTAGATTCACTTTTTTGACTATCCAGAAGAGAAATAGAGGAGCAGAAACATCATTAAACAGCCTTGATTTAGGGAAGTGGGAGATATTGCTCAATTGCTCCCTTTGTAGATATAAAAACTTCATTTTGAATATTATCATGATGAAATCTCTACATAATGGAAAATTCACATGATCACTGTTCTGCTCTTTGACAGATTCCCCCTCCCCCATTTACACAGACTGAGCCGTAATTATGGCAAACTGAATTGCTTTCCAACATTCAGATGAATGGAAAAGCCCTGACACTGGTGTATATCTTGCAGATCAGCAATCTGTCTAGCCCAGAACTGTATAGCCCAATTGGCAGCAATTCCCCAGGCCCCCAGGCATGGATCTTTCACATCATAGAAGCATAGATTGATACCTTATACCACAACTTGGAATGTTATGTTTGCAAATTAATTTGTTGAAGCTAATGGTTAGAAATCAGACTGTGAGATCATTGTCAACACTAAGTCTAGTACAGTATATTAATTTGTTGAATTAATATTACTTAATTCACCACTTGGAGCAGAGTTGGGCAATTGCCATGGACCAATTCCTGCTGGCTTTCTCCACAGTCACAGCTCCCCATAGCAAGCTCAAATATCTGTATTTTGCTCTGCAGCTCCTCTCCAAATGGCCACAGGGAGCATCATTTCCTGGTGCCATTTTGAGAGGGCCTGCAGAGGAAAATAGGGATCTGCACTCTGAATTCAGTTTATAGCAACTGAAATAAAATAAGGATGCAAGTGATTATAGGAGAAGGAGAGGGAAACTGAGACATTTTAAAAGCATCTGACAAAGTGGAATGACAAAGAATTAATCAGGACCTTCCCTGACAAGCTGGGACAGTTGGAGGATATGCCATATGATTCTTGTTAGAGAAAAAGATCTTTGGGATGGTTGATGTCTCTTGTTACCGGTGGTTTGAACTGGTACCAACTGAAACAGATGCAGTCTTCTCAGCTACTCAGGATCAAAGTAACTTCCACACAGATTTTCACTCAAATGAGGGTTTATTGACTTTGTTGCTATTTACACTTTACAGCAGGCTACTATACATCTATACTCTTTCAGAGTCCATGCTAGAAGCTTGAATGTGACATCAGTCTTTGTTCTCTCACAAGATCATCTTTCCCACCAAGTGGACACACCTCTTTCCCATGAAGTCACCATGCTACACAGAAGCATAACAATAACACATTTGTTGATATTATGTCTCAGCACATGTCCTTGAAGACTTGCTCTTCCAGGCCTAGGCTTTCTGGCCTGCAACAGGAACCATTTTAAACCTTAGTTAACCATTGCCACATCTGAACATTTTCAATACAATTTAGAAATATATTTTAACATGCCCCTCCAAAATGTACAGATGTGCAATAACACAGTGTATTTACATTTACATCTTTGTGGAGTTAAGGAACCATACCAATTGCACAAGAAAGTTGTTCATGTCTTTCTCCAGAAAGTGCTTTTGTTAAAACATCAGCCAAGTTATCCTTTGTGTCAATATATTCTAGCTTTAGGATACCGTTCTGAACTAACTCTCTTACATTCTGGTACCTTACTCCAATGTACTTAGTCCTGCACTTCAAATTCTCAGCCTCTGCCATCCCAATACATGATTGTGAATCCTCAAAAACCAAAGTAGGCTCAGTGCAATTTTCTCCCAGATCACTTA